>NC_135891.1:95001756-95514256 GCF_964194155.1 Cetorhinus maximus
ATAATCTCTGGGACCTTTCATATGTCATTTTGGTGCAGATATTATGGCACAGAGCAAATATATTTATGTATTTTTACATCCTAAGCAAATATGTATTTTCCAAATTTTCAGTTATATTTAAACTTCACTCACTTAGTTTATAAAATCATTTGAACTCTATTACAAGGTTTCTGCTTTGTATCACTGCTATGGCTCCACTAATCTCTAAGCAACCACTGACTCTCACATACCTCTGCACATAGGCCAGGATCTTTAGATTGGCGAGCGGGGGGCGGGGCCCGCTTGCTGACACGTAAAATGATGTGGAATGATGTCGGGCGGAACTCCTGATGTCACCCCGCGTCATTTCCATTTTCTGGTTGGCGGGGCGCAGCCGAATCAGCTGTGTGCCCGCCGACCTGTCAACAACCTACTGAGGCCATTTAAAAAGTAATTGACATAATTAATGGGCCTGCCCGTCTGACCTTAAGGTTGGCGGGCAGGCCGGGAGCCCTGGCAGGCTTCAGAAAAAACATGAAACCTCATCCACGGGCGGGATGAGGTTTCATGTAGGTTTTAAAAAAAATTTAATAAAGGTTAAAGTGATGGACATGTCCCAACTCATGTGACAGTGTCACACGAGGGGACATGTCAGGGAAATTTTGTTTTTGTTCCTTTATCATTTTTAAATGTGGAGCCGATCTCCCTGAGGCAGCACTTAGCCTCAGGGAGATGAGTGTACTCTTTCGCGCGCATGTGCGAAAGATTGTACTGTCGGCTGAGGGAATCGTACCCCCCGCCCGCACAGGGACTGCATAGCACTTCCTGGCGGATGTCACGCTGGGCGGGCCTTAATTGGCCTGCCCACGTAAAATGGTGGCGCACCCCTGCCCACACTTCCCCCCCCACCTATGGGGGGATAATTTTTCCCATTGAGGTGGATTCATTAATCTTATTTTTATTCATACATGAGATGGAGGCATCACTGGCTAGGCCAACATTTATTGCCCATCCCTAAATGCCCTTGTGAACTGAGTGGCTTGCTCAGCCATTTCAGAGGGTATTTCAATGTCAACCACATTGTTGCTGTAAGTCTGGAGTCACATGTAGGCAGACCAGGTAAGGGACAGCAAATTTCCTTAGTGAACCAGTCATTAGGCTTTTTAATTCCATTTTTTTTTGTTGGATTTAAATTTCACCGTCTGCTGTGGTGAGATTCAAACTCAGGCCCCTGGAGTAATGCCCTGAGTCTCTGGATTACCAGCGCAGTGACAATACCATTATGCCACAGCCACCCCTCTATTTTCACATTCTAAATTTACTAAGGTCAGATTGTAAAGAAGTGGTTCATTACCTGGTAGTAAATGTGGAAGTTCCTCTCATTCTCATTCTGGCTGACAACTCGGGATTTCTCCAAGAGAAAATTAGAGATTTTACCACCATCTGGTTCTCCGCCACGGCTGAACTGAATTTCTACATACTTTCCCTTAGGCAGAAATGATGCATGTTAGTATAGTATCTGAACAGTAATACTCACTCACACACACACAGACACACACAGGGCTTCACTGGCTGGGACAGCAGGTGAGCTGCCTTCTTGAACTGCTGCAGTCCATGTGGTGTAGGTACACCCACAGTGGTGTTAGGAAGGGAGTACCAGGATTTTGACCCAGCGACAGTGAAGGAACGGCGATATATTACCAAGTCAGAATGGTGAGTGACTTGGAGGGGAACTTCCACATGGTGGTGCTCTCATCTATCTGTTGCCCTTGTCCTTCTAGATGGTAGTTGTCTTGGGTTTGGAAGGTGCTGTCGAAGAAACCTTGGTGAATTCCTTCAGTGCATCTTGTAGATGGTACACACTGCTGCCACTGTGCATCGGTGGTGGAGGGAGTGAACGTTTGTGGACGTGGTGCCAATCAAGCGGGCAGCTTTGTCCTGGATGGTGTCATGCTTCTTGATTGTTGTGGGAGCTGCACTAATCCAGGCAAGTGGAGAGTATTCCATCACACTCCTGACTTGTACCTTGTAGGTTGTGGACAGGCTTTGATGAGTCAGGAGGTGAGTTACTCGTTGCAGGATTCCTAGTCTCTGGCACCAAGCAGACCAAACCCCATGATGCAGAGGCACCAAGGGCATGCAAATACCTGCAACAATTATAGTTAAGTGAATATTATCACTAATTAAAGCATAACACTGCCTATCCCTGTTCTGTGAACAACGAGGGATATCAGTGCATACTCGTGTTGAGTTATAGTAAGGCGCAGAGTGCCAGTGGTCAAGCAGACAAATTTTCTGAATTCCAAATAGGTGATGAATGTTTTGTGGCAAATTGGTTACCGTACACCGGTGAATGGAGGCTGGGGAGTTGAATTTTCAAAGAGTTTCTTCCAGTTGATTGTCATATCATTGGCGGAAAATCACAGAAAACCCTAGAGAAATTCATGGGTGAGTTCAGGCTGAAATTCATTCCCATACTATTTAGAAACCATTAGGGTCACTGTGAACGACAATCAACAGATTCAGCTCATTGATGCCTAAGAAGTAAGATATTTGAATCACATACAACAGAAACCTCTGCTAAGGAATTACTTACAAATCGACTGGAATTATTGTTTCGTACAGTCTTGGCATTTCCAAAAGCTTCAAGCAAAGGGTTTGACTGCAGGATGATATCTTTTACATGCTGGATTAAGGTAGACAAATTAAAAAAAAGGTTATGTATTTGCCTGCATTACAAACTTGCAGCATGTATCTGGCACTGATGTTCCTTTCTATGCACCTGGAAAATGCTCAGTTCCTACATGAAAAGGATGGGAATAAACATTCAGGCTAACAACACTGGGTTTCCACATTCTTCACTTTGACCAACCATTTTTGGGGCTTCTCTCAAGGGGTTAGGGCATGGGGTGCCTGCGCGGAGATCAGGTGCCCACTAATGGAGGAGGGAACATTCCTGGCTATCCCCCTCATTATCTTCAAGGCTCTCCTGAAGGGTGCCAGTAGCAGGGATGCCAGAGGAAGCTGTTGTTAGTCCTTATGTTAAGTGAGAGAAAAAGCCAGTGTAAAGGAATGTAGAGTTGGTCCTCAAATCCTTGACAGACATACTATAGCTACAGGCCCTGTCTGAGAATGGTTGGAGGTGGAGGGCAAGAAAGGTATAAATGTACCACTCAATGAATAATCCACTTAGTAAGGCTGAGCTTTGTCATTGCTCGCCACCTGGGGGCAGTCAGGTGGAGCACCCCTGAAATGCCCCCGGCTTGATAGGACCTGAACATATTGGCACTTTTGAGTTCAGTTCACTAACAAAGACCTGGAAGCAGGGGGAGAAAGTCAGCAGCTACTGTATAAACAGCAGCAAAAAGACCTCCAGCTCTTATCCTCTGCTTCATGCAAATGCAAAAACAGGTCCACACTTTCTGTACCGCGTCATCAGGAGGCAGCCTGGCCCTGTTCAGATCCTCCAAAGTCATGAGCCCATTTCTTCTGGGCATTCCTCCAAACGAGTGCCTGGCATTTGGATGAAAACAAAATGAAGTAGGTGGCCCAGTTACTTTCCTCCTGCTTCATTTGAATGTGATGATACTGTTTATGACCCTGTGGGAGTAACTGTCTTCCCCCACCCCCTTCCTTTTCCTTAGTGAGCTCACAGGAAATCCTTAAGCTATACATAGAGGGTGTGCACCTGGCAAACTCTCATGGATCCTCTTCACCCCTTTCCTCTTCCTTATGCCTGTGAACTGAGCGTTTACAAACTGGCGATCCTCAGACACACCAAAGTGCTGAAGTTAATAAGAAAATTTTGACCTTCTGTGGTTACCTGGACCTTTGATCCTCCTCCTGACACTTTGGAGATGTACCCCATAATATATTTTGCTGCTACTGTTTTTCCGGCTCCACTTTCACCACTGGAGGTCAAAAAGAAACAGAATAAGTAACTGCAGTGATATGAATTTTCACTGGTGTCTAAGCTCCACTTACCTCAGGTACTTCATTCGTGCTTAGAGCTGTATTCAGCCAATAGTAATTCATATGACTTCAATTGGACTCAAGTTACCCCTTTTGGCTTTTCATTCAGAAAGGAAAGTGAAAATATCGCAGAGGTATTTAGCACATGGCCAGTACATGCATAGGGAGTTTTCACCTTTCTAAACGCCTTTTCCAAAAAATGCAAACCAGTTCAATATATCAGTCCCAATAAAGTTGTACTTCAGCATGAAATTGTTTTGTAAAACTCAGAATAGGAAGGAACGCAGCAGAGCAGTGAATTTTTCAAATTCACAATAGACCCAAAACACACGCATGGAGAACCATCGAAATTTGCCTAATAATTTGACTTCTGTTCTCCCTTGATGATGTATTGGACTAGTTGACCACTCTTCCACTAAGACTCTTGCACTATTCTATCAACCAATGCCCCACTGCAAACTCTCATGGATCCAAATCTCCAAAATTCTAAAGGAATATAATCACAATGTTTGTGTGAAACAGTGGACTGGATTGTATGCTCCCCTGCTGATGGGTTTGGAGGCGAGGTGGGGGGGGGCACATAAAATCCAGTGGGCCTGTTATCCATCTGCCTACCCCTGCCTCCACCGCAATTTTACCAATGTCGGGACTGAAGTAGGTGACCTGACTGCCAGTGGGTCAATATGCACTTAAGTGCTTCATCCTGCTACCACCAGATTTAACCCGTGGTAGATGAGGTCCACACCAAACATTAAACCCGGCATGTTTCCCGGCACGTGTTGGTAGAGGGCACTAGAGGGTTCCCTCCTTAGCGGGACCCCCAAGGTGTTACCTCTGCCAGGTTCCCCTCTCCCCATGGCCTCTCAAACCCTGCTCCCCCAACCCCATCTCGCTGGGGCCTGCCAGCGTGGCACCTGAGGAGACGCCTGACTCATCTGCTGGG
The DNA here is from genome assembly GCF_964194155.1 of Cetorhinus maximus. Lineage (NCBI taxonomy): Eukaryota > Metazoa > Chordata > Chondrichthyes > Lamniformes > Cetorhinidae > Cetorhinus > Cetorhinus maximus. The sequence goes on from NC_135891.1 coordinate 95,006,651, forward strand.
CTGGATCCAGTGCCACTCACCTCCTCAAACCTTGAGTGCAGTACCGACAGTGGCCACTGCTCCTGATGGCACTGCCGGTATTGGAGAGCTGCAGTCTCTGATTGGCCGTCAGCTCTCTGAGGTGGGGCTTCCTGATTCATAAGGGCAAAATTAATTAGTCTATTAATGACTAATTGATTGTTAAATGGCTGTGGGGCAGCCAGTGATCCCCATGGTGGCTTCCCCTGACATTTTAGCCGGGGTGTGGGGAATCCGGTGCCCATATAATTCGTTCCAGCGAGTACAACCCATACATGTGTAAAAAAACACTAAAAAAACTTTTGATAAACAGCTTCCAAGTTCTTGCTTTTCATTTGTCAGCAACATTTGCAATGACACAGTGTTACAAAATACACTATATTGAATACAAACAGCAGCATTAAATTTTTCACCATATTTGTGCCATATAGAATCTGCCATTGTATATATGCAAAACAATATCATAGTAATTGTCCATTATCTGCCACCACCTTTACTGGTGTTAAACCAGGCAGTGTTCACAGCCATCCATTACTTCTAGTTAAAGGGATGATAAAAGCTTTACCAAAAGCATTTATGCATCTCTTTCCCTTTAGCTTTGATGAGAGCTGTGTTGCTTTAGTTCCACAGGTTCAGAGAGTTATAGGGCTGAATTTTCACCAAGTTGGGATGACCCAGTTTGGGATTGCCTTTTAAGGTTGTGGGCTGGTTTGTGTCAAAGCCTGAGACTGACATCCCCAACCTGGCTGGCTCCATTGCGGAGATAGTTCCTCCAGGATGTGTTTTTAAAGAGTCATGGTTCATGGCCCCTCAGAGGAGTCGTGAACCCTAGTCTGCAATAACGTAAGTTCAAAAGGTCCTTCTCATGTCCCCCATGACAAGGTATGCCCTCCCACCCACCCCATGGCTTCTCATTTTCCCAATGCCAAGCTATGGCACTTCCATGTTTACATGTTTATTGACCCACTGTATAGAACCAATGAACCTTATATTGACCAAAAACAAAAATACCTGGAAAAACTCAGCAGGTCTGACAGCATCTGCGGAGAGGGACACAGTTGATGTTTCGAGTCCCAGGGTCATACAGACTTGAAACATCAACTGTGTCCCTCTTTGCAGATGCTGTCAGACATGCTGAGTTTTTCCAGGTATTTTTGTTTATGTTCTAGATTTCCAGCATCTGCAGTATTTTGCTTTTAACCTTATATTGACAGCATGTTGTATAAAAAAAAACAAAGCTTTAAAAAATGTCATTCATAGCTTGCTACCATGTTAAAAAAGTCAGTTCAGGACAAGGCAATAAAAGTGTCAATCATCCAGACCCTTTAAAGTATCAATAACAAAAACCACAAGCCCTTGAAACCACTTAACCTTGTGTAAATAAACATTGTGAAATTGTAGAGATTAGAGAACCTGAGCTCTCAATCAAGTGATGTTTTATTTAGGGTGCAGCTGTTTCAACAAGAGTAATAGTTGTCTGGACTCTCAGCCATTGGGCATGAGGGGTCATAGGGGATAGGTGGAGGGTCATAGCTTGGCATAGGGGGCATGAGGGGCCATAGGGGGTGGGGGGCATGATGTGGCATGAATAAAGTGTATGGAGCGTTAGTAAGGTGAGAGGGTTTGAGGGGTGAGGGCTGGAGGGCCTTTGTGTTTTTATTTTAACTGGGATGAAGTCCCACAGAACTGAAGTGGGCCTTTTAAACAGTCCGCCTCCGCATCCGGCAGCTGCTGCGGCTGCCTCTGACCTCTTCCCTGGGCTGGCAGGCCCAGCTCCAGCCTGCACCTGTGCCTTGGCAATGAAGGTCCAGCCTTTGAGGGCATTTTCCCCTGAGGCGGGTGAGTGGGCAGGCCGAGCCCGGAATTTTCCCAACTCCTGCTACCCACCTCGAGGATGGAAATTCAGACTATCGTTTCAGAATGTTACAGTAGAGACTAATATTTGAATATGAGTCTGTGATAGAAGCAGAGCAGGAATTCATCAGTTTGTCAGCATTTATTTCTTGCCAGCAATCTTGTGGAGTACAGTGTTTGATGGCCAATTGGTAAATGGTTTGGATAGAGTATAATGGGCTCCTTTCCTGCAGTCTGTGAATTGTTAGTGTTTCATACCTGATTATAACGCACTGGTTCTCTGCATCAATCAACATATTCCTGTACATACTGTCCGTGAGAGCATAAATATGAGGTGGATTTTCATACTGAGCCTGCAGATAAAAAAGAAATTGCCTAAGCCAAAGAAAAAACTGTCAAGCATTGTACTTAAGATAACAGTTACAATTTAAAAAATGAACACATTGGAAGCTCTCCTCAACATAATGCTGTCCTTTATAAAATGGGCACATTTTCCTGAAAATATCAGAAATTTAGTAAAAGTTGCTTTTGAAAAGTGACTAGTATTGCACGAAAATTTTTACAGGTTTTTTTTAAAGAATATTTTAAAACATAGGATTAGTAAAGTACATTGAAAAGATTGGAATTCAAAACTAATTGGTCATGGAGGAAAAGGAAAATATGCTATAAATGGAATGTAATGGAATCTTCTAATTTAAAACAGTTTAAAACATAGAGACAGGTAGAGCACAAAATGATCCTTGCGTGCTATTCTCCCATTATTCTGACAATGTACTGTGACCAATAGTCTTTCATGCTGCACTAATACTGTACCTATTAACCTGTTTATCTTCTCTGTCATGTCCTTAGATCTTTAGTTTTATCCACTGGGAAATTATTTGGGAATTCTCCTGATTTGATTTAATGGAAGATTGGAGAAAGCTCATTCTTAACATGGTATATCCAGGGTATCTACTGAAGCTATGACCATTCAGGAACATCCGCGAGGAAGTTCCCAATGGATGTGATTTTCTTTTCCCACTCTTTGCTCTGCCCTGTGTCACACCACAGGTGGAAGGCAATGGCTGACCTGCTCTTTAATAGATAGGACATTACCACATTGGTATTTTTTAAAAGATCTATTTGAAATGCATGTTTTGATTCCCAATGGAAGTTCCCAATCTCAGTCATCCCATCAGGAAGATTTGCAGAGTGCAGACTAGGCACTGCATTGCAGGGAATGCAAATTAGAGTCATTCTTGGATGATCCCGCATATTTCAAAATGACATAAGACACGGTAAACTTGGGAGAGAGGTATAACTGGGACAATCTTTAAATGGAAGAAATAAACAAATGATAATTGGAAATAAAAACAGTAAGTCAGGTAGCATGTATGGAGAGAGTAAAACAATTAACATTTTAGGTCAGTGACATTTTATCAGAACTGGAAGTTAAGGATAGGATGATTTTTAAGCAAGGACAGAGCCAGGGAAAAGTAAAGAACAGAAAGAATGGTCCGTGACAGGACACAAGGCGATTGAGTGATGAAAGGAATAATGGTGCTAGGTAAAAGAGGATGACAATGGGACAAGTGAAGAAACAAGAGGTGGGCCTGGAGAAGATGTAAATTGTCTAGAGCAGAACCATTACCAGCACCTGCTGTGTGAAAAAATGGGAGTGGTGGTTATGATTGAAAGTTATTAAATTACTTAATGCTGAGGCCGGAAGACTGTGAAGTGCCTCATTCCAAGATGAGGTGATGTTCCTGCTGAGATTCATTGGAACAGTGTAGGTGGCCGAGAATAGAGAGGTCAGAGTGGGTGTCTAATGGGGAATTAAAGTGGCAGTTGGATGATAATTGAATTTGTTGGTATGAAATGTATGCGTATCATGAGAACGCAGCAAAATTTGGAGAAAGGAGATTTAGTTCATGCGAACCAGAAAATTACGGAAGACTGTTCTATCATGGACCCATTGCAACACATGTTATTTATGTCCGAATTTACAGAACATAAATTTCCTTCCCAAACCTTCTCTAAAAATAATTAAATATTTTGATAAATTTCATTGCCATTTCTTTACTGATGTCAATCTCACTCTTTTCTAAAGGCGTCACTTGTTGCCCAATCAATAACTTCTCTGGGAGTTGTTTCACTTATCTATTATTCTGTCAGGGATGAAAAATTCTCTGCTGATGTGGATAGGTAAGGAAGGGATTTTCAGCAAGAGTTGATTCCGCCAGGTCTTTGCCCCATTTTTTAATCCTTTTCAACATTCTGACAGAAAGGAGAGCACCTCATCTGATGGTCACAAGAGAAAGTATATCTACATGCTGTACAATATTTTCTTTCCAACGTTACACATCGATGGAGGTGAGGGCCTGTGTTATTGTTTCCAAAAATTGTCAAGTCATTCACCTTATATAAGAGAAGGCAAGGTTATGCTCATTATGGCTTGCCTCCCATGAAGTGCCAAGGTGCCAGTCTGAAATTCACTGCTTCTCGGGGACTATCCATCTATTCATGTTAATGTCCTCATCCCAGGGATTTGGGTATCATCAGGCTACAGGGTCGAAATCCTACCCCCCTCCCCCTTCATTTCTGATGCACAACATTTCACCAGGAATTTCAAAACAGACCTCTAACCTTGCTCAAGGCTTTTGAATTTTGCACTTTTGTCCTATACTCATATGCTTATTGGCCAATATAAATAGCTTATTTACTTCAACCTCATCTATTGCTTGGGGTACTTATCTCAACTCTCCTCAGGCTCCCTCTTTCCAAAGAAAGTAAGTACATTGAATCAGCATTTGTTTATATTTAGTTTTATAAGGCCTGATATCATTCTGGTCACTCTTCTTTGAACTCTTTCTAATGCATCTATATCCTTCACGAGAATGAGTAACCAAAACTACATTTTTAAAAATGTATTCTTTCATGGGACGTGGGCATTACTGGCTAGCCCAGCATTTATTACCCTTCCCTAATTGCCCTTGAAAAGGTCAGAAGTGGTCTCCCCATTCATTTGTACAATATCTGTATAACATGTTCTGAATTCTGGTCCAATGCATTATTAATAAATTTACGGGATTTACCTTATAAATACCTCACACAGACCAGATGCTTCCAGTGTATGCTCAATAATCACTTCCAAATCTTACCTTTTTGAGGCCTTTTATGTTATACATGTTTACTGGCACCTGGTATGGTATGTATTACCTCAACATTTATCCACATTAAAGTCAGTGTGCCGCTTCTCATTCCATCCATGTAATTGGTCCAAGTTTTACTGAAGATAATTAATCTCCATTCTGAATGTTACATGTCCACATAACCTTATGCCACCAGCAAATACACTGTTCCATATAATTCACAAATATTGCAAATAGTAGGGATCTCTGGTTGCATTTTCTCAAGCAGAACATTTTCGATTTCCCTTGCCTTCAGTTGCTAAGCCAGTGTTCAAGCATCTACATAGTTTGTTAGGTTTGTGTGACCCAACTACTCCCTATTATACAAAAACAAAAATAGCTGGAAAAACTCAGCAGGTCTGACAGCATCTGCGGAGAGGAATACAGTTAACGTTTCGAGTCCCTATTATACCTGTGCCCTTTAAGTGCTAATTAATTGCATGCCTAAGAATGCCCTGAAGCATTTTTTCACTAGAGATGTTAAGGCTAACTAGCCTGTAATTATCAGGTTTGTACCTTCTTTTACTCTGAATACTGAAACTACACGAAACATAATGATGAAGTAATTGTGATAGATGTCCAAGTCAGGACGGTGTGTGACTTGGAGGGGAGCTTATATTCCCATGATCTTTCTGTTTTTGTCTGACTGATGAGTATTTCATTACACTCCTGAGTTGAGCCTTGCAAATGGTGGAGAGACTTGAATCCAGTTTTCTGCCCTTCTATTGTTGCCACTTGATATGGGGGATTCAGCTATCCTCCTGGTCAATGGTGATGGTGGGAGACCCGACATTAGTGGTGCAGTGGAAGGTCAGAGGCGGTGGTTAGTCCTTTTCTTGTTGGAAACGGTCAAAGCCTTATGTATTGTGAACTTCCAGCCGAAGTCTGGATGTTGTTCATGGGAATGGGCTGACCTATTATCAGAAGAGTTATGAATGGAGCTGATCGCTATGAAATCATAGTGAATAACTCTTTTACTGAGGTAGAGTTAAGGATGAACAGATGAAGATGTACTGAATGAACAAGAAGAACATTCGTTATCTGCCAGATCTTGATCTGTAATAGTTTTACTGAACTCATCTTTTAATGCTTCCAAACTGATTTTCAACCTTCTTTTGACTACTAACCCTGGCTATTCTGTGTTCCTCTAGCTGCCTTTTGAGGTATGTCCCTCTACTTCAATTTTACTCTTATTAGTGCCTTAGTTCTCCTTAGTTACCGATTGTAGTAATCAGGGTCCTTTCTATTTTTTGTTTCTTTATTTGATCTTTCTTTATGTTCCTGCTAAAATTCTTTGGAAACCACTGTAGCCTAGGACTAGGTCTTGCATCTTTCTTTAAGCAGAATAAACTTTCTTACTTCATCTAACATAATAGGCTTAGCTATGTTACAATTCTTCTAGCTCTCCAGAGATGCAAACAAGATGGGCTTAAAGAAGACATAAATAGTTACAGGAAAAAACAAATGAACGAAACAGAGGTCTCGCAAACCTCACTCCACTCCTAGTCTGATCTGATCACAGAGTTTATGACGGCACCAAACACCTCTTCAACTAAATATACCTAAGTAGTTTGACCTAAACTTACCACAGCAGATAACACGGAACTGGCAACTCTATGAAGCGTAGCTATTTGACTTGATCTTCTCACCTCTCACACAAATATTAAAAATTAGTTCACATTTTTCTGACAGCAATTGTTTTCTTTGGAACACCTTCTTATCCTAAAATATAGATCTATAGTTTCAGTTAAAATTAAAATGAGAGTGTAGCAGATGATGCACATAGGCAAGTCACAGTTAGTGAGATGGTATCAGTTGTCATCCGCACACCCTTGTCTGATGCCCAACTCTATAAATCTAGAAGCCATCAGCTTCAATCCCTGGCCTGTGTTTAATTTGCTTTTCTCAGTCTTTATGCTTATGACACACTGAACGACCTGTTGAATATTTCCAACATTTTCTGTTTTGATGGCTGATTTTCAACATTTTGAGTGGTTCTTTTTTATATATTAACATTTTTGATATTTATCCAGTGACCACCTTCTGGGAAGTTGTCAAGCTGGGATCGGATCAGGCTCAACTATGATGCCTCCAGTGGTCCAAAAGCGTGCAGACACTCATTGTTCAGGATTCCCCTTGCCATAGACTGATAGTAATGAAACTACCTTTGAAAGAGTTACCACCCTCAGGCATTGAGGGGATGGAAAGGAATAACATAGAAAGTTTGTGAAAATCACCTTATAAAAGAAAAGATCAACCACAACATATTACATCTTTTACAACAGAAATCTTGCAGTTCAACTGAAATCTGCAACCAGCTTGAAGGTAGATGCGTTGACCACAAACAAAATGCTTTTAATTTTACCATCAGGGTATTTGAGGAAGGTATAATAAAAGACAAATTTTGCCATTCACTGACTAAATAAGTAAATGTATCTGCAAGTAGCCAGCAGTACCCACTTGTGCTTGTGACCTTGCCACAGAATGCAGCCACAGACAAGAAAAATACAGAAACACAGTGAATGCTAATAAAGGATTGACAACAGCGAATGCAAGCTGCATTTGAGCTGCAAGTCAATACCAAAAAGTTTGCTGTATAAAAAGATACTAAAATTTAAGGTTTACTTACAGCTCCTTGATAAATTTCAACTTCTCTGTCTGTGAAGTAAGGCATCTGTTTGAAGGGGTTCACTGAGATGAGCACTGTACCGATGTATGTCTGAGATACAAGTCAAGGCATTTTGCTGGAGTGATGGCTGTGAATGGAGGTTGACAATCAAGAGAAATTTCACCAGTCTTCCATTGTAACATCAGCAAGAGGAAACACAACCCCTCACCCCACCCGCCTCCCGCAGCCACCCACGGAAAATGCCAGAGTTGGCTGGCTTCCCTGTAGGAACCTCACTGGCTCCGTGTAAGGCAAATTACAACAATGGGGTGGAGTTCAGGGTGTTAACTCCCTAAGTGCAGATTTCCCATACTTGGATTTAGAAGATATCCGCTGTGTCTGTGGATGACCAGTATGGCAAGTCGAGTAGAGGCATACCTAACCTATGGACAGGCTTATATGAACCCCACCAGTTGGTTCCAGATCAGGCAAGTAATTTGGTTCCCTGAAAAACTGAACTGGACCAGCCATATAAATACTGTGGTTACATGAGCAGGTCAGAGGCTAGGAACCCTGCGGTGAGTAAATCACCTCCTGACTCCCCAAAACATGTCCACCACCTACACAGCACAAATCAGGAGTGTGATGGAATATTCTTCACTTGCCTGGATGAGTGCAGCTCCAACAACACTCAAGAAGCTCGGCACCATACAGGACAAAGCAGCCTGCTTGATTGGTACCCCATTCACCAATTTAAACATTCATTCCCTCCACCACTGACGCACAGTGGCAGCAGCGTGTACCATTTACAAGATGCATTGCAGTGACTCACCAAGAATCCTTCAACAGTACCTTCCATACCTGCGACCTCTACCACCTCGAAGGACAAGAGCAGCAGATGCATGGGAAAACCACCTTCTGCAAGTTCCCCTTGCAGTGACTGAAGGTATAGCCTTTTCCTACTGCCTATGAAGGGTGACGTGATTGTCCTTGTAGACTCTGTCCAATGAGCGCTAAGCGCAGGTAATCTTGGGGGGGAAGAGGGGGGGGGGGGTGGATTTTCTATTTGAGGACCTGGTTCAAGCATGTAGCTTCTGAAAAGCTCTCGGTAATAAAATTATCTGTTTCAAGTAGAAACCTGTCCAGTACATCAAGTCATTACACCCTCCAAGCCACATACTATCCTGACTTGGAACTATGTAGCTGTTTGTTCACTGTCTCTGGGTCAAGATCCTAGAACTGCCTCCCTAATGGCACTGGGGCAACAGGGCCTGCAGCGGCTCAGGAAGGTGGCTCACCACCACCCTCTCAAAAGCAATTAGGGTTGGGCAACAAATACTGGCGTAGCCACTGGTACTCACACCCTGTGAAAGAATTTTTTAAAAGCACTGTAGTGAATTGCTTTGATATGTAAGGAGCAGCAATTTTATGTAAAATTTAGCAGATTACTTTCAACCAGTTAATCTGCTTTTTGATGTTGTTGGGAGGTCGTGAGTTCAAGTCCCAGCTCTTATTCATTTCTTTATTTCATTTATAGAGCACCTTTAGTGATCTCAGGACATCCCAAAATGCTTTACGTTCAATGAAATGAGGTCACCGGTGTAATGTAGCGGCCATTGTGTAAACAGCAAGGCCCCTAAAACAGCAGTGAGAGAATAATCTGTTTTACTGCTTGTAGGATAAATATTGAGTGAGGGAGAAGGGGAGAGGTGCTCTGCTCTTCTTCAAAATAGCACTGTGATCTTTTACATCCACTTGAGTAGACTAATGAAACTGCGGTTAAACATGCTATTTGAAAAATGACACATTCAGCAGTGCAGTATCGCCTCAGTACTGCACTGAACTGTCAGTCTGGATTATGTGCTCAAGTTTCTAGAACAAAGCTTGAAATTATGACCTTCTGTCTCAGGTGCAAGAGATGACATAGAGTCAATTAAAAACATGGCTTTTGCAGCCAGGCCACTTCTACAGGGTGGCCTGTTGTTGATCCTGCACCCAAGCAGGCAGGGAGGGCCTGGAGGCCTACCTGGAGAGCTGACCCTGCCTCCAGGCACCTAAACTGCCTGCCGTCGTCTGCAGGAACCAGGGGGACGACTAGAAAATCCCAGCTGCTGTGTGCATGTGGGTAGCCCTACTGTCTCCCCCACCACGCCCCCATCGCCCCCGATCCCACCTCCACAAAAATGGCCTGGAGGCAGGATGGAGCTGGGGAACCAGCATGCTCACCGGCAGAAATATTTTTAGCTTCCACTGTCTCCAATCCTGCCTTTCCAGCCTGGCTGAAAATCCAGCTCCTCAATCCAGACAGAGGCTGACATCTCTGATAGTGCAGCACTCTCTCAGTACAGCTTCGGAATATCAACCTAGTTTACGTGATCAAGTGCTGGAGTGGAGCTTTAGCGACTAATTCAGAGGTGAGCGCTACCAGTTAGTCAAACTCAACAAACCTCTATCAATGGATTGTTCTGCATTAAGACACCACTTTCTAAGAGCTATTACAATGAGAGTAACATGACTTCGGCGTAGGGTTATTAGTCAAGACAGTACAGAGCAAACTAAAGAAAGAGGAAGTGGGATTTACACAGTGTGCAATCTATGCTGTAAAGACAAAGTTGCAGTGTGCTTTCCTGTGAACATTGCAACATTTGATGTTGGTAAATGAAACACAGAAAGGCTGCTTTGTGGATATCTCTGAGTGAAGTCGCACCTTGCATGGAGAGGTGTTAACTGAGACAGTATGATTGGACATCTCAGCTGCTGGGAAGGGTAAGAGTTCAGGGAGCACCATTGCAGTGCTGGGCGTGCACTAGGGCTCAAGTTACACTTAGTGCTTTGGCCTCCCCGTGATCCTGCCCCCGAACTGGGCACAGGAGGGGGCAGGTTACAATGTTATTAATAGTGCAAACCGGTGCAGGAGAATTCTGAAACGGCACTCTGCCCCTCCGTGAGGAGGAGCCACAAGTTGGCTAGACCAAAGATTAAAGGCAATTAAAAAAATTAAATCTCATCTCTCAAACGCTGGGAGGCTCTAATCCAACAGCGGTTACCAGGCGGTTCCTACTTTCTGGGGTTCAGTCAGCCCTGATAACATTTTATGTTTGATCCCTGCAGATGTGTCGCATCATTGGACCTGGTATTTGGCAGCTTTCCCGAAGGAGCTTGGGAATGCTCAGACATGAACCCAAATTGCTGCCAGATATATCAGGGGTGCAGGGAGGGGCTATGGTGGGAAAGTTGGACACAATAAGCACCCACTTCCCTCTTGCCGAAACATTCCTGTAGCTGAACTGAAGGGATGAAAATCAGGTGGCTCTGAATTCTGCCCATATTCTGCAAGTGCTGTGCTTGAATTCCACTCCCAGAAGAAACAGGCTTTCTGGATTATATCTCCTGGCAGTGGACCTATGGCAGCTTTTCTCACTTGCCCATTCTCCTAGTTAAGGAGGTTACCTGAACTTCAGAAAATCTATGACAAAAGTGGTTGGCCAGCAACACACCACCCTAGTGGTTACAGCAGCAACTTTATAAGGCAGATGGTTGAGAAATTAGATTTGCCAGGAATATCAGAACAGGAATGGGCTATTCAGCCCCTTGAACCTGTTCCGCTGTCCTTCAATGAGATCATGATTGAATACACCCGCCTTTGACCTATATCTCTTTCGTAAACAAAAATCTATCCATCTCAGATTTCAAATTCACAGTTGACCAAGCATCAATTGCCATTGGCTGAACAGACTTCCAAACTTCCGTCACCCTTTGTGTGTAAAAGTTTCCTCATTTCACTTCAGAAAGGTCTGGCTCTAATTTTGCCCCCCAAGCCCTTTGCCCATCCCCAAACCTCAACCAGCAGAAATAGTTTATCGCTATCTATCTGTTGTGACTTGTGAGCCACACTTGCACTCTTGTTGCTGGGTGACCGAGTTGGTACTGTAGACAGAGTAGTTCTGCAGACACTTCTTAGGTGGAACACATTCTCTTTATTTACAAGGTACTCAGCAGTCACACATGTGTGCTTCTACACCAAACTCTATCTACATACTTCTGCTGCTCCCTTGCAGACTACTGACTTCTGACTGACTACTAACTAACTACCGATTAACTACAGAGTTAGCTACTCCTCTATTGGTTACATGAGGTCATGTGATCTTCCATTATACCATCCCTCTTAAAGGTATACTATACCTTACATAAAACCATAGTTACCACACTACCCTATCTGTTCCCCTTAATGAGTGGATTTTAATGCCGTCACCCCGAGGTGGCTTTGGTAGTGATGGGGGCTTTTAATTGAGTAGAAGGGTGCTGAGTGGGGACCCTGCCATCTTCCGCCTCTGCCCCAATTAAGTCCGGGGTGGGAAGGTTCTTAGAAGGCCTTCTCAATCTACTGCCACTTGAGGCCCATAATTGGGCAATTAATACCCACTAAAGTGTTTTATCCCACTGTTACTGGTATTCAACTAGCGACAGGTGGGGCAGTCACCATGTGGGGAGCCTGAAAAGCAAACCCAGCTCCTGAGGGGTTCCTCATTCAAAGACACTTGGTCCCTGATCGAGGGACCCGGAATCAGGGAGGGGGTGCCCACTGAGAACCCCCTGCCCTTTCTTCTGCCCACCCACCACCCCCAGCCAGTGATCCCCTCCCAATGGCCCCTAGCCCACCCTCAGTCACCCGTGGCCTGTGTCCCTCGCTGATCGTGGTCCTCTGGTGGGTGCATTGCCCTGGCACCATTCCATCGGCGGCGCAGACCGCAATGAGGAGCTGCTGAACTCTGATTGGCCAGCAACTCTTGGGGATGGGGGCAGGATTTCAGCTGCTGGGGTCCTTGGTCCCAGGGAAGGCCTGCTGCTGGCTGCTTTAGTATCTGACTGGCACTGAATATGGTAGACCTTCCCCAGAAGTGGCGATGCAGACTCCCACCAGCACTCCATCCAATGGGTGAGACAGTGTTAAATTGCCTGGCTTAAATTCCACCCCATATCTTAAAAACCATAATCAAATCACCTCTTAACCTTCTAAGTAAAAGAAAATATAACCCTAGTTTGTGTAAACTATCTCCATTATTTAGCACTTGGTGTCCAGGCATCATTCTGATAAATATGCTTCATTCCTTCCAAAGCTAACATAGTCCCCCTATGGTGTGGTGACCAAAATAGCTCACAGTACTCCAGGTGTAGTCTAACCAGGGCTATGTATAGCTGAAGAATGACTTCTGCCCCCTTGTATTCAAATCCTCCAGATATAAAGGCTAGCATTCTATTAACCTTTTATTTTCTGTACCTCTTCATGATGCTTTAATGGCCTATGGACTTGGACCACCAAGTCTCTTTGGACCTCCACTGTTTCTACTTTTTTACCATTTATCCTGTCTTATCCTTTTAAGATCCATGAAGGATGACCTCACATTTTTCCACATTGAAATCCATTTGCCACAGTTTTGCCCATTCATTTAAGCTATTAATATTTCTGTAATTTTGCGCTCCCATCTATAATGATTACAATGCCACCTATCTTTGTGTTATCAGCAAATTTGGATATGTGGCTTTCTATCCCATCATTGAAGCTGTTAATTAATAAGGTGAATAGTTTTGGTCCCAACAGAGATCTTTGTGGGACAGCACCAGTTCTTGCTCATTATCCTTATTCTCTGTCTCCTGACACACAGCCAATTGCTTACCCAGGTTAACAATATGTCTTCAATTCCATGAGCTACACATATAGCTAACAGCCTCTTGTGAGTGACTTTATCAAATGCCTTCTGGAAGTCTATATAAATAACGTCTATAGACATTCACCTGTCCACTGTTTTTGTCACTAATTCAAACTGCTCGATCAGATTCATTGGGTAAGATCTACCCATTACAAATCCAAGTTGGCTTTCTCTGATCAGTTGAAAATTTTCAAGGTGTTCAATCAAGCAATTCTTAATTATAGACAATTTCTTGACCAAAAGGTATTAAGCTAACTGACCTACTGTTCCTTAGCTTCCACCTCTCATCTTTCTTAAACAGTGGAGCGACATGCACAAATTTCCAATCCAAAGAAACTGTTCCCGAATTGAGGGAACTTTGGAAGATGAAAGTTGCGGCAGCTTCAATGTTCTCACCCCCTTCTATTAAGACACTAGGATGGAAACCATTTGGTTTTGTGGGCTTGTCACTCTTTGGTGCCATTATATTCTTCATTACTGTTATTTTGTTTACATTAATTTTGGTGAGGTTCTGCCCCTAATTCAGTGTTAGATTCCTTGGGATGTCCAGCATGTTGACATCTTCCTCAACTGTAAATACTGATGCAAAGTAATAATTTAGCACAAGCGCCATTATTTTCATTAACAATATCAGTCTTTACTTACCAGTTTTCAATGGGCCCACACTGCACATAGCCATCCTGAGACAGCTAGTGTAATAAATTTCTTTGCTAGTGAATACTGGAAGAAAAATTGAGCAACATGCTTTCCCCCAGTAGCAATGTTTCAAGTAGGACTAATTTCAGCATAAATCAGTTGGAAGCCAGAATCAGATTAAAAGGCCTCAAAACAAATGATTCTCCATGAGTAGGTTATTTCTCCAAGAGCAGTTTAAGAGCCAATGGGGCCAATGTGTTAAGCAATGATCATTAATTTTGGGGGAGTCACTCATTATTGGGGGTGGGGTTGCATTGTACAGGCTGCTGACGTCCCTTTAAAAATAGGCTGCATTTGCTGATGCCGCAACTGCAGAGGGCGCACTCCCCGCACATGCAGCCTGAATCTTGTGGAGGTACCGGGGGTCTCAGCCATTGGGTGCAGAGCTGGCAGAAGCCCCGTGCCATCTGTTTTAGGGAAGCCCTGCTGTATCTTGTTCCACTGAGGCACTTGGCAGGCCAGTGGTGGCCTTCCACCCAGGATCAAGGACATTGGAAGGGGAAGTCCTGCCCACTGAGAGCTGCTGGCCAATCAGAGACTGGCAGCTCTATTGAATGGCAGCGCCACTCGGAGGTGGTGGCTGCTGCCAGTACTATACTCACCTGAGGCCTGTTATCGTTGCTGGATCCCAGGCTACAGGTGAGTGATGGCGGGAGAGGATTTCGCTGGTGGGGGTCGTGTGGGAGCGGGGGGGTCGGCAGCAAGGGCAGGGGAGAGACTCTCAGCAGGGCCGCCCTTCCCAATGCTGGGTCCCTTGATCATGCACTGAATGCCTTTGAACAAGGGCCCCCCGGGGAGCCTGCAAGCAATCCCGACAGGCTTCCTGCGTGGCAAGTCTCCCACCTGCCTCTGGACCAGTGGTGACAGGATTAGGGCCTTAAGAAAGTATTCATGTTCTACCTAAGGGCCTCAATTGGCAACAGGGCGGGAAGGCTGTCCACGGGCTGTCCCAACATGGATAATTGGGATAGAGTTGGGAAGATGGTGGGGTCCCCACCCACCACCCTCCCACCTGATTAAATGCATCCTGCCACCAAACTCACCATGGGGGCATTTGATTCTGCCTGTAGTGTAAGTGCTTGTGACATAATTGATATTGATATTAACTGACACATTGTTGACTGGTGGCTGCCTCCTGTAAGATCATGCTGGAGGGCACACCACTGACTTGAGCAGGGTCAGGACCCGGAAATGGTCCCAACACCTGAGAATTTTATAAATCCACAAGATCCTGACCATTAAGTTTGTTTCTCTCTCTCCACAGATGCTGCCTGACCTGCCGAATATTTTCCGCATTTCAGATTTCCAGCATCCGCAGTATTTTGCTTTTGAATTTTTATCCCACTCTGTTCCAGTCTCTGTGATTGCACAGTGTGTGTTAAACATGTCATCCAGGAAGATACTAGGTTTGATCTTTAGTCTATGTTCAGTTAGCTGACCTGACCTGCAGCAGAAGTGGGGCACTACAATTGATGAGTTAAAAAAAATGCTTCTGACTCTTGGTCATCATTTTGTAAAATACACCTGTGTGATGTCAAGTGAAGGCAAGATCAGGATTGGTTACCATGCCTTCCATGCAGGTTGACTTGTGGATACTTACTGCCTGTGTCAACTTATGAAGAATGATCACTTGGTTGAGGTATTGGAGGTTTGTCCCTGCCAATTTAGCTGTCCTTCAGAAAGGCACAAGGGGTAAAAGAAATCTTGTTTCATCCACTTTTCAGGCACAAAAAGAGGGCAAGGGTCCAAACTCGCAGGGACATGTCCTGAACCTGAGAATACTTGAAATACATCCAGTGTCATATTGGCTCAGGTGATGACGAATCCCAGGTGACTGCCTTAAACAGGCATTATAGGCTCTTTGCATATACTAATGAGGGGATTAATGTCTGTTTCAGGGCTTCCTGAAACATGCTGGGCATGTTTTTTGGGTTCTTACACTATCTGACCAGGTCTCCTCCTGGATCAACAGAAATGTTGAAAACTGCTTCTGGCCCCCACCCCTTTTGTGTTTGCCAGCCTCCATTCTCCCAATCCCCTTCAGGACCTACTTGAGTCTACAATTGACATGCGATTTGAAGAGGTCACATGGTTTTACGAAAGGGAAATCCTGTTTAACAAAGTTATTGGAGATTTTTTAAGGATGTAATTTGTAAGGTAGATAAGGGGAACCAATGGATGTAGTATACCTGGATTTCTAAAATGCTTTTGATAAGGTGCCATACAAAATGTTATTAGGCAAGGTGAGTATGCATGGAGTTGGAGGTAATATATTAGCGTGGATGGAGGATTGGTCAACAGATAGGAAACAGAGAGTGGGCAAAAATTGAACTTTTTAAAGTTGGCAGGTAGTGAATAGTGGAGTTAGTGGAGAACAAGAGTTAGTGCTGGTGTCTCAGCTATTTACAATCTATATTAATGACTTAGGTGAAGAGAGGGAGAGTAATGTATCTAAGCTTGTTGATGATACAAAGCTAGGTGGAAAGGTAAGCTGTGGGGAGGACACAGAGGCTGCAAAGAGATATAGACAGGTTAAAAGAGTGGACAACAAGATGGTAGATGGATTATAATGTAGGGGAGTGTGAAGTTATTCACTTTGGCCGAAAAAATAGGAAAACAGAATATTTTTTAGAAAGGTGAAAAACTTTTAAGTGTGGATGTTCAAAGAGACTTGGGTGTACTTGTACAAAGAATACAGAAGTTGACATACAGGTACAGCAAGCAATTAGGAAGGTAAATGGCATGTTGACTTTATTGTAAGGGGATTGGAGTACAGGAATAAAGAAGTCTTGCTAGAGCTGTACAGGGTTTTGGTGAGACCACATCTGGAATACTGTGTGCAGTTTTGGTCTCTACATTTAAGAAAAGGTATTTCTTGTGGAGGTACAGAGAAGGTTCGCTAAATTGCTCCCTGAGGGGGTTGTCCTATGATGAGAGGCTGAGCATATTGGGTCTATTTTCTCTGGAGTTTACAAGAACGAGAGGCAATCTCATTGAAAAATACAAGATTCTGAAGGGGCTTGATAAGGTAGATGCTGAGAGACTGGATGGAATTTTCCATTCTGGGACTAAGGGCGGAATTTTCCCATCCACCCATAGTGGGTATCGTGGCGGGTGGGAGCAGAGAATCCAGCGGCAGGCAAAAAGTCAGAAACCCGCCAGTGTAAAAATAATTTGCGATTCTGCTGATGCCAGGTTAATGGCGGGTTGGGTATCCCGCTAAGCAGTGGCATGAATCCATTTGCATTCATTACCATCTCATGAATGCTCATTAAATTAGCTTCTCGCCAGAATCACGTGCCACCTTCCAATCTTGTGTCACGCCAGCAGGAAATCACGTTGGCCTGAACCTCATTTGAATGAGATTTATGCTGGGCCTCACTTTGCTCAAGATATTGAGGTGAGCGTAACACAAATAGCCTACCTTCCATAGCACTGCGCCAGTCTCGTTGCTATGCCACTAGAATGCCACACTCTTGGGGCTGTAGGGTTGTTCCGGTCCCGGTGCTTGCCTCCATAGTTTCGAGGACACCACTGGGCACTGAGTGGCACTCAGGCAGGGCTCAATGTTCAGATACTGACTAATATTGCGACAGAGAGTGCTTAGGGATGATCTGCTCCCGGTGGATGGTACTGCCGTCCAGAAGGACACTACTGTGCAGCGGTACTCAGACAGGGCTGAGCATTCAGCAACCAGCATTTTTACCGCAGAAAGGGCTGTAGGGAGGGGGAGTGGGAGGGTGGTGGGGAAGGGTGAACACACTGGGCGGCAATGGGGAATGAAGGTTATGCAAGGGGTTGGGGGTGTGGGGTGGTGAAAGGTGAACATGTGGGGGGGGCAATGGGGAGGGAAGGCTTTGCAAGTGGTTGGGAGTGAAGGGGGCATGATGGAAGACAGAGGGGCAGAAGGCTTGGCAAGGTAGTGGAGGAAGAGGGCGAATGATGGGAGGCTGAGCGTGGACCGAGGGGTGGGAACCTGGAGCCCGACAAGGGTAACTGAAATGCTGACAAACAAGGGGCTGAAAGGGGTATCACATGTTTGAATGGGATGGGGTGCACGCAGACTTTTGAATAGGAAAGGGGGGCTGTTGTTAGTGTGCCACAAGAGGGATGGGTCACATGCAGACTCATAAGAAGGGGGTGTGATTTTGGGAAGGGAGACAATATAGCCCTCAGTCATCAGGGCAATGTGCAATGATGTGAAAGATGAAGTCTTTGGTCTGGGGCTTGCAGTCAGGAATCAGAGAGTAGAGACACCTCTGGGCTCTGTGGGAAGCAGTCAGAGAGTAAAGACACCCCTGGGGCCTTGTGAACCTCATAGTCAACAGTCAGACAGTGAAGACAGTCATGGGGTGCAGTGAGTATGCTGCAGGAGTAATCATTGAGAGCTCCAATGAGGGGCAATGACTGTGTGCTCAGTATGAATAATGTACACCTTGGTGTGCAGGGCTGGATCACTGTCACTGTCCATGGGCTTGTCTATCTCTGTACTGTGCTGCAGATGGCATGGTGATTGTAATGGGAGGCGTCTGCAGTCTGTATTTGGCGAACACAAGCGAGGGAGTGGTGTGTGAACCTTTCCTGGGGGGGTGCATCTTGGTAGATGATCATACACGCAGCCTCCAGATGGGGAGGGTACAGGTCCACATGGGGCATGAGCGCCTTAGTAGTAGTGGGCTCGGGGAGGGAAGGAATGTCCTCCATAACAACTGTGGGATCCAACATTAATGAGAGAGGTTGGAGGATAACAGGAGGGAGCTCTGCCTTCACATCATGAGATTCCAGGTAGGTTCCTAGGACACGGACAGTGAGCGGGGGGAGGGGTCGAAGCTCGTTTCAAAACAATAGTGCAGAACTGCCATCTTACTCTACTGGAGTTATTGCGCAGTTTTAATTCGAAAGCGGAAGCGAATCTGAATGGGAGGGGTCTAAGGCCGTGTGGGAGGAACGCACTGCTGGAGTAAGGGGCCCTTTCTGGGGGCACCCTCATGCTTGTTGGTGCAGCAAGAGTGAAGTGGAGTCCTTTTATAGAGAAAGGAGGAAGACCTCCTTGTGAAGAAAGCCATTGGAAGCCAATGCATTTATCAGTACTGTAGGGGGGACATCCATAACTCAATGGCTTCATATCAGCATTAACACATCAGGATGCATAATTTGAGAATGGAGGCACTCGGGGAGGAGGCACAGGTGCAGCATATATGGCATTGCATTAATGGAGGCCAGTCAGGTGCTCTCCAGAATTGGCATTCCTAACGGGCCAAAGGGCATCCAGTCTTTAATCATCAGCAATCTATTGTTGATTGGAATGCCAGGTCAGAGACTGGAGCACTGAGCCAAGTGAGGTAGCGCTTGTCATTCCAACCTTCTCATACCAATCAGGGATTCAGATGTCACATTTCTGGGATGGTATCTCGGTCACCTCAATATGGGTGCTAGAGACTCAAAGGCAAGGCAGCATTAGTGACAATGCAAGTGGGGCTGAAACCACTGCAGGACTATAGGCCATATGAACATAAGAACAAGGAGCAGTAGGCTATCTGGCCCCTTGAGCCTGCTTTGCCATTTAATAGCATCATGGCTGATCTGATAGTAACCTCAAATCTGTATCCCGCCTACCCCCAATAACCTATCACCCCCTTGCTTACCAAGATTCTATCCACCTCTGCCTTAAAAATACTCAAAGACTCTGCTTCCACCACATTTTCAGGAAGAGAATTCCAAAGACTCACGACCCTCTGCGAGAAAAAAATTTGCATCATCTCCATTTTAAACGGGCAACCCCTTATTTTTAAACAGTGACCCCTAGTTCTAGATTCTCCCACAAGAGGAAACATCCTCTCCACATCCACCCTGTCAAGACCCCTCAGTACCTTATATGTTTCAATCAAGTTGCCTCTTACTCTTCTAAACTCCAGTGAATACAAACCTAGCCTGTCCAGCCTTTCCTTATAAGGCAACCTGCCCATTCCGGGTGTTATTCTAGTAAACCTTCTCTGAACTGCTCCCAAAACATTTACATCCTTCCTTAAATAAGGTGACCAATATTGTACACAGTACTCCAAATGTGGTCTCACCAGTGCTTTGTATAACTGAAGCATAACCTCCCTACTTTTGTATTCAGTTCCCCTCGCAATAAATGACACAATTCTATTAGCTTTCCTAATTACTTGCTGTACCGCAGATTGTGAGCTTCACTATCTTGAACCACTCCTCATTAATGTCTTCAATGCTGCATTTCAGAAAGAAGGTCAAAACAGAAATGGATCCAGGGCTCAATGCTGCCTTTTTGAGGGTCCTAATGCAATGGCGGAGGTGAAAGAGGGTGACCTGATGCAGAGTGCAGCTCCACCAGGAGGTCCCACCTGATGTCCAGGGTCAAGGGGAACCAGAGCAAGAACAAAGAGGGTGAGGAGGAGAGACCCAGACATTGGAGGCAATTCGCCAGATCAAGGGTATACTGCAGAAGACTGTCCTATTTACAAATGAGTGAGAGACAATGATGGGCACATCAGCGCTTGTTGTGAGCTCTGGTAATCACATTTGCCACATTCTTTGTGATGACCTGATGACCCATGGAATTGGAGTCTATCCCCTGCCAGTGGCTTTAAAGGTGACTGCCACCCTCAATTTCTTTGCCTGTTGGTCATTCCAGGGAGTAACAGGAGACCTGTACGACATCCTACAATCCGCAACACATAGATGCAAGGAGGTCACAGAAGCCCTTTGCCGGAAGGCATATCATTATGTTAGGTTTGCTATGGACAAAGATAGACAGGCTGCGAGATTCACTGGCTTTGCCGCCCTCTCAGGCTTCCCCATGGCAGCAGCCCCTAATGTTTATAAACTGCAAGGGCCATCATTCCATCAAAGTTCAACAGGTGTGTGCACGGAGCCCTGGGACTTGCCATGACTCCTACATCCTGAGTCACTCCCAGTTGCCTGAGATTTTTGGAGGGCCTGAGTGTCTGCAGGGATGGCTGCTTGGGGATAAGGGGTTACCACTGAAATGCTGGCTGATGACACTGGTGCGTCGCCCTCAGAGTCGTTCCGAGGGAGGTACAATGCTGCTCACTGCATCACACACTCCCTAATAGAGCAGACCACTGGGATTCTGAAGATGCACTTCAAAAGCTTGAACTGCCCAGGTGACTCACTACAGTACACTCCCAATAGGGTTTCCCGCATCACCGCAGTATGTTCACAACCTGGCACTGCAAAGAGGTGATCCCTTGCCAGAGGGTGAAATGGAGGAAGATGAGAACTCATCAGAGGATGAAGATCCAGAGGCCCAAGGACCTCAAGAGGGTGATGAGGGTCAGTTTGAATGTGACGATGCCATGAAGGAAGCAAAACATGGGAGATGTGCCTATGACACTATAATTGCTGACAGGTTCCAGGAAGAGTAAAGTGAAGGCAAGGAGAGGTGACCACAGTCCCTCTGGCCCTCAATGCCATTCCCTTTCATCTCAAGGGATTTCCAACCATTCGCATTGAAAATGAGTCGAGCATTCACACTTGCACCTTCTGGCCTCATGATTCACCAGGCCATAATCTCTGCAAAGGTCCGTGGTGCCCTGTGTATGTGCTCGCTCTGGGAAGTGAGAGTCCACTGAAAACTGAGAGCGATGCGAAAACTGACTTGAAGCAGTCACTGCTACATAATTATGAAACTACAGCGGCCAGTGAGATGAGGATATGGTTAAGGATCTCCTCCTCCTGTCCATGTCTTGTCTTTGGCCACTACCACTGAGAACACAGAACTACCACTAATCACGCAAGGCTGATGTGCTGCCCTCACATAAGGAAGAAGAGTTAGAAGCACATACAATACACACTTCAAACAAAGCATCTTCCCGACATCACACGAGGGTACGGAGACTATCTTGATTGAGGATGCCATCACATGAATGTGAATCTCACAAAGGGAGACTGTCACTGATTGGGAGGATGACTAAACCTCAAAATAACAGGATTTTGATGTGCATAAACACAACGCCTTCAGTTGACCAAGCCATTCATGGAACTTCAAATGTAGCTACAAAAGTGCAACATCTTCACAGCATTAGCAAATCCCATGACCCAAAAGTGATTTCAAAAGTTCTTAATTTTCCTAACCCTACCACTATGCCTGGGTGCAGTTCCAACATCTGTAGCAGAGATGGAGGCAATCTGCTGACTGCTACATCCTGGTGCCTGTGATGATCTTGGCATATGCGCTCTGTGGCCCGAGGCCTGGAGGGCCCTGGCCTGATAAGGGTCTCATGCTTAGGAGCAGATACACCCTTCTCAGCCTCAGCAGCTGAAGTGGATGGGGTCACAGGCAGAGGTTCTCTGAGCAGCTGGACATCCTTGGAATGTCCTGAGAGGAGGTCCCCAAGTTGTCCGGCTGACGCTCATCCTCACTGTGGGTGCCCGAGTGCCCTGTCCTGACTCCTTGAGGAGATTGTGCACCTGGAAGAAGGTCAAGGTGCCTTGTCCCCCAGCCACCTACATCTTGATGGTGACCACCAGGGTGTGTGGCCATGGAGTCCAGGGCCGAGCACAAATCCGGCAAAACCTGCTGGACCAAGGTGTTCATTGTGGTTGCCAACCTTCCCGTGGTGACCTCGAGGCACTGGCATATCGGAGCCATGACATCAGACAGAATGCGGGTGGATTCCTCCATCCTTCGTTCTAGTCTGCTGAGTGACTGCCGAATCTCTGCCTGATGTTCTACCGCCTGTTGTTGCAGCTTCAGCATTGAGTTGGTGGAGGCTTGTAGAGGCTCATCATCTGACTCGGACTCAGCAGGTGGGTGGTCTCCAACAGCCCTCCGAGTGCCAGAGACCTCGGCTGTCCCTGCCTCCGACTGCTGCGGGGACGTGTCAGTGAGGTGTTCTCCAGTAGGTGAGCCCAAGTGTAATCTACAGCTGTGCCCCACCGAGGTGTGTGTCTTTGTGCTGGTGGAGGGTGCAGGTGAGCACTGCGACGGTGCTTTCTCAGCTTCCTCTTCAGATGTGGTCTGGGGACTGGGACATATGGTGGGTAGCCTTGTGGGCCTCGATCTGCTGGTGCCTATAGGATACAGAATAGAGATTCAGTTGATGAGCATGAGGAATATAAGACTGCATGTCACTCACTGTGGTTGTCAGGATGTGATGAACTGATGGAGGTGTGAACCCGCACTAAGTTGCTGAGACAATTCGATCTCCCCTTCCTCACAGGAGCGAACACTGTCCTCCCCAGTGATCTCAGCTGCAGCCTCCTCGAATTCACTGAAGGAACTATACTGGCTGTGCCTCCCCCGGTCGGCACTCTTTCCTGTCTGTTGTGGGCAAGCTTGCCCTGGATGAAGCCAAAAGGCTGAGAAGGGGTAGAGCATAGGTTGGGAAAGTTGCATGACCTCTGTGTGTGGTGAGCCCACTCCAGAAGGGGCTGAGGATGGAGAGTGTGCAGCATGTAGATGGGATGGTGGTGATGTGAAAGTTTCCGAGAGACAATCAGTGGTGAAGTGTCCCCCACTAATGGTTGTCTGAGATCCCTGAAGAGAGTGGCTGTTTGATTACATGATGCCATGATGAGGGTTTGATATTGGAGGAAGTTGAAGGATGACTTACTCTGGCAGAGCAGATGAGATCATTCATCCTCTTCCTGCACTGGATGTCATTTCGGGCA
The DNA here is from genome assembly GCF_964194155.1 of Cetorhinus maximus. Classification (NCBI taxonomy): domain Eukaryota; kingdom Metazoa; phylum Chordata; class Chondrichthyes; order Lamniformes; family Cetorhinidae; genus Cetorhinus; species Cetorhinus maximus. Next base: position 95,030,359 of record NC_135891.1, read on the forward strand.
AGGTTACCCAACAGCGATTACCTCATTTGCGATGATATCCCAGGATGGAGAGGTGAGGCTGGTATGCTTTCTGTAGCCATCCCTGGGATAAAGCACACCCTGTGCGCCTGCACTCCTCTGGTCAAGGCCTCGAGGGCATGGTGGGTGAAGCAGGTTGCTGCCTTCTTCTTCTGACTTGCAGCCTTCTTCCTTTTGCTTGTAGACATCTCTAACGGCCTCCTGGAGACAGGTTGGCTGGAGAGAATGAGATGGATGTGTTTGGCTGCCATTTAAATATGGCACCCAGACCCTCGACCCCGTCAGCTAACGGCAGGCAGATGAATCAGTTTGCGACTTGCCGGGTGATTCGGAGAGATACTTGCCTGTGTATAATTAATCAGCTTCCAAGCATGGAACCGGACATGATTTCCCACTATTCCGAGCTGGGGGATGTGGGGTACGCACCACAAAACCTGCCCGCCACCGCATTTAGTCTCAAAAGTGGAAAATTCCACCCTAAGTCCCAGGGGTGGTAACGGGAAGAGGTTCCCATCGCGGAGGTCGGTGGGAATTCACGCCGTATTGCGTGATGTGGCCTAATTAATTATGCAGTCTGTGGTTTCCCGATATTTTGCGCACTGGGGCAGGTTGGATGTCAACCTACCCACCGTTGAGGGAGAAGATCCAGCTCCCGAAAGCTCTTTCAGACAGAAGATCCACTTCCTGGAAGATCCTGCAGATGGAAGATCCAACTCCACTCCAGAAGGTTGTGGATGCCACATCACTGAATACATTTAAGGCTGGGATAGACAGACTTTTGGTCTCTCAGGGAATCAAGGGGTATAGGGAATGGGCAGGGAAATGGAGTTGAAGCCCAAGGTCAGCCATGATCATATTGAATGATGGAACGGGCTTGAAGGGCCATACTGTCTACTCCTGCTCCTATTTCTTGTGTTCTTGACATTGCAGCCAGCCCAAACTGGTGAGCTGCCTCTGCCATCTGCAGCTTGCTGGAATTTTTCAGATGAGGCCCAAGGGCCAATTTCACATGAGCCTTGGCCTCCAGTTCTCGTGCATGCTTCGAGTGTGCCGACCATTTTGCACCTGTAAATGGGCATCACGGAATTTCTCTCCCATTGCCTTTAACAGAATAACAGAGACGGGGAAAGGAATGGGGCAGTGAGGTAAGAAAATGAACTTGCTTGTTAAAAAAAAATCTTCAGAAAGTGACAAGTATTAAGCTTGCTGGAGAAAAGTCAGAAATTGTGCCAATGTGTGTAACTGAGAAAACCAACTTCCTTCTAGATATGCTTGGCCTCTGAAGGGAAGGGTCCTTTTTCATGCAAGAGCATATAGATTTTCCTCTTTACCTTTGCTGTTCTTGTACTTTAGAAAATGAGTCAAGCTTACTGACAGCTTCCATATTGCTGACATCTCAAGAACTGCCCTGAGTTCAAGCCTCAAACCTGTGATAACAAGTAGTTACATATATTTTGCAATTAAAGAGGAAAGCAAGTATAAGCACATGAAAACATGAGGGAGAAGTACAAATGTTGATGATGCAAAATTATTGGTGTATTTCTAGGGTGGGGTGTGAGGGCATGTTCTTTTGGAAAAAATTAAAGTTTTATATTAAAAACGTTGTTCTCCAGTTAATTTTAAGTACTTCTGTACTTTAAAATTGATAAGACTTCTAGCCTTAACGAAAAACAAAATTATCTCAATTATCATCAATATGCACACCAACTCCTTGCACCAATTTACCGAGGTATTGAGGGTTAAATTCATGAGAATCCTCTTTTGGCGCACACCCAGCCCGGCATGATGACATTCCCTAATGTCAAATGGCAAGGTTCAAAGAGCATCAAGCATTGGACATTGCCAGAGAAGGTTCGATTTCCAAGTTGTCGAGATCTGAGGCCCGAAGTTTAGATCAGGAGGAGAGCGGGTTGGGATCACTGTCCAGGGGGAAGGGATTGGAGCCTTAGAGGAGGGATCGTTGGTTGGGGGGCCTTGACCTTGGGACCTGGAGTGATGGTGATTGTAATAAATATTTGACTTTTTTAAAAACTTAGGCAATGCTTAAAGTTGGATTCCCCTGAGGCATATAGCAAGGCCCCATATTTGCATATGCAGCCCAAATTAACCCCCTTTCCCTCATCCATCTCCTCACTCCTTCGCAGAGTCATTCTTTCTCTCTTCAGCTCTCCTAATTTATACTTTGCTCCTCAATTCAACATAGTTCTCTTCTTCTATCTCCATTCGAGCTGGCACTTTTCTCTCTTTAACTCATTAATTCAATCCTTCATTCTTCATTCTTTCAAAATAGGTTCGAGTTGGTATTTTTCCTCATTCTCCCCATCCCTGGTTTCAAATAGGATTCCTTTGCTCCTCCAACTCTCACAGTTACAGAATCACACAGAATCACAGAATCTCAGTGCAGAAGAGGCCCTTCGGCCCATCGAGTCTGCACCGACACGTGAAAAACACATGACCTACCTACTTAATCCCATTTACCAGCACTTGGCCCATAGCCTTGAATGTTATGACGTGCCAAGTGCTCATCCAGGTACTTTTTAAAGGATGTGAGGCAACTCGCCTCCACCACCCTCCCAAGCAGCACATTCCAGACCGTCACCACCCTCTGGGTAAGAAAGTTTTTCCTCACATCCCCCCTAAACCTCCTGCCCCTCACCTTGAACTTGTGTCCCCTCGTGACTGACCCTTCAACTAAGGGGAACAGCTGCTCCCTATCCACCCTGTCCATGCCCCTCATAATCTTGTACACCTTGATCAGGTCGCTCCTCAGTCTTCACTGCTCCAACATAAACAACCCAAGTTTATGCAACCTCTCTTCATAACTTAAATGTTTCATCCCAGGCAACATCCTGGGGAATCTCCTCTGCACCTCCTCCAGTGCAATCACATCCTTCCTATAATGTGGCAACCAGAACTGCACACAGTACTTCAGCTGTGGCCTCACCAAGGTTCTATACAACTCCAACGTGAACTCCCTACTTTTGTAATCTATGCCTCGATTGATAAAGGCAAGTGTCCCATATGCCTTTTTCACCACCCCACTAACATGCCCCTCCACTTTCAGAGATCTATGGACACACACGCCAAGATCCCTTTGTTCCTCAGAACTTCCTAGTGTCATGCCATTCATTGAATACTTCCTTGTCAAATTACTCCTTCCAAAGTGTATCACCTCACACTTTTCAGGGTTAAATTCCATCTACCATTTATCTGCCCATTTGACCATCCTGTCTATATCTTCCTGTAGCCCAAGACACTGAACCTCACTGTTAACCACCCGGCCAATCTTTGTCATCCGCAAACTTACTAATCCTACACCCCACAGTGTCGTCTGTCCATGGGAAGAGATTAAAAAATACAGGTGTGTCATAAATCAGATGAGTGACTATCAGAACATGATGTGGGATGAATAGCCTTATTATTGGTTGTTCTAGGAAAAGCCAGGGTTTCTTACTATTGGGTGGAGAGATGTTACTATTACGTTGACTTGTTAAGGGGAGATTAACCAGATACAATCACAACACGCTGACATAGACAGCAATACACTCAGAGGATCTCATTAATTCAACCTTGAAAAGATACAGACATCTGAGTTCCTTTTAATCTAGTCTTTGAGAGGGTGGCAAGAGCTTTGATTTGCTGATCTTTTCAAGTGAGTTATAATTGATACTAATCTCCTACACAGTGCATCTAATGGGTTGTATCCGCTATATCACTGACTTGATTTAATGAAGACTTTCAATGTTGTCCAGCCCTCCAACTTGTAATGGAGGTAAGGGACATGTGACAATATAAACCAGCAGACCTTTGTATTGATGGAATGTCTCAATTTGCTCCAAACAGGCAGTGAAATCTCAGACTGGCCCAGGGGAACACCTGCGAAATGCCCTCTGGCACACAGGAGACTCTAGCAATCAGGTCAAACTCTTGTGGAAAGACCCCAGGAATGCTGGCTGGAAAGACAACACCTCATATTGCTGGTTCCTGCAGCATCGGCCCCAGGTCGGGTACATCAGGTGGGTTATAGCCCCAGGGCCGGGAACACCAAGGTGGGGTATAGGGGGGTAGGGTCAAAGCCCTAAGATGAGGGTCGTTGGGGGGTGTGGGGTCATAGCCCCAAGGGTGGAGGCATTAGGGGTGGGGGTGAGGTCGCAGCCCAACCCTATTTCCTCATCACCTCCTCTAGGACAGATAGTCATGTTGTCACAAACCAGAAACTGGGGAAAACCGTACCACTCAGTGACCCCTAGGTGGGGGCGAGGGTTGGGTTGTATCATTCGGTGCCCATAATTTTTAATAAGGATGGATGTGTGCAGAAAGTGGGTGATGCCTTTGTGCACCTGCTTCATCTCCAGAGCCAGCCACTCCCACTTAACCTTCCTCTATTCCCCACACCCGTCTCTCCCTCACCCTGCTGAATCTCTGTTTTGTTCCTGCAGAGTGCGCCTGTATGAAGGACCAGTGATTGTGGCAGATTCAGGGACAATCATTGACACCACGATGCATGGAGGGAGACTGGGAGTCTTCTGCTTCTCACAGGAAAACATCATCTGGGCAAATCTGCGCTACAGCTGCAATGGTGAGCAGGGTGAGGGGCATCAATGCACTTTGGTAGGAAGAATAGAGGAATAGACTATTTTCTAAATGGGGAGAGAATTCAGAAATCTGGAGTGCAAAGGGATTTGGGAGTCCTAGTCCAGGATTCTCTGAAGGTTAACTTGCAGGTTGAGTCTGTAGTTAGGAAGGCAAATTCAATGTTGGCATTTATTTCGAGATGACTAGAATATAAAAGCAGGGATGTGCTGCTGAGGCTTTATAAGGCTCTGGTCAGACCACATTTAGAATATTGTGAGCAATTTTGGGCCCCGTATCTCAGGGAGGATGTTCTGGCTCTGGAGAGGGTCCAGAGGAGGTTCACGAGCATGATCCCAGGAATGAAAGGCTTAACATATGAGGAACGTTTGAGCACTCTGGGTCTATACTCGATGGAGTTTAGAAGGATGAGGGGGGATCTGATTGAAACTTACAGAATACTGAAAGGCCTGGATAGAGTGGAAGTGGGGAAGATGTTTCCATTAGTAGGAGAGTCTAGGACCCGAGGGCACAGCCTCAGAATAAAGGGAAGATCTTTTAGAACAGAGATGAGGAGAAACTTCTTTAGCCAGAGAGTGGTGAATCTATGGAATTCATTGCCACAGAAGGCTGTGGAGGCCAGGTCATTGAGTGTATTTAAGATGGAGATAGATAGGTTCTTGATTGGTAAGGGGACCAAAGGTTATGGGGAGAAGGCGGGAGAATGGGGTTGAGAAACTTATCAGCCATGATTAAATGGCAGAGCAGACTCGATGGGCTGAATGGCTTAATTTCTGCTCCTATGTCTTATGGTCTTATGGTCTATCAAAGGAGGGGGTGAGAGTGGTGGGGAGTGAGGGGTAGCGAAGGAGTGGTTGAGGGAGGGTAAGGGGCATTGAAGGAGGAGTTGAAGGGGACACTGGATCATTGCTCCAAACTGACATGGGGTCTATGGGACATTCACCAGGGGCAGTATTATGAAGTCGTCAGGTAGGTGTGGTCAGCGGGCCTGGGAGCGGCTGGGAAACGGTTCGCCTCCCGCGATTGGCCCCCGACTGCGATTTCACGCTGGTGGACCAATTAAGGCCCGTCCAGTGTGAAACGCGGCTCTTCACTGGTTGGGAAGGACCGAGAGGGGGCGGGGGCCTGTTGGCTGCTGGGTCCAATGGTGACCTGGTGGCTGGTTTAAAAATGGCCCAGGCAGCCCCTGGAAGGCTGACGCGGAAGAACGTCTCCTCTGCGTCTTCAACATTCAAGCGATAGAGTCGAATGCAGCCGGAGACGCCAGGCGGGAGGGCAGGTCGGGTGGGCACTCAGCCCCCCGCTTTTCTGATGAGCGCCTCGCCATCCTCCTGGAGGAGGTGGCCGCCAGGAGGGTCAGCCTTGTCCCCAGAGATGGGAGGAGACCGCCACACCTCACAAAGAGGGCATGGGAAGAGGTGGCAGCGCTGGTGAGCAGCCGTGATGTGGTGCAGCGCATTTGGCTGCAGTGCCGGAAGAGGTTCAATGACCTCAGAGTCAGGAAGGGTCAGGAAGGGTGAGTACCGTTGGCATGGGTCAGTGTGCAGTGTTAAGGTCTGGCCGTCCCCCGTGGACCTCAGGGGTGCTAGAGTCTGAGTGTCAACTGTCAATGATGCCGGAGCTGGCCATGGGGATGAGCCCTGGCTGCTTGGACTGAGTGTCTTGTGGCTCGAGGGCCACAACTCGGATGTGCCCTGGGAGGTGTTTCTCAGCTGGGGTTGGCCAGGCTGCAATGGTGCTGCAGGTAGAGAGTGGACTAATCAATGCTCCTTTGTACTTTCAGGAGAAGACGAGCCATAACCAAGCAGAGAGGTTATGCACAGGTGGAGGCCCCTCCAAACCTACTGCTGCTCTCCTGGTTCGAGCAGGATGCCCTGGAGCTGGAGAGCCAGTACGCCCCCTGTGCAACCGGGCGTGGAGAGGCAGGGGTGTCAGACGAAGATAAGAGCGCAGTGCACAGAGGTGCGAATTTTGGATTGTGCAGCCATTCTAGTGTAGTCCCTTCAGTGATGTGAGCGTCGAACCTGGAGACCCCATTGATCATTGAAAGGCAATGGCGCCATGATGCAGATCTCCATTGTCTCACCAGGGTGCCTGGCATGCACAGTGACAGTGTGATGACTTTAACTAATGACATGTCATTGCTCTCCCTTTTAGGTTCGACTTCATACAAGCGCCCTGTGGACCCCAAAGGGCCACCCCTGACGCCGCAGGACCACCGTGCTTCACTCCACTTGCACCTGCGCCACACCCTCTCTCTGAAGCAGGCACCAGCGCAGATACCAGCAACTCGGTGGGCATTAGATTAATGGCTAGAATGTCGGTGCACATTGGTAAGGGCAGAGAGAGCCCAAGGCACCGGCAGTCGGAGGGCTGCTGGAGACCAGGACAATGCTCAGGCGAAGGCAGATGATGAGTCTCTGGAGTCGTCCATTAGGTGGCAGATGCTGGATGTCCAGCGAGATGTGTGGGAGGATCTGGCGGAGATCCTTGAGGGTCTGCATGCCTTGGTCTCTGTTGTGGAGGAGTCCATGTGGAGCATAAGCACTGCATTGACTTTCATGGCTGAGCGCACAGCCTCCTCCATGGAGAGAGTGGTGACCCTCATGGAGAGGCAGCTCCAGGGACAGAGTCAGGGGTTCCTGGGATTGCACTCGGACCTGCAAGCCCTCACACAGGCAATGACCTCAGGTGATCAGTGCCAGTGTGGGAGGTGGATTGGGCACGCAGTATCCCAGCTAGGTGCCCATCCATCATTGGTGAGCAGGGAGATCCAGAGCGACCTCTCGTTGGCGCACAAGCTGCTTGCCGTCTCTGTGGGCTCCTCTCAGGGTGCTCCGGATGATGGCAGCAGCTCCTCCGCCCCTCTGCCAGTGACCGTGGCATCCGATGAGGCTGCGGCGACTGGGGAGATGCCAGCCGTGGCACTGGCCGCTCCCTCCCAGGCGGGGCCAGCTCAGGCTCCATGAGGACGACCGCCAAGGCCAACAAGACAGCAGAGTCACCAGGCTGTCTCCAATGTCGGTGCTAGTGAGGGGGGAGCACCGAGATGTTGCACTTGCAAACCTTAGTTAAAAGCACCATGAGCACAAGACGGACAGTTTACAACTTTTCCCAACCCTAGTTTATCATCAACCTTTCCCTCCAATTCAAACTGGCACCCTTCTACCCTGCTTTCATTTCATGCTGGCACTGCCTTTTTTCACTTCCTCTCAGTTAATGCTGGTATTCTGCTTATATTCATTCTCCCCTACCCCAAATTGCGGCTTCCAGCTTCTCCATGATACAGTTATCTGTCACCTTGCATTCTTTCCCTTCCATCTGCTTCATTGCTCCTATTTTCCCCTTTCTCTCTTTACCTCATTTCTGCTCTGCTGAGGGGCACAACCCGGACTGGCCAAAGAGAACAACCCTCTTTGATGGTTGCTTCTGAAATGTTCTGCTGCTTTCAAGCTGACAACTGACCTCTGCGGGTAGCAGCATAGGGGAACCTATTTACAGCCAATCTACAGCAAGTGTGTCTACATTGTGCATTTAAGAGGCAGTTAGATGCTATGAAGGAGGCAGATTAGTGATCTCTGTGGAAGGATGAGCCAAATGGCCTCCCTAAGCAGTGTTTATCTTTGTGATCTTTGAGTCCAAAATATGGGATGAAATTACTCAGCACTTAGAAAGGCAATGAGAGTAAGCATGGGTTTGCAAACTACAGGTCATGCTGGACTAATTGAATTGAAGCGTTTGAGAACATCACAGGATGTATAAATATAGAGATGTGCTGGAAGTTATAAATGGAAATTTTCAGAAATCATTTGATAAGCTACCGCATTAAAGACCGGTTATGATGATTGGAGCACATGATACAATATTAAAGGGAATGTTGCTGCATGAATAGAGGGTTGACTAAGCATAAAGCAGGGGTGAAGGACGTTCAAGAGGTTGGTAGAGTGTTGGTTGTGATATACCTGAGGGATTTGTGCTGAGATCTGTATGGCATATTGTTTTTTCAGTTAAGCAGTGAACATAGGCACAGGGTGGATTATATCAAATTAGTGCAAGATGAAAATTGTGAGGAAGAATGTAAGAGATCACAGAAACACAGATAGATTAGTGGACAAATACAGTTTGCTGCAGATAAACATAGAGTGTTATACTTTGGGAAAAAGAACTGTGGAAGTAAGTGTATTGTACACATACACACACATATATATTATATATATATATATATATAAAAGCACAGGAGGAGACCATTTGACCCTTCCTGTCTGTGCTGAATTTAAGCCCTTCTCCGCGCTCTGAAACTGCCCTTTTACAGTTCCTTTTTAATCGTAATTAATGCTGGATCAGTTGTTAATTTTAAATCTGAGACTGATAGATTTTTTTATCCAAAAGTATTAAAGGACATGGAGTTAGGTTGCAGATCCACCAGGATCTCACTGAATGGTAGAACAGGTTGAGGGGTTAAATGGACTACTCTTGATCCTATATTCCGATGTTTATAATATCTGTCAAGGGATATGTGCCATTTGACCTTTTATTCTTTGTTTGTTCATTTAAAAATAAAATAAGAAATGTTCCCTATAATCTTATTTCAATTTGCATCATCTTTACGGTGTTATTCCAGGTCACTTTTAAGGAAATGTTTTGCTAGCTTTACTGCTCCTGACATGGAGCTCTCTATATTTCTTTTGGTCAACTATCCTATTTATTAATTTCTATTATCTTTTCTATTTATTTACGAATTAAAATATGCTTCTGACATTCAGCCACTTTGTTTAGACCTCTCCAGTCACAGTTTCTTTCATTTATAGTGTCACTTATAGATTTCACCAATCACTTTGAGTTCTATTTTTTCCTCAGCAATGTACTGTTCCTCTTATTCTCAATCTGATGATGCTACAGCAGGACATTTTACTGAAAGATACAATGTTCTAGATTTCCTTGTGTTCCATTGGAAACACCAGCCAATTGGACACAAATGTAAATCCATAGATGCTGCATAACTCATAGCAAGAATATATCAAATGTAATTAACAGGGTTTTTAAGTACACAATGCATTGTCAAAAATTGCATAAAAAATTATTGCCTGGAGTTTCTACCAGGGGTGCAATTGGCAATTGAGCCCAAATGTGTCCAACACTGCGTCAGTTTCACTGAGGTGACATGGTGCCCAAGAATTTGCGTTAACACATTGGCATTAACTGAAAATGTAAAATCCCCCGTGAATCAATGCAATCAAGAGGTGTGAGGTGTAGTAGAATAGGTGGAGTGCGATTGGCAGGAAATGAAACACTCTTCAACTTTTAAACTAATAGATTGAGTAACTAGGGCAGACCTTTGGTTGCAATGAACTACTCATCAGATGATTAATGTTGGATTAATGTGACCATGGATGCCTGTGTGCCTCAGAATCTGGATGCAATGTGATTATTTCCTCCCACAAAGCAGCACAGAATTGTTGGAAACTTGCCATTCTGGTCTGGGGGCATGGCCTGTTTTGTGAGAACTTGCAAAGATACTGTTGAAGAAGTCTGAAAGGTGGCATATACTTGGTCGTTGTGTAGTTATAGGTACAACTCCTGCTTAAAATTCTACAATCTTTTGCACTATTTGCACAGATTAAGCTGATATCTTGGTGAAAATCAGGCGGAAAACCCAAGGTCATAAAGTATCACTTGAACGCGAGTTGAATGCTGTCGTCTAAGGGTGAAAAGATACAAAACCCAACAACCTTTTAAGAATCCAAGCAATAAGGAGAAAGGTGCTTAAAACCAATGCAGATGAGGAAATTTAAAAATATCAATAACGCAATACCATCAAGGGAAGTGGAAGAGTGATATTGCAGTAATTCAAATAAGGCCATGTCCAATTTTCTGTAAAATCCGAATCATGAGGCAGAATTGTCTTTTTACTTTTTTCTTTTCTCTTTCCTTCTTGAGGCAGTTTGACAACATCAGTTGACCTCTGTTACCTCACCCCTGTAGTTACATTTTTTATATGTGAGTGGCAATATGCTATTCAACCATATTATGACTGAGCTCATTACTGTCCATGTCAAACATTTTCATGCATACTTTCCAACCCAGGTTCACTGGTGAAATGCCTTTTTTTCATATTTGTCCATGGGATGACAAGCATTGCTGACCAGGCTAGCGTTTATTGCCCACCCCTAATTGCCCTTGAGAAGGTGGTGGTGAGCTGCCTTCTTGAACCGCTGTAGTCCATGTGTTGAGGGAACACCCACAGTGCTGTTAGGGAGGGAGTTCCAGGATTTTGACCCAGTGACAGTGAAGAAACTTTTCCTCCTCCTTAGGCCAGGAATTCTGAGCCCCAAAAATTGATGAATCTGATGAGATTAGCTAGCTCAACATAGAGCATGATTCAACTTGGGACCTTCGCTGTCTGTACTGCAAAGTACCAGTCTCTGCAGTGCATTTACCACCTGATCCATCAGAGATGGCTTACTGAGTCAAGTTAACAAATTAATGTTAAAGAGTTTCTGAAAAAACTTTAAAGGAGGCAAAGATCGTTGAAGGATTAAAATTCACTCAGTCATTTACTGTCACTGCTGACAATGTATTATTTCAAGCCTCGATAACAGGGTCTGAATATCAGCCAATGTTCAATTTAGAATTTTCTCAAGTTGGGTCGATGATATAGAGATTTCCTTTGTATATCAAGGAGTTTAATCAAACTGGCTTAAAAATGTAATTGTTAAATGTTAGACTGAAAATATAAGAATGCAGTTGTGAGAGAAGAATGGTTAGAAATATTGAAATGTAAAAACATCACTCAATGCAAGAAATTATTGTAAATCAACATCAGTTAGAGTGAAATGATGCCTTCAAGATCTTGTTTGAGCTCTGGTTATTGGAATGATAGGAGGAAAATAAATGATGATTATAAGTGATAATTATATGTAATAATTCATGCTCTGACTACATATTGCTCTTATGTAATTTGCAGTTTGGCCATTTTTTTGCTCAAGTTTACTTCTTGTTTCAGACTTAGGATTTCCTGCAATTTGCAGAACTACATTTTCTTGACTCATGGCAGAATACTTGGATGCTTATAAAAAACAGGAACATTTGGGCTTGGAGGGAGTTTCCAAATACACGTAACCATTCAGTTTTAATGTAGCATATTGTTTATGGCTATCATGGTATAAATGTATTACATCTCCATTCTGAGTATTTTTGCTTCCTTTTGTAAATTCCTTTATTTCACAGCAATGGTACCAAAATAAGTGGACATCTTTACAATGTTACTGAGAAATAAAAGTGATCAAGCTTTACGGGAAAAAAATGCAGCTGTCTTTGGCCTATGAGTCATAGACTATGAATACATACACTATGAATTAATCCCAAGATTTCTTATTACTAGACCAGCAAGTCAGACCCTTGGTGAAAAGTCAATTTAGTCACCAGGCAAACTCACATGAGTGACATGAGGAAAAACTTTTTTGCGCAATAGTTAGGATCTGGAATGCACTGCCTGATAGGGTGGCGGATACAGATTCAGTGGAAGCCTTCAAAAGGGAACTGGATAAATACTTGAAGGAGAAAAAATTGCAGGGAGAAAGGGAAAGAGCAGGGACTAGGACTAATTGGATTTTTAAAGGTTCATTCACGGGATCAGGTGTCACTGGTAAGGTGAGTATTTGTTGCCCATTCTTAATTGCCCCAGAGAAGGTGGCAGTGTGCACCTTCTTGAATAGAGCAGTGGTTTGCCAGGGCATTTCAGAGATAAGTTAAGAATCAACCACTTTCTGTGGGTTGTTACAAAGATGTGCTATGTAGAATATTAATTTGTAATGTCATCTGGTGGATGTATATATATATATATATATAGAACTTTTTGAAAAGAGCTTTTTGTGCTAAACAAAGGACACTGCAGATCAGCTACTAAGTTGCATTTGTGAAAGCCACTTTATGGAGACAATACGGAGATTTCAGAGGCAATGAAAGTGACAACAGCAAAACCAGCCCTGTCGACCCTGCAAAATCCTCCTTACTAACATCTGGGGGGGGTAGTGCCAAAATTGGGAGAGCTGTCTCACAGGCTAGTCAAGCAACAGCCTGTCATAGTCACCCTCACGGAATCATACCTTACAAATAATGTCTCAGACACCACCATCACCATCCCTGGGTATGTCCTGTCCCACCGGCAGGACAGACCCAGCAGAGGTGGTGGCACAGCGGTATACAGTCGGGAAGGAGTTGCCCTGGGAGTCCTCAACATCGACTCTGGATCCCATGAAGTCTCATGGCATCAGATCAAACATGGCAAAGAAACATCCTGCTGATTACCACGTACTGCCCTCCCTCAGCTGATGAATCAGTGCTCCTCCATGTTGAATACCACTTGGGGGAAGCACTGAGGGTGGTAAGGGCACAGAATGTACTCTGGGTGGGGGACTTCAATGTCCATCACCAAAAGTGGCTCGGTAGCAGCACTACTGACCAAGCTGGCGGAGTCCTAAATTACATATCTGCTAGACTGGGTCTGCGGCAGGTGGTGAGGTAACCAACAAGACGGAAAAACATACTTGACCTCATCCACGTCAACTTGCCTGCTGCAGATGAATCTGTCCATGACAGTATCAGTAGGAGTGACTACTGCACAGTTGTTGTGGAGACAAAGTCCCGCCTTCACATTGGGGATACCCTCCATCCAGTTGTGTGGCACTACTACTGTGCTAAGTGGGATAGATTTCGAACTGATCTAGCAATTCAAGGGTGGGCATCCATGAGGTGCTGTGGGCCATCAGCAGCAGCAGAATTGTACTCGACCACAATCTACAACTCATGGCCGGCATATCTCCCAGTCTACCATTACCACCAAGACAGGGGTCAACCCTGGTTCAATGAAGAGTGCAGAAGGGAATCCCAGGAGCAGCACCAGACATACCCAAAAATGAGGTGTCAACCTAGTGAAGCTATAACACAGGACGACTTGCATTCCAAACAGCATAAGCAGCAAGTGATAGACAGGGCTAAGTGATCCCACAACCAACGGATCAGATCTAAGCTCTGCAGTCCTGCCACATCCAGTCATGAATGGTGGTGGACAATTAAACACTCACTGGAGGAGAAGGCTCCACAAATATCCCCATCAACAATGATGGGGGAGCCCAGCACATCAGTGCAAAAGATATGGCTGAAGCATTTGCGACAATATTCAGCCAGAAGTGCCGAGTGGATGATCCATCTCAGCCTCCTCTGGAGGTCCCCAGAATCACAGATTCCAGTCTTCAGCCAATTCCATTCACTCCACATGATATCAAGAAACAGCTGAAGCTATTGGATAGTGCAAAGGCTATGGGCCCTGACAATATTCGGGAAATAGTGCTGAAGACTTGAGCTCCAGAGCTTGCTGCGCCCCTAGCCAAGCTGTTCCAGTACAGCTACAACACTGACATCCTCCTGGCTATGTGGAAAATTGCCCAGGTATGTCCTGTCCTCAAAAAGCAGGAAAAATCCAACCTAGCCAATTACCGCCCCATCAGTCTACTCTCGATCATCAGTAAAGTAATGGAAGGGGTCATCAACAGTGCTAACAAGTGGCACTTGCTTAGCAATAACCTGCTCACTGGCACCCAGTTTGAGTTCTGCCAGGGCCACACAGCTCCTGACCTCAATACAGCCTTGATTCAAACATGGATAAAAGAGCTGAACCCCCGAGGTGAGGTGAGAGTGACTGTCCTTGACTTCAAGGCCGCATTTGATTGAGTGTGGCATCAAGGAACCCTAGCAAAACTGGAGTCAATGGGAATCAGGGGGAAAGCTCTCCACTGGTTGGAATCATACCTGGAAGATCACAAAGTAAGATGGTTGTGGTTGTTGGAGGTCAGTCATCTCAGCTCCAGGACATCACTGCAGGAGTTCCTCAGGGAAGTGTCCTCAGCCCAGTCATCTTCAGCTGCTTCATCAATGACCTTCCTTCCATCATAGGGTCAAAAGTGGGGATGTTTGCTGATGATTATATAATGTTCAGCACTATTTGCAACTCCTCAGATACTGAAGCAGTCCATGTCCAAATGCAGCAAGACCTGGACAATATCTGAGCTCGGGCTGACAAATGGCAATTAACATTCGCTCCACACAAGTGCCAGGCAATGACCATCTCCAACAAGAGAGAACCTAACCATCGCCCCTTAATCTTCATTGGCATTACCATCACTTAATCTCCCACTATCAACATCCTGGGGGTTACCATTGACCAGAAACTCAACTGGATGGCCATGTAAATACTGTGGTTAAAAGAGCAGGTCAGAGGCTAGGAATCCTGCAATGAATAACTCACCTCCTTACTCCCCAAAGCCTGTCCACCATCTACAAGGTACAAGTCAGAAGTGTGATGGAATACTCCCCACTTGCCTGGATGAGTGCAACTCCAACAACCATCCAGGGCAAAGCAGCCCACTTTATTGGCACCACATCCACTAACATTCACTCCCTCCACCACTGACGCACAGTAGCAGCAGTGTGTACCATCTGCAAGATGCACTGCAGAAATTCGCCAAGGTTCCTTAGACAGCACCTTCCAAACCCATGACCACTACCATCTAGAAGGACAAGGGCAGCAGAAAGATGGGAACACTGCCGTCTGGAAGTTCCCCTCTAAGTCACTCACCATCCTGACTTGAAAATATATCGCCGTTCCTTCACTGTCGCTGAGTCAAAATCCTGGAATTCTCGTCCTAACGATACTGTGAGTGTACCTACACCACATGGACTGCAGCGGTTCAAGGAGATAACTCACCACCACCTACTTAGGGGCAACTAGGGATGGGCAATAAATGCTGGCCCAGCTAGAGAAACCCACATCCTGTGAATGAATAAAAAGAAGTTTCCTAAAACTGAAAGCAGAGAGCGGGCACTTGACCCAGCTCTTTGGTGTAAAATATACTGGATCTGAACTAACAACCAGAGACTGCCAAGGGGCAACAGCCTTACTTTGCTCTCTCTGAAACCTCTCTCAGCAAAGCTGAGCATTGTTTGTCGTTTGAAAACCCATCAGAAGACCTCATGGTTGCAAACTGAGAGTTCTTACTGAAGCATTCCAACTCAACACCACCACTGTCTTCAAGAGAAAAGAGAATCAATCAGCTATGACTGCAGAGCAACTGCTTTAGTGAGAAACCAAAGTACCAGCAACCACTGTGGAAAGTGACCCCCTAGCTGTGGACAATCCGTGAATAATTTTTCTGACTTTACCTTTCTTTTACTTGGCCAAGTTTTAACATCTGATATTCTGTAAAGCTTTGTTGATTTTTGTGCATGCCTGGGGAAGTTGTGTGTGCGTGTTCTTTGCATTAGTGGGAAGTTGGACATTTTGTACATTTTGAACCTTTTCATTAATAATTTCTGCATCTTTATCTGAGTGAATTCCAGTAATAAAATTAACTCCTTAGTTGTTAATTGAAGGGATCTAAGAAGAACGGTAGCCAGCAAGAAAGAGCGACTCCGTCAAACATCAGATGAGAGGCACCCTCTACATGGTCATACACCTACACCAGCCGCCTAAAGTCAAGGACGAGCTTCATGAACAGTGTTGTTCCATTACAATCAACCCGATCTGAAGCCCGCATCGCCTTGTGGGAAGACCAGCTCGCCAGTCTCGAACAACCTCCAGCGATGGAAATTCCACCGGATGAAAGCCTTCCCCCAGGAGCTAATTGCAACTGGGCAACCTGGAAGTGCCTTAACAGACTTAGGACTGGTGTAGGTCGTTCAAAGGTGTCACTAAGCAAATGGGGATATATAACCTGCCCGACAACTTGTGAATGTGGAACTGAGCCACAGACCATGCAACATCTCCTGCAATGCCTATCGCTAGAGGAACCCTGCACTGTTGCAGATCTTGCCGAATTCAACAACAAGGTGCAAAAATGTGTCCAGTTCTGGCTGGGCCATGTATAGACTGTTCGTGGACATGATAAGGAGAAGAATTCAAGGGATCTGGCTGGCTTAATTCTTACACCGAGCTATATACATTTAAGTACCAATTGAATGGGCAATGTCACATTTTTTTACAAATTCAAACTCTGTTATAACCACACCAGGAATGGGGCAAAGAAAGGAGTCAGCTCACCCCTCCTAACCTGGCCCGCTGTGGAACTCCGCAGTTAAAACTCCTGGCTGCTGCTGCTTGTAACTGTACCCTCCAGGAGATCTGCTGTCATGGTATGCCACAATCGTCTGGCTTGTGCCATCCTCACACATCCACTGTAGCTCGTCTGCAACCACTCTGTGATGTCCATCATCCAACTACACCTAGGTTGACCCCTCTTTGTGCTGCTCTCCACTTTACCCTCTAGAAGAGACCTCCGAAATTTTTCAGCTCTGATCAAATGGCTGAACCACTGACATTTTCTTTCCTGGATGTCACTTTTTAGAGTTCTTTTAGCTCTCGCAATTTCAAGTACCTCTTTATTTGCCTTATGGCCTGTATATGGCATTTTCAGCATACGTCTTAGCATCCACATTTCAAAGGCCTCTATTTTCCTCCACAAATCATTACTTTTTGTCCAGCGGTAGAATTTTCGGGTCAGCGAGTGGGGGCGGGGCCCGTTCGCTGATGCGTAAAATGATGCGCAGTGATGTCAGGCATGCATCCCGACATCACTGTGCGCCATTTAGATTGTCAGATCGGCGGGTGCGCAGCCCACTCGGCTGCGCGCCCGCTGAACTATCAAAGGCCTATTAAGGCTATTAAGAAAGTGATTAAAGTTGTTAAGAATGCTGCCTGTCCAACCTTAAGGTTGGCGGGCAGGCAAAGAGCCCAGGCGGCCTTCGCCTTTTTCATGAAGCCTCATCCACGGGCGGGATGAGTTTTCATGGAGGGTTTATTAATTACATAAAAATGTTTGAAAAAATTAATGGACATGTCCCAGCTTGTGACAGTTTCAAATGAGGGGGCATGTCCTTAAAATTTTTCTTTTCCTTTATTAAATTTTTCTGAACTTGAACTGATCTCCCTGAGGCATCTCCATGCCACAGGGAGATTTCTGCGCTCTTTGTGTGCGAAAAAGCGCAGGCCCTGACTCAGGGAATCAACCCCGCCCGCAAAGGGAGTGCATAGCGCTTCTGGGTGTGCGTCACGCTGGGCGGGCCTTAATTGGCCCGCCCACGTAAAATGGCAGGTTGGACCTGATCGGGGGCGCCGATCGGGTTCGCACCTGATCCCGCCCGCCCCCACACAACCCCCCCGACGGGGGGAAAATTCTTCCCCAGGTTTCTGAGGCATACAGGAAAGTGGATAGAATGTAGCATCATATGAGTTTTTCCCTTGTTACGAGTGTGAGTTTCCTTCCTGTTAACACATCCTTCATCCTCACAAAATTACTCCTGGCTTTCTATATTCAACTGTTGCATCACATCTGCCATCCTCTGTTAGCATTTGTCCTAAATAGACAAACTTATCTACTTGTTCCACTGTGACACCAGCCACTTTAATCTTCACTCTAGTTTCTTCTAACATATTCCTTCTAATTACCATTGTTTTCAATTTTTTGGTGCTTGTGCTCAATCCATTTTCTAAACCTCTAGATTTTACTTGATCTATGGTATTTTGTAGGGCCTCGTCTGATTCTGCAAGTAGCGCCGTGTCAGTGTCCTGCACGTTTGTTAACTTCTTGCCTCCAATTTCTATCCCTGAAAGTAAATCCAATTCACTGAATATTTGTTCTGTGTGCAGGTTGAATAACTTTGGTGGCAGTGCACATCCTTGTCGTACGCCTCTCTTCACTTGAAACATGTCGGATTGTCCCTCTTCGGAAATTAAAATACCCACTTTGTGCCCTCCTCACAGCTTCTTTTCCCACTCCATTGCGTATCATCAGAAAACTTGCATACATTACACTTAGTCCCTTCACCAAAGTTATTAATATAGATTGTAAATAGCTCAGGGCCCAGAACTGATCCTTGTGGTACCCCACTAGTAACAACCTGCCATCCTAAATCACAGAACTGTGCCATAGTTATTGTGTTCCAAATATACTTTTTTTTTATCAGTTTTTATTTATTTCATCTGGTACTACTTTCCTGGTTTATTTCAATGTAGCCATTTGGAATATTTTCTTTTTGATCATTTTGTCTTGATGGCTGTTTCAAGCCTTCTTTCTAGAACATATAATTTAAGCTTAAGCTCTAATTTTGCAAGTCTGGCACCAGCAACTGGGAGATCATGACTGACAGTTCCCAAGATGAGCCCTTCCCCTTTATTTGCTTACATTTCTTGATTGCAGGAAATACATCAGGCCTGGAGGTTAGCTGGCTGCATTGGGTCGAATTTCGCTAGGTGCACAGTGGCAATGTGACTGGAAGTGCCAAGTGCATTTCATTTTGTGGGCACAGGCATTTTCTGAGATTCCCTCATTTGAAAAATTATGCAGCGCTTCCAGTGCAGATTGGACACGTGCTGGGCATGTAGACATCTGGGGCAGGATCTTCCGGTCGGCGAGAGGGGGCGGGTCCCACTTGCCGACGCATAAAATGATGCAGGATCCTGATGTCACCCCGCGTCATTTCCATTTTCAGGTTGGTGGAGGCGCAGCCAAGTCAGCTGTGTGCCCGCCGACCTGTCAACAGCCTATTGAGGCCATTGAAAAACTAATTAAGGTCATTAATGGACCTGCCCGTCCAACCTTAAGGTTGGTGGGCAGGCCGGGAGCCCTGGCAGGCTTCAGAAAAAGCATGAAGCCTCATCCACGGACGGGATGAGGTTTCATGAGAGTATTTAAATTTTTATTAAAGGTTTCAATAAGAGTTATGGACATGTCCCAACTCATGTGACAGTGTCACATGAGGGGCCATGTCAGGGTAATTTTTTTAATCATTTGTATTACAAATTTTAAATTGAAGCCGATCTCCCTGAGACAGCACTTAGCCTCAGGGAGATCTGTACGCTCTTTCGTGCACATGCGTGAAAGAGCGCACCCCCGGCTGAGGGAATCCCTCCAGCCCACATAGGGAGCGCATAGCACTTCCTGGCGGACATCACGCAGGACGGGCCTCAATTGGCCCACCCACGTAAAATGGCGGCATGCCCCCGATCTGAGGTGCGCATGCCCGCTCCCACACTTCCCTCCCGACTGGGGGAAAATATTTCCCCTGGAAATTTATGTGGGGGGATTGTGGAGAGAGATAAAATCTGATGCAAAGACAGAAAAGCTTGCATTTATATAGATGTTCCAAAGTGCTTTACAGCCAATGAAGTATGTTGCCAGTGTCATCACCATTGTAATGTAGGAAATACAGCAGGCAATTTGCGTCGAGCAAAGTCCCACAAACAACAAGGTGATAATGATCAGATAATTTGTTTTAGTGATGTTGGTTAAGGGAAAAGCTTTGGCTAGGACATGTGGAAAAACTTTCCCGCTCCTTTTCGAATTGTGTCATGGGATCTTTTACATTCACCTGAGAGAACAGATGGGGCTTGGTTTAATGCCCCATTGAAAGACAGATGCAACAGTAATAAAGCTGCTATGCCTTAAAGGGGCACAGAAATTTCCTGCAATGGTCAATTTCACTGTTGCTAATTATTTTTCCTTAATTTTTTGGAAGATGTAACAAGATACTGCAAAAGCCCTGGAATGTGGGAGGACAACTTAATCTTGAGAAGAACCATGCAATTTATGCTCAAGGGTGTGAGACAAAGAAGAGTTGTCTTGAAATAATGGTGGGACTATACTGACTGGTGTAGAATAAGTGGGAGCTTCCAGGGTACCCAATATTCCGCATGATGCAGTTTTGTTGGTTGCAACAACCTGGACATTGACAGAATGGATACCCTTCCTATTCATAAATTGGTGCAAGGAGTTCATGTAATTCATAACTGGATTTCACCGGGAAGCCAGCCACCCAAAAAGTGAAGTGCCCTCTCTTAGCAAAAGCGATGAAGTTTTGAGCTCTGGCAAATAATGTAATGGTGTACTCAGATTGGCCAATTTAACAGAAGCCAGTGGCACAGAAGTTGAAATAAGTGGTTGTCATGTTGTTATACTGATGTAAAGGCACCAATTACTCATACAGAATTGGATAGACACATTATGGGTTAATTTATTTAGAATAGGCACATGGGAACATTTATGCATGGGCAGAAAGCTTGAAGGCATCAGCACTAGAGCTGTGTGTGTGTGCTCTGTGTCAAAATTATGTCTTGCTGCTATCCCTTAAAGGCATATTACACCGGAAATAACTTTCATCACCACAGGCAGAGGTGTCTCAGCTATGGATAAGGTCGGAGGTGTGACTGCAGGGGATGACAGTTCTGAAAATGCCTTCCTAATGAAGTGTAAGTGGAGAAGACATCTCAGGGATTCCCAAAGAACTGTAAAGTTGTTTGTACATCCACTTCCTGGGATTGCTGAGCCTTTTTCCAAGCATGTGTAACTGCCTTTAGAACTCCCCAAACTCCATTTCCCTGGCCTGTAATCCTGGGGTCCCTACTCCACTGTTGGAAGTGCGGTAGAATAAAACCCCTGTCTGCTAGCAGAGAACAAGCATATGAACATAGGAATTAGGAGCAGGAGTTGGCTATTCGGCCACTCGAGCCTGCTCCGCCATTCAATAAGATCATGACTGATCTGATTGCAACCTCAACTCCACATTCCCACCTACCCCTGAGAACCTTTCACCCCTTGTTTATCAAGAATCTACCTACCTCTTACTTAAAGATGTTCAAAGACTCTGCTTCCACTGCCTTTTGAGGAAGTGAGTTCCAAAGGCTCACCACCCTCTGAGAGAAAAAAATTCTCCTCATCTCTGTCCTAGACCCCTGTGGAAAGTATTTATTAAACTGAAGGCTTCAGAAGTCAAAAATAGAGAGGGGAAATAAAAATTTGTAAGGAGTTCTATAAAAAAATATAGAAATTCTTAAAGCCAAAAAACTAAACTTTAATACTGAATGAAACAGCAACAACTTTCCTTTGCGGGGCACACCACAGGAAGTCTATTTTGTGGCCATTTTGTATAGGGATAGTGCATCCTGGGAACAAAACCTTGTCCATAACTGTGAATTTCACTGGGGTCCTTTTTCCCAAAACATAGCATTTAAATATACCAGCTCTGTAATGCAGCATTATCCATATACCCAAAATTATGTCCAATGTTAAGAAGCTGAACTTGCAGAAATCAAGGGCATGAGACCTGGGACCCAATTTGTCAACATGCACCCACAGTCACTGAAGTCCTGTACTACTGACGGAGCCTTTGAAAATCAAAGCTTCAATATAGTCATAAAAATTCATGTAAGTGTTAGAGGAATTTTTCCTGCTGTGCCTATGTTAGTGTTAGCTTTCCCACCAAATCTAGCCTTTATAATCCTTTCCCATTCTTGTAAACATTTCTCAGAGCTAATCCCTTTTACGCTGGGGACTGATCTTGTTGATTATCCGTGCACCTTCTCCAACGCATAAATATAACTTTTGTCACTTGTAGCTTGACCAGCGTATTGTTCATTAGCATAACTTTTATTCTTCTGATTACACAACTTCACAATCTTTGGAATTATAGGATATTAGAGCACAAAAGCAGGCCACGTTCAGGCCATCATGACTGTGCCGACTCTCTGAAAGAGCTGTCGAATTCACCCCACTCCCCTGTTTTTCACCATTCCCTGCAAATTTTACCCCTTCAAATATTCATCCAATTTTTTTTTTGAAGGTTATTATTGAACCTATTTCCACCACCCTTCCAGGCAGTGCATTCCAGATCATAACAACTTGGTGTGTGAAAATATTTTCCTCATATAGTCTCTGATTCCTTTGCCAATTTGCTTAAATCTGTGTCCCAGATTACTGGCCCTTTTTCCAATGGAAACAATTTCTCCTTATTTACTTTATCAAAATTGTTGATGATGTTGAACACCTTTATCAAATATCCCCTTAACCTTCTCTGCTCTAAGGAGAACAACCGCATCTTCTGCATTCTCTCCACATAACTGAAGGCCTCTATCCTTGGTACTATTCTAGTAAATCTTCTCTGAACCCTCTCTCAGGCCTTGACCACAATTGGCCTCCAGTACTGGCCTAACAAGTGTTTTATAATTTCCTTTCCTTTGCACTTTATGGGCAGAACTTAATGCTTTGCCCTGAGGTGAGTTTGGAATACGGAGGGAGCATTTAATCAGGTGGGCCATTGGCAGGTGTTGCTTTCCCGTCTCTGCCCCGATTAAGTCTGGGGCGGGAAGGCTTGCGGATGGCCAATTCCCGGCCCGCCGGCAATTGAGGCCCTTAACTGAGCAATTAATGCCCACTTAGGGGGTCTCATGCTGCCCCCGCTGGTATTCAACAATGCAAGAATCCTGAATAAACCCAACGGGGTTGGGGAGAGGGGTGGGTTGCAGGGGTCCCTTGTTCAAAAGCACTCAGTGCCTGATCAAGGGACCAGCATCAGGAAGGGGATTAAGGGGAAGGGGCTGTGAATGCCACCCCCCCCGACCCCCATCACCCACCTTGCTACCAACTACACAGCTGCTGGCTTCTGAATGGTCGGCAGCTCTTGGGGGAGGTGGGATTTCCTACCTTAGGGTCGTTCATCCCGGGAAGGCCCATTGCTGGCAACTTAAGTGCCTAATTGGCACTTAATGCATTGGGTCTTCCTGAAAGGAGGTGACATGGGACTCTCACCGGCTCCCTCTCCAATGGCTGAGACACCGCACCCCCCCCCCCCTCACCTGCATTAAATACCGCCCTATGGTTCTACTTACAAAGTCGAGGATCTTGTATGCCTTTTTAAAAGCCTATCAAACATGCTATTGGCTTTTTAAAATTAATGTACTAAATTGAAAGTACGTCTGACACACAAAATAAGCAAAGGCTATAAAATACACAGTGATGATATAATTTAAATGCTTAACATGCTCATACCAAATTGCTCTCAGCATTATTTCAACAGAGTTAAAATGAGCAGCTCTTGTACTGCATTGAAAACCTTGTCATTCAGGGTGCATTGCGTATTTTCTCTCCCTGTTTCTTACTTCTAAAATATAACACTTTCCAATTTTTACACTGAACTATCTGCCACCTGTGTTTCCCATCTGCAGTTACAAACCCCAACACACTTGTACAGCACTGCCGATAATTTTTAACTAAAACTTCAATGTTTTCTTTTACTTGAAAGGATACAAAAATGTAGTCATCCAAGTAGCGTTTCTTAAGATTTTCCACGATAGCCTCCTCTGTGATTTTAGAGAGAAGAACCATGTCATCCACTCCGCTGTGTTTGACATTTTGGCTCTGCCAGTGGTATCTCTCCTTGCTCCCCTGTGTAAGAGTGAATATGATTGTTTAAACATTGTCATGATGGTATCTTAGCATTTAACAATATGAAAATAATTTGCATCGGATTTAGTTTACATGTATATATAAAGCACATACTCATATACAATATATACTTCCAATAATTGTATCGTAAAAAGTAGGTAAGAGATTACAAACTTAGATTTTCATAGTTCATTCTCATGCTGTTCAGTCATACATTAGAGAAACCAACAATGGGATATTTCAAAAACTTGATTTCACCTTCCACCGTTTAAAGTTGGAGTGGAGTTATGTTGTATATATATTAAGTAAAATGCTGTGATGGCTCAGCGCCAAGTGTATTTGAGCTGTGATTTTTGAACAACAGAGATTGAGGAAGTTCCACAATTGGTTCTTGGGGCAGAATTTTCCCAGTCCCAGGGCTTTGAAGGCAGAGGGTCCCGGGAAATATAGAAAAAAAGTGTCGGGGATGGCTCTCAGCTTCTTCCTGAGTTTCCTGGAGGTGGGAGCACAACAATAACAGACCTGGAAGCAGTGGGCAGATAGTTAAAGCAATTATTGATGCAATCACGAGACATATTTCAAATGACCTGCAATTTTGCCCAAGGTGCACAGAACCCCCACTCTTCCTGCAGCATGCTTTCTCACAGGGGGGGTGAGAGCACAGTGGGAGGCCAATGCACCACGGGTAAAGGGCGGAATCTTCCGTTCTGAAATCTAAGTTGAGTGGCGGGAGCAGTAGTCAGATTGATTTCCGCTGAGGGGGGGTGGGTGCGTGGGACATCTGGCCACACATGATCTTGCGCTGGTCAGCTCATTCCCTGCCGAGCATGGCGAATCCTGTGGCGGGGTGGGCATGAAGTTGTTGTCCCTGCTGTTACCTTATGGGGTTGAAGGTCTGGCCGCCATATTTAAAAGGCACCCAGACAGCCTGCACTATCCCTTCCACCTTTGTCCAGCCACTGCTCAGCCCTTTCCCTCTAACTCTTCCTCCCTTCCTTGGTCATCCTCCATGCAACTTGCACCGCCACCACCCAGTCTCAAGCACAGGCTGGCATTTACAGACGCTCCCCAAAGAGGACAATGCAGCGGCAACTCACTGCTAATCTTGGAAGAAGTCAACCTTCCCAGGTTCACAGCACTTATGTGCAGTCGTGAAAGTGAATGTTCTAATTTCTCGCTGGCGGGGTTATTAGGAGGGGGATCTTAATTCTGGCGAGGTGGCCTTTTAATGAGCACACACAACATGCTATTGCAGGCAAAAGGGCTTCCCGACATTGATCTTCAGGAAGTTCGACCTGCCTTTAACACCACCCCCCCACTCCCAACCCTTTAAGGTCCCGAGAACAGAATTCCTACAGTTCATCCCAATGTCGGGAAACTGATTTTTGGCCTCACGGCAAATCATGATCCCCCCTCCTGCCAGACTTCTCACTGCTGGTGCGACTGGAAGATTCCGCCCCAAGTTTCAACTTCGAAGGACCAAACTGGCGATCCTTAAGTCATCTATCTACCTGTGATGGCTTTCAAATGGATGCACCTCATATGTGGACGGATCCAGCGAATAGTGCTGGGCAGGAGGGATTGGCTGCCAGTCATATCATCATTATCACATCTCCATTGCCATCTCCTGCTCTATTCAGATTAGCAGCACACAGCCTTCACAGTGGGGTTGCCGGTCACCCTTCAATTTGGGCTGTCTGATTGGCCACTCCTGCAACCTGCCCACCGTCCCTAATTGGACAGCGAAAGTAGGGGCAGCCTTCTAATTGGCCACCTCCCATAAAAAAGCTGACACGTAACTGAAAGGTGTGGGGTCAGGGCCTGGAAATGGTCCCGACTTTGGGTTCTCAGCTCTTGTGGTAAAAGTCAGCCCTTGGTCTTACACTGAGAGGAATGGCATGACTATTTGGATTGATCATGGCTATTGGTTATCTTACTGTCCGGATCCTGCCAACTCTACTTCAGCAGCCACCAGGTGAATCCACGAGAGCAGCATAGAATGAATTCCCCCTGTCATTAAATTGCTCACTACATAGCCTACCCATAGCAATATAATTGAGATTAGGAACTCCCCTTCAATTAAACTTAGGTATCACAGTGTCAACACTCCCCAACACCCAGCTTGTACTTAGAGAGGATTTTATCATGGTACTGTCACATCTCAAAGCAGTTTTCATTGAATCATGGAAATTAAATGATTCGGCAGCAGAAGGAAGGATAATGAAGAGTGATGGAGGTTAGAGAAGCTAGACGCTATAGTACTAAACAGCTGTTGTCAAATAGCATTCAAATACATATAATGATACAGCATGTAAGTGTACATTGTACAAGTATATGACCACATGGAAAAATAATGTTAAAATAAACATATTAGTCAAGGGTTAGTTAAAATGGAGACCTCATAGTTTTATATCTGAAATTTCTTGTGAGTAAATTGGGTCTCCTGAAAGTCCGTGCTAGAGGGGGAAGTTATGATATCATTGACTAGGCAGAGACCAGGTTGAGTAAATATATAGGGATATTGAACACCTTGTAGGAAGAGAAAGGGCAATCTGGCTGGAGGCACAACCATTTATGTGAAAAACATTTGATCAAAATGAGTCAGGCGTAACAAACAGTGCGGATGAGTTGGAGTCCTGTAACTAGGAATACGAGAGATGTGTCTTCTCTAGAGGAGCAGGTAAGGAGAAAGACTGGACCCAGAACTTTTGGAATCAAATAAGGGTAGAGTATGCAATGCAGTTGTTATGACTAATTTAAATTTAGCAGGGATAAAAGATCTATAAGAGTAAGAAAGACTTGCACTTATACAGTGCTTTTCTCAACATGAGGATGTTCTGAAGGACTCTGCAGGCAAAGGCACGTTCTTGAAGTGTAGTCACTGTTGTGACATAGGAAACGTGGCAGCCAATTTACACACAGCAAGGTCCCACAAACAACAATGTATAATAACCATTTAGTCTGTCTTAGTGATATTGGTTGAGGGATAAATATTGGCCAGGTCAGAAAGGTGATAATAGGACTGAAAAAAAATTTTGGGCACAAATTCTGAATTTTCATATGGGACAAATGGTCAAGAAACAATGTGAGCAGATTCAGCTGAGGGAACAATGATATGGTTGAAATTAGATTTATGATTTTTCTTTATTCTTTCATGGGATGTGGGCGTTGCTGGCAAGGGCAGCATTTGTTGCCCACCCCTGATTTCCCTTGAACTGAGGGCAGTTAAGAATCAACAACATTGCTGTGGGTCTGGTGTCACATGTAGGCCAAACCAGGTAAGGATAGCAGATTTCCTTCCCTAAAGGACATTAGTGAACTAGAAGGGTTTTTACATCAATCAACAATAGTTGTCATGGTCACCAATACTGACACTAGCTTTCAATTCCAGATTTATTAAATGAATTTAAATTCCACCGGCTGCCATGGTGAGATTTGAACCCATGTCCCCAGAGCATTAGCCTGGGCTTCTGGATTACTAGTCCAGCAATAGGAAACAGGATGAAAACAATAGAAACATTCAGTTTTACAATGGCAATTTTTGAGAAGATGAGTAAACTAATATATTAGAAGGAAAATATATGGAGGGAAATTAGATTCCATTTAGAAACACTGCACACAGAATACAAAACAGATAGACATCACAGTGCAAGAAGGATAACAGTGGGGAAAGACTGATCTGGGTAACTATTCAAGTAATGCAGTGAATATGGCCAAGAGAATTACCATGGATTTTCATACAGATTGTTTCAATTTTCCACCATAACTTCAACAGGAGATTACTGGAAACTATGGAATATTCAGGATCATTATCATTGTTCCATAAGTTTAAGAATAAAGGTCCCATTCTGTCACTTCAACCCCATCCTGCAGGCTTCAACTCTACTCTGCAGGAACCACTCTGCACCACTTGCATCAAAATATGGAACACAATAGACCCTAAGTGCAGCAAGAAACCTCAGTACAAAAGGCCCAGCAATGGCCACAAACTCGAACATCAGAATTCTAGACAATTTTCTCCCTGTTTCTTTTAATGATTCTGTTGTTGAGACAGTGGCCAAAATTTTACGCAAAGGAAGCAAGTCCCATTGCTCGGACTGAAAGCGGGTTCGGAATACGTGTGGGTGGGTGACAGCTCGGCAGTGCCACAGATAAAGGGGGCCACTGCTGAGTCTGCAGGGAGGAAGATGGCTCCCCCCAATGTTGAAGCACTGGGGTCAGGCATGCAGCCAGCAGCGATCGGAGCCAGGGAGCCTCTCTGTGGTCCATGGAGTGGCCAGAAAGGAAGAACTCACCCCCACCCAGAAACCCCTGGGAGGTTGCCTTAATGTACCTGATACACATGTTTCCCCATGTGGCGGGGGCGCTGTGGCTGATGCCACTAAAATGCTGGCGAGGCTGTAAAGTGGCCATCAGTTTAGTGAATTGGCTGCCTACTATTAGTTAGCGGGCAGCTGAGCCGCTGCTCTTTTCGTTTCTGGGAATATTCCGAGACAGCAGGAAGACTTCCTTCAGTTGCCTTTTACCAGTTCTTTTGCCTCCCTGCCTCAGAGGGCTAGTCCTGCCTCAGAGGGCTAGTAAAATTCAACCCAGTGATGCAGAAATACAGCTGGGTGGGAGGCACAGAATTCCTTCCCTGAGCATGAATGGCAATACTCCATTGCTCTCAGGCAATGGGCCTCCACCCCTGTCCCCCACAACATACTGGGGACTTGTAGTCCAGTTTTGCTGACCAATTTCTGGGCCATAGGCGTCTCAGTGCTTACTTTATATTCAAACAGCCTGCAATGAAACAGAGGAAATCTTAATGATATCATTTGACCTGCATTTCAATCTAATTTAAATTATAAGCCCTCTTTCAAGTAAACTCCAGAACACCTCCTGGAAAGTGCAACTGGAAGGCTAAGGGTTTTGCAACTATACCGTACACCTGACATTTTGTGGTCTCTGCTCAATTTTCCTCTGCTTTGCACCAATGAAATACGCAGATCTGGATTATTTTGTTATTTTATTTCTATTGTTTCCAGGTAAATGTGCCTTGAAATATAATCAAGATCAATGTGTTTAACATCCCAACGTGAGAACAAAGTCAATAATGTGCACAAGTTTAACTGTTGCTATTTTGAGGTCGATATCTGCTTGCCTAAACGTTTGTGGTTGAAGATCGCATCACAGTAGACTTGAGCACCTAGAGCTCCCCTTCTCAGATCCACTTTTCTTTCTACATAATCTTACTGTAGCTCCAAAAGACTGACCACAGCTGTGGATGGGAGCTTTCACTATGGTCTTGTGAAATCAGCAGAATTCTATGACTTGGAGAAGCAACAGATAGAAACCAGAAATGGCAGTTGACTTCACAGAATGTGAGTTCCTGGCTGCAGCCTACAGGAATCACTGAACATGGGAAAGATTATTGTCCCCCACCCAGGTAGATAATGCACGAATAATGCATGAATGATAAGAATATCAGCAAGCAAGTAAACCACTTCAGTGCACTGACTCTGAGAGTAGAATTGATAATGCTGCTGCTAGTGTCAATAGGGCTGGAGTGAGGAAAATACCAGTGTAAACTGAACGAGGAGGGTGGAGGAGAGCACATGCATGAATTGTGGAGAAAGGAAGCAGAGAGAGTGAACTGATACTAAGGAGAGAGGGAAGTCATAGAGTGCCGGTTTGAACTAACTGAGCAGGGAATAAAAGAGTGCTTGCAAGAACTGAGGAAGGCGAGAGAGGGAAGTATGTGAAGTGAGAAGGGAAGAGGCGTATCTATGTTATGAAATTTAGTAGCAGTGAGTAACGCAGAACCAATTTTTCCACTTAAAATGAGAGAAAATTCCTGCAATTTTTGCGACAATGCTCTTCTATACCAATGCTGGGCCTACAGCTCAAGGTATGACAGACAAATCTGCTCCCCAGCCCACTCTCAGTCTATCTACAGGTTATAAACCTTTATTCAGAGCTGTTATTGAATAGTCAATTTTTTGAGGTTTTGTTAGGGTGTTGATCAGCATTTGCTAGGTTTTTAGAGTGACAGGTAGGGTTTTAAATGAAAGCATTTGTGTGATTGGTGCACCTAACTGGTGTCATCCACAATCAGCACATTGTACAGAAGGCGATCCAAACATCACTTAAATATTTTCTGAACTGACCAAATTGTACGAACAATATCAGGCTACAAGAGTTTGAATGCTATAATTAGCTAAGTGACCACATAAATTGTGACACACTAACGGGGTTGTGAAGACCAGGCCATAGCTTGTACTTTTATGGTATTTAACAAGCTGTCCTGAAATATTCCACTGATGCTAACTTTTTCTTTGCTTTTTCACTTTCAATACATTTAATGGGTAATTTAATTCGTCCTTTAAACATTTTGAGGTATTACTTAATTGTACTGATGGCGAAGTGGTGCCTAATTCTGAGCAATATTCTCACAATTTTGGATGATTATTTTGCGAGTTGTTATGCTCTGGAATGCACTGCTTGAAAGGGTGTTGGAAAATAATTCCAATAATAACTTTCAAAAAGGGGAAAACTTTGCAAGTCTATGAAGAAAGTGCAGGGGAGTGGGATTAATTGAAAAACTCTTTTCAAGAGCCGACACAGGCACAATGGGCTGAATGGCCTGCTTGTGGAAATCTGAGTGACACAATAAGCATAACTTGTAAAGTTAAACTTGGTAAGTTTTTCTAACAGGTAATAGTACTATGTGCTAGTTAGCTATATGGTTTTTGTTGGGGAAAATGCCAGTAAGATCCCTGCACTCACTTGAGGGTCACTAAGCAATGAATTCTTTCAGTTAAAACCAGGTCCACTCAAAGAAAAATGACACAACCTGTTTGATACATAATAGCCCTAGAACTATGTCTGTTACAGCTTCAGGGCAATATACAGAAGTAAAGGCTTAAGCTACTACTCCGTTTACCATCTTGATATATATTTTCTAAATGCTGTTACTAATAGGTGACAATTGATTGTTCACATGGTTATTAGATGGATATGCTCACAGTTGATTAACAATGCTTGAAATAGAGGGCATTCTATTCAATCCAATACAATTGTGTCATATTCAAGTACATCTTTGATTGTCATGACCAGTAACATGCAGGAGATACATTTTTAATTTCTTTCTTTCAATGGTTGAAGGATTTTGAAAGTATGTTTGTACATATGTATATTCATATCGACAGGCTGACCAGCTTTGATTCAGCAGTCCTGAAACCATCAAAGTGAAAGGCAGGCATATAGTTCTGTGGAAGGTTAGTAGTCAGCTGCCTCGTAAAGTTAAGGATTTTGTCCCAGTCCCAATTCTACATTGCAGTTTTCCCTCAGAAGACATGGGAGTTTAGTGTTTTCTGTACTTGGAGGAGGAACATATAAGTCTCCAACAAATCTACCATTTGTTCCTTCTACTGTTCACTTATTTATTCACTGTTTAATAAATTTGCTTGATAGTTTACAGTCCAAACCACAGACTGATAGAGTTTATCTAGGTCCTGAATTTAGGAAGATCTCTTGGGTACATATAGTCTATTAAACTAAATTTGGGTTTCTGTTTTATCTTTGTGCTTGCTGTAAAATCCTAGATGTGTGCAGTTAAATATACATTCAGGCTGATAGGGAAAGGCTTACTTGTGGGACTGGCCTTTGGTGGTGGACCTAAGAAAAACATTTAAGGTAAAATATTAAAAGTATCGCAGCAATCATTCGCACATTAACTTCTTTTAGCTCATCTTTAGTTTCAACAGTTTGCAACCTTCATGAATTCTTTCCTAATAAGCTGTAGTTTTAAAGTACTGGAAACATTTGTACTGTCGTAATTTCTATAGGCATGCTCATTTGTACTTCTGTCTTTGCCCTTTTTGCATTATTTTAAACATCATTTTAGTTCCTCTATTTACACTGTTTCCACCCATGATTTTGTATTTTAAAAAAAATATTTATTTCTGGGATGTTAGCATTGCTGGCAATGTTACATTTATAGCCTATCCACAGAATGGTCCTGAGAATTTGATGATGGGCTTTCTCCTCTGTGCATCCCCTGTGCGGATGATGCTTCCACAATGGCATTAGATAGGGAATTGTATGATTTTAACTCATTGAAAGAAAGGCGGTATAAATTCAAGTCAGAATGGTGTGTGGCTTGAAGTTGATGGTGTCCCTCAAGTCTTGCTACTCTTGTCCTTCTTAGTGATAGACTTCACTAGGTGAGAGGCACAGCTGAAGTAAGCAGAACATATTGCTGCAATGCATCTGGTGAATAATACATACCACAGCAACAGTGTGCTAGTGATGGGGAGGTAGACACTAAGTTCAAGGAATGGTGATTAAAACTTCTCCATCTGTAATGAGCCACTTGAGTGTTGTTGCACTAACAGCCATTCAACTGAATGGTGAATCTTATATCATGTTCTTGACATGAGCTTTATAGATGGTACGGTGATTTTGAGTGGTCAAGAAATGAGATACCTGTCACAGACTACCCGCCTTAACCTTACTCCTGTAGCCATAATATTTAAATGGTGTTTGTTTCATTACTTTACTTCATTTTACCTTGATTCACTTAAGCCAATGTTTCTTTAGTAACTTTCACATTACACAAGTGCCCGGCAGTGGCCATCTCCAGCAAGACAGAATATAACCATCTCCCCTTGATATCCAACAGCATTACCACCGCTGAATCACCATTGTCAACATTCTGGGGTTATTACCAACCAGAAACTTAATTGGATTAGCCATATAAATACTGTGACTACAAAAGCAGGTCAAAGCCTAGGAATTCTGTGGGGAGCAACTTACCTCCAGACTCCCTGAAGCAAGTCCACTATCTCCAAGGCACAAATCAGGAGTGTGATGGAATACTCTCCACTTGCCTGGAAGAGTGAAGCACCAACAACACTCAAGAAGCTTGACACTGTCCAGGACAAAGGGGCCCATTTGATCGGCACCACATCGACCACCTTAAACATTCAGTCTCTTCCACTAGTGTGTGTACCGTTTACAAGATACACTGCAACTACTTGCCAAGGCTCCTTCAACAGCATCTTCCAAACCTGTGACCTTTACCACCTAGAAGGACAAGGGTAGTAGAGGCATGTAAACGCCACCAGCTGCAAACTCCCCTCCAAGTCACTAACCATCCTGACTTGGAACTATGTAGTTGTTCCTTCACTGTCATTGGATCAACAGCCTGGAACTCCCTTCCTAACAGCACTGTTTGTGTACCTTTAACACATCGACTGCAACAGTTCAAAAGATAGCTCACCACCACCTGCTCAAGGGCAATTAGAGATGGGCAATAAGTGCTGACCTTACCAGTGATGCTTACACCCAGAAATGAATATAAAAAAGTTCTATACTTACTAGTCACAGGAACTGGAGCATGGAAGGAGACTATTCAACCCAGTCAGAATAACTAATACTTATAAACTAGAAATATATATTCTAAACTGGAGCAGCAAGTGGCCAACAGCATTAGAAGGCAGTTTAGTAAGGAGAGTCTTAAAATGGTGTGAGTGAGTGCAATATATTATTTTTGACCAGTTATCATACATTACCTTTACACGTACTGGCTGGACTGGTTTGACTGACAATCTAGTTATGAACTAGGTGGAAATTATTGCCGATTGGATGTGTTTCTGATTCCTTGGCCACTTTTTTATACCAGTTGTTTAACTGAATGGTTGTACTGATTGTATTGTCTTGAATCAATTAAAGTACATTGTAGAAACGCGATGTAGTCAAAAAGAATGAGAAGGCAGATGAAAGAGCAAATCTTGGTACTGAAGTGCAATTGTCATGAAATTACTTTCAGCTTTCAGAATTTCCAGGTCTATTTGAATCTGTTCGGTATGGCAGGACAGCAATATTATGCAGAACTTGTATGACATGAGAGTGTTTGGAAACCATGAGTGTCTAGGTCAACAAATGCAACAAATGACATCTCCCGTGGAACTTGCTAAAATTTATAATTACCAAGCTTGAACAGCAGTTCGAGACACTCCGTAGTATATGGAAGGAAGAAGAATTCCTGCAATGCAATTACAGGAAGGGGCAACCCACAGCTAAAGGCTAACAGTGTGTTAAATGAGGAGTCAGGAAAGGGCAATACAAGAAATTTCCAAATGCTTATATTTGTCTGATAGGTGTAAAGCACTGGATGCCTAAAATACAAAACACAATGACACAGGACAGTGAAATCACAAGTAATTGCATGACATGTTGGAGCAAATGGTTATTGCAGTTCGGTATAGAGAAATGGAAAGGAGACCTAAGTATCAAGGAGAACAAAAATACCTGGAAAAACTCAGCAGGCCTGACAGCATCTGCAGAGAGGAACACAGTTAACTTTTCGAGTCCGTATGACTCTTCATCAGAACTAAGGAAAAATAGAAAAGAGGTAAAATATAAGTTGGTTTAAGGCGGGGTGGGACAGGTAGAGCTGGATAGAGGGCCAGTGATAGGTGGAGATTGCCAAAAGATGTCAAAGACAAAAGGACAAAGAGGTGTTGATGGTGGTGATATTAGCTAAGAAATTATCACCTCTTTGAGGTCGGTGGGCCTGGGAGCGGCAGGGAAACAGGCTGCCGCCCACGATCAGCCCCCAACCACAATTTCACGCTGGCAGGCCAATTAAGGCCCACACAGCGTGAAACGCGGCTCCTCACTGGTCAGGAAGGGCTGAGCAGGGACCTGTCGGCCGCCGGGTCCAATGGTGACCCAGTGGCCAGTTTAGAAATGGCCCAGGCAGCCCCTGGAAGGCTGCCAGTGCAGAAGACGTCTTCGGTATTGAAATTATAGCTCCAGTGCAGCTGCAGATGCCAGGCAGGAGGGCAGATCGGGTGGGCACTTGGCCCCCCCTTGGTTTTCTGATGAGTGCCTGGCGGCCCTCCTGGGGGAGGTGGCTGCCAGGAGGGACACCCTTGTCCCCAGGGATGGAAGGTGGAGGCCATCGCACCTAACAAAAAGAGCTTGGGAGGAGGTGGCAGTGCTGGTCAGCAGCCATGATGTGGTGCGACATACCTGAGTCCAGTGCTGCAAGAGGTTTAACGGCCTGCTGCGGTCAGGAAGGGCGAGTATCATGCTGGCGTGGATCAGTGTGGTGAAGTGTGAAGGCCTGGCCATTCTGCTCCCCCCCACCACAACCATGGAGCTCAGGGGCGTTAGAGTCTGCTTGTCAACCGTCAATGACGCCGGAGCTGGCCAAGGGGGTGACCCCTGGCTGCTTGGGCTGAGTGCCTTGAGGCTCGAGGGCCACAATTCGGATGTGCCCTGCAAGGTGCTCCTCAGGTGGGGCTGGCCAGGCTGCAATGGCGCTGCAGGTAGAGAGTGGACTGATCAATGCGAGAGCCAGCAGGCATCTCGGTCAACGGGCCACGGAGAGGCTGGGGTGTCAGACTCAGGTAAAAGTGCAGTGCACAGGGGTGAGCGTTTCAGATGTTGCAAACATTCTTGTGTAGTCTCAACATTGATGGGAGCCTCAAAACTGGATTCCCCATGGATCATTGAAAGACAATGGCACCATGATACACATCCCCATGGTCTCACCAGGGTGCCTGGCATGTACAGTGACAGTGTGATGACTTAAACTAATGACATGTCGTTGTTTTCCCTTAGGTTTGCCACCATGCACCCAATTGCAGGACCCTGAAGAGCCACCTCTGATGTCAGAGGACCGCCAGGCTTCAGAAGCACCTGTATCACACCCGCTCTCTGAACCAGGCACCAGCGCAGATACCAGCACCTTGGTGGGCATTAGATCAGTGGCTAGAATGTCGCTGCACAGAGGTGAGGGCACTTCACACTGGCTTGAGGAGCAGGTGGAGGCAGAGAGGCCCAGGGCGCCAGTAGTCGGAGGGCTGCTAGAGACCAGGACGATGCTGAGCCGAAGGCAGATGATGAGCCTCTGGAGTTGTCCATTAGGCAGCAGATGCTGGATGTCCAGCAAGATATGCAGGAGGATCTGTTGGATATCCATGAGGTTTGCATGTCACGGTCTCCATTATGGAGGAGCCCATGTGGAGCATGAGCACTGCATTGACTCTCATGGCCGAGCGCACAGCCTCCTCCATTGAGAGAGTGGCGACTCTCATGGAGACGCAGCTCCAGGGACAGAATCAGGGGTTCCTGGGGTTGCGCTCGGACCTGCAAGCCCTCACACAGGCACTGACCTCAGGTGGTCAGTGCCAGTGTGGGAGGTGGATGAGGCACCCGGTATCCTAGCTAGGTGCCTGTCCATCAATGGCGAGCAGAAGGTCCAGAGTGAACTCACATTGGTGCACGAGCTGCCTGTCGTGTCTGTGGGCTCCTCTCAGGGCACTCTGGATGATGGCAGCAGCTCCTCCACCCTCTGCCAGTGTCCATGGCAACTGATGAGGCTGCGGTGACTGGGGAGATGCCAGCCGTGGCACTGGCCGCTCCCTCCAAGGCAGGGCCAGCACAGGCCCCACTGGCCAGAGGACAACTGCCAAGGTCCTCAAGGCCAACAGGACAGCAGAGTCAGCAGACTGTCTTCAATGCTGCTGCCAGCGAGGGGTGGGGGGCATTAAGACCTTGTAAATGTTAGTTTAAGGCATTATGAGCACAAGAGGGACTGTTCACAGGTGATCTTCTGTTGTGCAATGTTTTGTTTATGTGTACTGGTCTGGGGTTGAACACCAGAGAAGGTTATGTTAATTTGTTTTGACTGTCAAAATGAGATAAATTTTCTTTTGTCATAATGGCCTGAGTATGCTTCACCTTTTTCATTTAATGTGGTGCAGGGTACGGCTGTATGTAATGCTGGATCTGGGTGGCTCTAAACTTTATTGCACAGGCACTGAGTGGACTTTGGGGTCAAAGGAAAGGGTCATTTCAGACATCCAGGATGGAGGTGGTAGTGCTTATTTGGCAGCCTAGCTGAAGGAGCATTGGATCAAGACGTCCCTGGTGTCCCTGCCTTCCTGAAGGATACAGAGGTCTGCCTCCATACCCTCAGCATTCTTCTCACCATAATCCCCTTCGGACTCACTACTGGATGCATCATCTGTGGCCTATGGAGCTGCGTCAAGATCCTCTTCCTCCAGTGGATCCCCCCTTGCCAGTGCCAGAGTGTGGAGAATGCAGCCTGTGATCACAATCAGTGACACCCGCTCTGGGGGGCATTGTAGTGCAATCTCGGAACGGTCCAGGCATTGGAAGCACATCTTGAGAAGATCTATGGATCTAAGGAGCGGTATATGGCTCCTGCTATACTGCTGCTCTGCCTCCATTCTTGGGTGGCGCAGAGGCATCATAAGCCACCTTTTCAAGGGATAGCCCTTGCCACTCAGCAGCCATCCACCCAGTTGGACTGGAGCACTGAAGAGCCTCGGCATCTGGGAGTGTCTCAGGATGTACGTGTCATGGGAGCTGCCTGGGTACCTTGCACAGACTTGCAGAATCTGCATCCTGTGATCACACACTATCTGTACGCTCATGGAGTGGAATCCCTTCCTGTTGATGAAGGCACCCGGCTGACCCGCTGGCGCCTTGATGGCCACATGTGTGCAGTCGATTGCACCCTGGATGCAGGGAACCCAGCAACCACTGCAAAGCCTCTGGCTCGCTCAGCCTGGCTGGCCTCGTCCGTACGGAAATGAATGAAAGTCAATACTTGCCTGAACAGAGCTTCTGTCACCAGCTTGGTACAACTGTGGACAGCTGATTGGAAGACTCCACACAGATCCCCCACTGACCCCTGGAAAGAGCCGGATGCATAAAAGTTGAAGGCCACTGTGACCATCAGAGCCACTGGCATGGGGTGTCTCCCCACACAGTTGGAGGTGATCCCAGGCTCAATCATCTGACAGATGGAGGTCACTGCACCTCAGACATATTGAGGCAGCTGCCTCACTGCCTATAAACCCTGGCAGCAGGATAGTGGCCTCTTTTGCGGCCCCTAAAGCCTTGGACTTCCTGCTGGCCCTGTGCCCCTTGTGCCTGTGCTTCTCCTCCAACAGGTTGCTCCCTGGAAGCTGCATTGGGACACCTGGCCTCCTCTCCCTTCTGCCCCTCTCTTCCTCCTCAGAGGAGGTGCCTCCAGCAGAGACCACAATCCCCATTACCAGGGTAACAGAAGGCTGTCTTAATGCCTGGAAGAGTCCACACGGTCTGAATCCTCTGGGGTCACCAAGGAGACCTGAAATGAAGCCTTGAAATGCTAAGAATGAAGCCCTATACAGAGATGAAGCTGCCAAGTACCAATAAGTCACCAGCAGCAAACTATTTGCCAAACTCCTCACTACTCACAGTGGCAATGCTGCTGACTCTTTATATCCTGTCTGTGGATGAGGTTTAGTAAGTGGTCGGATGGTTGCCTGGCCGTTTTTCCTGTACAATGAGCGTGAAATAACACGGGCAGTGTAAAACTACTATCAGTTGTCTTTTTAATGGCTTTAATTGGCCCCTTAATTAATGGCGGGTGGGGCTCCGAATCCCGCTTGCGCCCACTGGCTGAAATATCGCTTGAATGCGCGATGACGTTGGGACGCTCACACAATGTCATCACATGCTATTTTACACTCGAGCGGGTCAGGCATGTGCCTGCCCACTCAGCGAAAAATTCTGCCCATGGGATATGTTACTGAACAAGGCAATCAAGGCACGAATGATAATTTCATTTAAAAGAAATGGAAGAATGTAAATTAATATTGAGCCATGTTAAATGTTTATTTAACACTCTGCAGCTAACTTCAATATTCCTCTTCGTTCTTTCCGCAGTACTACGAAAGTAAATCATTTACAAAATCTGCCCTGTACCAATAGGTTTACTTCCTTTATTTCCCAGACCCTCTTCCTCTTCTCCTATCTAACATGTCATTCTGGATGCTCTAAATTCCTCTTTGCAGTAACTATTCCATCATTGGAAGTTCCTAGAAACATAGAAATTTATGGAAACAGTATAGAAGGAGGTCACTCAGGCTGTCATGCCCTAGCTTAGTTCCACACACTTGTTGCCCATAACTCTAAGTTCAAGCACTTGCCAATATTCCCTTTAAAGGTATTTATGGTTTTAGTTTCCATCACCTTTTCTGGTTGGTTGTTCCAGATCCCGACAGCGCTCTATCAAAATCTATCATCATCTTGAAAACCTCTATTAGGTCACTTCACAATCACTTCGCTTCCAAGGAGCACAATCCTAACTATTCCAACCTCTCTCATAACTGAAGTCCCTCATTCCAGATAACATCCTGGTAAATCTCTTCTGTAGCCTGTCTATGCTCTCTACATTTTTCCTGAGTTTGTGCTCAGAATTGCCTGCGCTACTCTAGCTGAGTCCAGTAATTTGTAAAGTTCTTAGCATGATCTCTTTGCTTTTATATTCTATGTCTCTATTTATAAACCCAAGTAACCCATATGCTTTTTTTCACCAGCTTATCAACTTGCCCTGCACAAATTTGGCAATTTGTGTACATAGACACCGCCACACCTACACTTTTTAAAATCATCCAAGTTGTAATATATTTCCACATCAGCCGTCCCAAAGCACTTAACTTCACACTTCTCTGCATTGATCACTACCTGTCATTCTTCTGCCCATCTCATGATCTTGTCTATCTCCTCCTGAAGTCTAAAACTATTGTAGTCACTGACTACTACATTGCAAATTTTTGGATTATCTGCAAGCTTTATAATGCTGCTCACTACACTTGAAAACTGAAGAGCAATGGACTTGAAACTGATCCTTGGGTACAAGACTGCAAACCCACCAACCACCATGAGCAACATCCATCTCCAGCATTCTCTGCTTCCTGTCACTGAGCCAATTTTGTATCCATACCACCACTTTCCCCTTAATTCAATGGGCTGTGATCTTCTTGATAAGACTGTTTTGTGCCTTATGGAATGTTTTCTGAAAGACCATCTTTTGCCTTGGACTAACTGCTGGCCCTGCGCCCCTTGTGCCTGTGCAAGGAAAATGTTCTATTGTGCTACCAAGATCAAACAAGATTTACAAAAATGTTGCCAGGGCTGGAAAATTGCAGCCATGAGGCAAGATTAGGTAGGCTTGGGTTGTTTTCATTAGAATATAGGAGGCTGAAAGGTGACTTGATTGCAGTGCACAGAATTATGAGGGGCCTAGATAGGGTAGACAGGAAAGACTTGTTTCTCCTAGCTGAGAAGTCAATTACCAGGGGGCATAGATTTAAGGAGATTGGTAGAAGAATTAGAGGGGATATTGAGAAAACTTTTTCTCCCAGAGGGTGGTAGGTCTCTGGAATTCGCTGCCCAGATCGCTGGTTGAGGCAGAATTCTTCAACTCATTTAGAAGGGTCCTGGATCTACCCTTGAAGTGCTGTAACCTGCAAGGCTATGGACCAGGTGCTGGGAGATAGGATTAGAATGGGCAGCTAGTTTTTTCAGCTGGCACAGACACGATGAGGTGAATGGCCTCTTTCTGTGCCTAACTTTTCTATGGTTCTATGGTTCTAAACTGCTCTGTTACCTCAGCAAAGAATTCAATCAAGTTAGACACAATTTGTCTTTAACAAATTCATGCTGGATCTCCTTGACTAATTCATGTCTTTCCAAATGAAAATTTGTTTTGCCCCTGCTAGTGGTTTCAAATAACTTCCCCACCACTGATGTTAGGCTGACTGGGGTGTAAGTTCCTGGTTTATCCTTCTCCCCTTTCTTGAATTGTGGTATAACATTAGCAACCCTTCTTCCTCTGGCACTACTCCTGTATTCAATGAAGATTCAAACATTGTGCTCAATGCTTCTATTTTTACCTGACATTCCTAGTTCCTTACCAACTTCTAGTAATGTTAATTATTTTAATATTTCTGGTCTATCTATTGCTCTTCTGTCCATAACTTTCCTTTCCTCTTTTAATATAGCCTTCAAATCATTCACTTCCTTTGTGAAAACAGATGCAAAGTACTCAACTCATACTTTAATCATGTCCCCTGCCTCTACACAAAGATTTCTCTTAATAAGCTCAACCTTTTCCTGAACTAACCCCTGTAAGGAAAGGGTTAATGGCCTGGCTACAAGCTCAGAGTGTTTGTTATGTGGAAGCCGGATGGGTGCAATACTCGCTAATTATATTGTTAATTGCTGTGATACTGCTGACTTGGATAGAATTGGAATAGAATAGAATAGATGATTGAATAGAGCCATTAATCACAGCAAACTGGTTGAAATCAGTGGAGGCTGTGATTACCAGACAGGTAATCACCACGGGAAAGGAACAGGTCCTATATGGCTAAGGCAACGGAATACGATTTGGGAACACGCTAACCAACCAACAGCCAATCACGCAGCCAACTAACCAATCCACATCCAAAAAAAGGATTGTGTGTGAGCTCTTTCACAAACTATTCTGTATGTAAACCTGTGTGTCCCACACAGGGAGCACTTAAGAAGGAAGACAGAAGGTACATATTGATGGGAAACGTCCCACAGAACCAAGCAGAAAATATTAGTCAAAGATCAGTCCTAAGTGACCTATAGTTGTCCAGATTGTTCAACTGAGAGATAACTGTATGATTTAATTGAAGCCCTTTTGTTAAATTTCTCAATAAAGGTGTTGTATTTAATGTGAGATTGTGTCAGTTGTAATTCTCGTTCTCTGAACTTGAGGTAAAATTGCCTACAATTTTGGTGTGTCAGACAGGAGATGAGTGATTGACACAATGGCTAAATCCAATAAGAACATGAAAGAGTTAGTGACTAGATATATCACTAAAAAGGAATCAAGGTGATAGAACATTGGGTAAGGAGATAACCAGAGGCGAGAATCCATTGGAAAAGGCTAGTGAATGGATGGAGGGTTGTCTCGCCAGCCATGATTAACTGAAGCCACGTGGCTTGTGGCATATAAGGCTCAAATCTAGAGACAAAAGGCGACAACTGGAGTTAGAGAAGGCAGAACTCCAGGGGAAGGCTGGTGACTGAGAAGTGGTAGTGAATAAGTTATTGAGTAATTTCACATAGGAACATGAGAAGTCAGAAAGCAAAAGAGGAATATGTGGAATCATTGTGTCAATGTCAGTTAGCAGAATTTAAGTGGAAGTATAATGAATGAGGCGGGGAGAATAAGTTTAAAGTAGAGAGGGCAAAGAAAGCAGAAAAAGGGAGCGGAAGATCTAAAAGTTGCTATTAGGGTGTTGCAAAATAAGTCACACAGTAAAATAAGGCATCAGCTGTGTGAGGCCCAAATTTGGGAATTGAAGCAGCAGTTGAGTACAACATGGGAGACTCTGTGTTTAATGAGTCCAGATGATGGGAAACACAATGATGGGCCCCGGCATTACTGCTGCAAGACCCTGCCACATGCCCCTGACCCACAAATTGAAATGGGCTGCGACCGATGACCCAAATGAAACAACAAAAGATTACTGTAGATGCACAAGGGACCCAAATGCTGTGATTGCGTTGCCCCTTATACCAATGCCCAATGGCTAGAATTAGTAAGAGACTTTCCTAAATTGGGATTGGGAGATAATCCCAACCATCATGCTTGCGGCTGAAGAACAGGTAGCTGGCCTCAATGAATGCAGTGATGCAAAACATATTAAGTTACTGCTGTTGGCTTTTAACCTGGAGGTTTATAGTGGTCTACCAAGAGGAACAAGAAAGGGTAAGAGTATTCTGGCAGGCACAAAAGACCAAATCCTCCAGGCTGTGGGATATGGGACAGGGATCTTTACGAGCAGGTAATGAGTGTCACATGGAAGCTGGGTGAGGCTATGGAGGTGTTTGCTGATTGCCACTGGCCAGTTTATTCCAGAACTAACAGCGGGTCCCAAATATCCTTGACCCCAATATAGATAAAAGCAAAATACCACGGATGCTGGAAATCTGAAACAAAAACAGAAAATGCTGGAAAAACTCAGCAGGTCTGGCAGCATCTGTGGAGAGGGAAACAGATTTGACGTTTCTTCAAA
Source organism: Cetorhinus maximus (assembly GCF_964194155.1). NCBI lineage: Eukaryota > Metazoa > Chordata > Chondrichthyes > Lamniformes > Cetorhinidae > Cetorhinus > Cetorhinus maximus. The sequence goes on from NC_135891.1 coordinate 95,073,149, forward strand.
GCTCTCCACAGATGCTGCTGGACCTGCTGAGTTTTCCCAGCATTTTCTGTTTTTGATCCTTGACCACAAACCTGTCAGCATTGATTAAGGGACCTGATTGCGAGAAGCCTCCTGTTTATTAAAGCCCAAGAGCTTGTGCATGGTTTAACCTGCAAGGGTATCAGACAGAGGCAGTAATTTTGAGGAAAATGACCCTCACTTTTGTTACAACCGGGACAGGAGGAGTGCGCGAATTATCAAGCCCCATTACTCCACAGGTTGTGCCATTAATTTAAATGTTTAATCTTGTCACCAAAATGGCCAATTGTGTACCTATACCTCTAATACCCAGAAGAAAAGAGACTCTGACCAGACTTCTTTCAAAAAAACTCAGAATGATTAATTTATTATAAAACAAAACTCCTTTTAAACAAGTTCCAAGAACTGGTTGACACATGATTGTAATCCAGAAGTGTAACTAACTGGCCGTTTTAAACTTCTCCAGCACACACAAGTACACACACATACACAGACAAACAAAAGACACACAGCTCGTCTCTGCAGAGTCGGGCGGATAGGAAGAAAAAGCTTTCGTAGAAAAGGAAAAAAAAATTGAAGTTCATGGGGGTTCAATGCTGACGACCTGAGGTTTCCTCTGGCCCAGGAAGCTCGTCAACCATGAGGAGAGCATAGCTGGACCAATTCCTCCTGTCTTAGCTAGCAAGTCCAAAATTATGCAGACAAACTACACTCAGATGAGGATTATCTGGCCTCGGGTTGGTAACCACACACGGTTTAACAATGCAGAGAGTGAGAGCAAGTTAGTTGGGGTAACCTGTTCTCAGCCTTTCTCTAACAAGACTGATAGCAAAACCACAGGTTCAAACTTAAGGTTTTTTCCTCTGCCACGTGATTGCCTTTTTGTCTTCCAGCTTTTCATAAATTAAAGTGCTTTGCAATTCAAAACAAGCAAACAACTCCTTCTCAAGTACCATGTATTCAGGTGATTGCTCGGAAGAGCCCTGCTTGTTGACAGCTCCAAGGTGAACTTATGACCCTTTAAAAAAAAAACTCCCAGGCAGCCTCCAACGTCCAAACAATAAAAAGCAAAATCCAGTTTAAAGAGGTGCGATTCTAACATCTTTGATGCTCACAGTGTGTGGGGGAGAGGAAAAGGGGGCAAGTAGCTCAGGAAGGGAGAAAGGAGATTGGGGTTTGGGAAAAGCAAAGGGTAGAGTGCGTGAAGCCAGAGGAGCCTTGAAGGAGGAGCTTCACAGCGGAAACGGGGTTGGGGGAAAGGAGGCTAAGTCATCATGAGATAAAGGATGCTTTAATTGTGTTGGAGCTGGACACTTTTCCTGAGAATGTAAAAGGCCCAAGAAAGGAACATGGGGAAAATCAGGGGTTTGTTGAGAGGAAAGGCAGGCCTTGGATAGTCCCAAGAACAGCAAATGTTAGGGTGCTGGGAAAGGTTTTCCACCAGATGGTCAAAGGATCAATATATGTAACCACTGGAGAAGGAGAATCGGCAGAGTGCCTGAGGGCCCAGTGGAGGGGCCATGCTCAGCCTGAGTGTTCGTGTGTGCTCGGGTGTGACGATTGGGGAAGACTGTGCATAGAGATCTGGGTAGCGGGAAAGAATGGGATGTATCTGGTGGATATTGTAGTCTCTAGAATGGTACTGGACACCCTTAATCCCACACAGTCAGGTGGGACTCCCTTTGTTTTAAAATATTTACAAGGGCATGAACAGTCTGGGGTAGTATTGAAACCCTTCAATTTTTGGTCAGACGTCTCAGGAACTAAATGGAAATATGTAATTCTCAGCTGGGATCTGCCCGGCATGGACGTGTTGGGATCAGATTGGATGTTAGCCTATACTGTGATATTAGACATGGGAAATAACTGCCAGTGGGGCACTGTGGAGAAAATGGGTATGGGGAGGTCTGGATAGTTTCAGCACAACCCAAGTGAACAATGTGTTGCATCACAATCTGACCACACTGTGGGAAATATTGTGCCAGTATTTCAGGTGATACTATGGCAGAGCCAGAGGAGCATTCGGCTCCGATAAGCATGATTGTGGATGAATGACCACAACAGAGGTGGGGGTCGAAGGTGAACCCATAACCAGGCCTCAGAAATATTATACCCACCCTTGGGGAGCCAAGAAAGGTCTCGAAAATGGCGGTGATTCCCTTCGTAGAACAGGGAGTCTTGTGTCCGATAGCAACTCACGTAAATTCCCCAATACGGCTGGTAAAGAAACTGAATGAGTCCTGGAGAATGACCATTGATTACTGGGTTATAAATCAGATGAAATGGTATCACGTTGGTGTAAATTGTACAAGGGAAAGGGAGAGGTGAAGGCAGGATGAGGCCATGGAATAGACCTTTCTATAGCCTATCATCAATTTTCCATGTTCTGGGAAAATGATGGGAATCCAGGAATCCAGGCTCAACTTTGAGCCATAGGCCAACCTGATCAAAGGCCGTGGCCCAGGATAAACACGAGCTATCACAATCTCAAGGGCCGGCACCAGTCAGGATTAGTGACTGGATGAAGAGGTCTCCAGAAAGATATACTCCCACACCCACTCCACCACCCAGACACTGGAAGAAATGGAAACTCAATAATTAATCAGGTCTGTGATACCCTGCCACAGAACCATTATTGTATTTGTCTCCTTCAGGGGCAAGATGCAGCGGTGGCTGTGGTGGATAGCTTTTATCCATATGGTGTTGGTGGCTACAGTAGGCCCTGAGGTGGAGGGGGCCAACTGACCAAGTATATTCGGTATAAAATTATGCAGCTGGCTGGGGAGGGTAAGGAGACTAATTATTTTGGGAAGGAGGGCATAATTCAGTGAAGATAATCGCTGTGTCGCTAATGGGCAATGTGACACTGAATGCTAGCATATATCAGGTGAAGGTGCCCCTTTGAGGGGCAGTCCATTAGTTAATTGGTTCATTTGTTTAACTGTTATACTCAAAAAGAGTATATCAGGTGAAAGAAGGCGATAGGGTGTTTGTGTGTGATATATGCCCCAGGCAAGGGGAGACCTAAGTTAGCCACCTTTTTGATAGAGCCTGAGATGAGGTTGAGTTATAGTGAAGGAAATAAAACATGTGGCTATAAGTTATGCCGGAGGAATTCCTGGGAGTGAAATGAAGGTCTTTACCAATGCGGGGGTGATTTAAATGGGCCTAAATGCAAGATACACGAGGTACATGTTGAGGATCAGGGCATAAGACCACGAGAATCTCAGAATCGCAGAGTCGCCTCTCAGGTACCCCCTGCTTGTCCAACACTTAGGGTGGGATTTTCTGGCCCTGCCCGCGCCGGGATCGTTTGGTTTTGACGAAAGTCAATGGACTTTTGGCTGGATTCGGCTAGATTTCTACTTTGTGGTGGATGAAATGAAGGTGGAGGAGAAACAGAAAGCAATTCTCCTAGTGTCTGTGGGAGCAAAACATATAATCTAATCCGTAGCCTGATGGGTCCCAACGCGCCAAACTCCAGATCTTTCAATGAGCTGTCGGATCTTGTGAAGGCACATTTTCAGCCTAAACCCTCGGTGATCCTGCAAAAATTCAAGCTCAACTCTAGAGTGGGGGTGAGTCGATTGCAAAATACACCGCTAAGTTAAAATAGTTAACGGAGCACTGTGATTCCGGTGATACTCTAAACGACATGTTGCGAGATTGGTTGGTTTACGGTGTACACAACACCGTTCAGCGCCGTTTACTTGCAGAAGTTGAGAGAGACCTGAAGTGCGCCATGGAGATAGCGTTGGAATGGAGAGTGCTGAGAGGGATTCGCAGGCTCTGCAGAGTGTGCAACATGGCGCCGTTCTGCAGTTAGGGCAGGAACCTGCCGCCGGGCGTGGCACCAAGACCAGGGAGGCTACCGTGAAGCGGGACATGGTCCCGACCATCCAAAAAACAAAAAGAAATACTGGAAGCAGCTCAGCAGTAATCCAGAAGTTAAAGTGTTATCGATGTGGAGGAAATCATGTACCTGAAACCTGCAGATTTAAAGAGGCAGAATGCCACCACTGTCACAAAAAGGGTATTGTTATAAAACAATGCAGGGCGAGATCAAGCCAGCCATTCAGACAGCAAGACAAGATGAATGAAATGCACAATATAAATGAACCAGAAGCTGCTGATACTGATATCTGTTCCCTACACCATCTGAAGGCTAGGAAAACTGAATCAATCGTTGTTACCCTTCAAGTAATTGGGAAGCCTCTAGTCCTGGAGATTGACACAGCAGCATTGACCATGGTGATGGGAGAACATATCTTTAAATACCTCAGCAAAGGCACCCAGCCATTGAATTTGGAGCAAACCACAGCTCAGCTAAAAACATACACTGGAGAGGCATCCAGAGAGGTGAAAGGCATCGCCTCTGTACCTGTATCCTACAGGCAACAGACAGCCCAGCTGCCTGTTATTGTTGTAACAGGAGAAGGTCCTAGCCTTCTGGGTTGTGATTGATTGAGAGAAATTAAACTAAACCGGTCAGAAATTTTTCAAGTCAGAACAGGAGGAATTCCTGAGTTGTTAAAAAAGTATGACAGTGCATTTCAAGATGAGTTGGGGAAAATAAAAGGTCTACAAGCAAAAATATACATGGATTCTGAAGCAACACCCCAGTTTTTCAAGGCTTTTTACATCCTAAAGGAGAATTGGATGCAGAATTGTGCCGCTTGGCGAAGTTAGGAACAATCCAGCCAGTCCAATTTTCAAAATGGGCAGCACCCATAGTCCCTGTGATGAAACCAGATCAACCCATTCACATCTGCGGAGATTATGGCCAGAATTTTTAGCTGAGGTGGCGGGTGTGGGCCCGACCCGCTTGAGCGTAAAATGACGCGTGATGATGTCGGCCGAGCATTCTAACGGCAACGCGCTCTCGTGTGATGTTTTGGTCGGCGGGCACTTGTGGGAGTCAGCAGCATGCTTGCTGACAGTTAGCAGGCCTATTAATATTATTAATATTAATAAAAAAACTAATAATAAAAAACTAAAATTAATAATTAAATGGAAATGGAAAATGTTTTTAACATTTTAAAATTCTTTAATTGTGTTTTTAAAAATCCTCAGCTCCTTGAGGCAACTCTGAGCCTTCAGGGAGCTTTCAGTGCAAGTACATGTGCGCACGCACGAACTTCTGCGCTCGCCCTCCTCCTGCTCCCACCCACACGGTGCTCAGCGTTGCAGCGCGCGATTCACGCTGGCTGGACGTTAATTGGCCAGCCAGTGTGAAATTGAGATTGAGGCCCGATCGCGGGCGGCGGTCAGCTTCACAAACGCCCCTGGGCCCGCCCGACGTGGTAAAAATCCTGCCCTATAAATTAACTGTGAACAAGGCTGCGAAATTAGACAAATATCCAATCCCAAGGATCGAAGACCTTTACGCTAAATTGCAGGAGGAAGATCCTACACTAAATTGGATATGAGCCATGCATAACAACAGCTAGATTTGGACAACATGTCAAGAGGGTATAAACACCATCACCATAAACATGCACAAGGGCCTGTACCAATATACACACCTACCCACTGGTGTGTCATCTGCCTGTGTGATTTTGCAAAGATCCAGAGAAAGCCTACTACATCCCCGATTATAGTGTATCTGGATAACATCCTGATCACAGGATCCACAGAAGCAGAACATATGGCCAACCTAGAAGAGGTTCTGAAGAGATTTTTGGAGGCTGATGTTCGTTTGAAAAAAGAGAAGTACAGTTTCCAAGCAACTGAAGTCACGTATTTGGATCATCGAGTGGATGCCCAAAGGTGGTATCCATTAGAGGAGAAAGCCAGGGCAATCAAGGACTTGCCCTCTCCTACCAATGTCACTGAGCTCAAGTCCTTTTTGGGCATGGTAAATTATTACAGTCGCTTCTTGCCTAATCTATATATCTATCTACCTACAGTGTTAGCCCCTTTACACTTATTACTGAAGAAGAACCACAGATGGTCCTAAAGGCACAGCAAGAGGAAGCCTTCATAAAAGTCAAGAAGCTTTTACACTCATTGTGTTCCATCAATATTTGCATGGTTGACTCTTCACCATAGTGTCACATCACAAGCCACTGTTGGGTTTGTTTAGTGAAGATAAGGCAATCCCATCGGCAATCCCACCGAGAGCCTCTGTTAGGATTCAAAGATGGGATTTAATTTTGTCGGCTTATGAGTACACAGGATCATATGGACACACGAACAAGGAGCAGGAGTAGGCCACTCGGCCCCTCGAGCCTGTTCCACCATTCAATTAGATCATGGCTGATCTGAATGTAACCTCAACCCCACATTCCTGCCTACCCCTGATAACCTTTCACCCCCTTGTTAATCAGGAATCTATCTAGCTCTGCCACATAAATATTCAAAGACTCTGCTTCCACCACCTTTTGAGGAAGAGAGTTCCAAAGACTCACAACCCTCTGAGAGAAAAAATTTCTCCTCATCCAAGCGACCCCTTATTTTTGAACAGTGACCCCTAGTTCTAGATTCTCCCACGAGAGGAAGCATCCTCCCCACTTCTAGTTTGTCAAGGCTCCTCAGGATGTTAAAGGTTTCAATTAAGTTGCCTCTTACTCTTCTAAATTCCAGTCGATACAAGTCTAACCTGTCCAGATTTTCCTCATAAGGCATCCTGCCCATTCCTGGTATTAGTTTAGTAAACCTTCTCTGAACTGCTTCCATTGAATTTACATCCTTCATTAAATAAGGAGACCAATACTGTACAGAGTACTCCAGATGTGGTCTCACCAATGCCCTATACAAGTGAAGCATAACCTCCCTACTTTTGTAATCAATTCCCCTCACAATAAATGATAACATTCTATTAGCTTTCCTAATTACCTGCTGTACCTGCATGCTAGCCTTTTGTGATTCATGCACTAGGACACCCAGATCCCTCTGAATCTCAGATCTCTGCTATCTCTCATCATTTAGGTAATATGCTTCTTTTTCATTCTTCCTGTCAAAATGAATGATTTCACATTTTCCCACCTTATAGTCCATTTGCCAGATCTTTGCCCCCTCACTTAACCTATCTATGTCACTTTGTAGCCTCCTTATGTCCTCTGCACAATTTACTTTCCTACCTATTTTTGTGTTGTCAGCAAATTTAGCAACCACCCGTAAGCAAATGCAGATGCCGTCAGCCATCTTCCTTTGCCAGATAGCATTACACATGCTCCAGTACCTCAAGAGATTGCACTTGTGTTGAATTTCCTGGACTCCTCACCAGTCTGTGCGAAACAGATAAAGAATTGGACAAACTGGGATCCAATTTTATCACGAGTCCGAGAATAGGTATTGTAAGGGTGGTCAAATGCACAAATCTCTGAATAATTAAAACCATTCTATGCCCATAAATCTGAACTGAGTTGTCAAGATGGTATCTTGTTATGGGGAGCAAGAGTTGTCATCCCTTTGCAAGGACGAGAGCCACTATTGACAGAGCTTCATAGTGCACATCCTGGCATTTTGAAAATGAAGATGCTTGCACAAAGTTATATCTGGTGGCCAGGTATAGACAGTGATATAGAAAAAATGGTTAAACACTGTCTCCAGTGTCAGCAACAGCAGAAGTTGCCCATTTCAGCTCCATCGCATCCGTGGGAGTGGCCTGGTTGACCCTGGGTTAGACTACGTATAGACAATGTCGGTCCATTTCTAGGTACCATATTTTTAGTGATCATCAATGCACATTCAAAGTGGATGGATGTGTATGAAGTGAGATCACCTTCATTGTGTGCAACTATTGAAAAGCTGCAGCAATGTTTCAGTGTACATGGCCCAGCAGAAGTTATTGTGTTGGATAATGGTACTGCTTTCGCTAGTATGGAATTCCAGAGATTTATGAACATAAATGGAATTAAACACGTCAGAACAGCACCGTATCATACCTTGTCCAATGGGTTAGCAGAAAGAGCAGTACAAACCTTTAAAACAGGCATGAAGAATCTATCAGAGGGAATGTTAGAAACATGAATTTCAAGACTTCTGTTCAACTATTGTATGACTCCTCATGCAACCACAGGTTCAACACCTTCTGAATTGCTAATGAAGCGCCAACTTTGTACAAGATTGAGTCTGGTATTTCCTAACTTAGAGGGGAAGGTGGAAAAGAACCAGAGTAGTCAGAAAGTGAATCCTGATGTTCACAGTAAAGTCGAGAATTTTTTGACAGTTTTTGTATGAAATTTTGCAACTGGACCTTGGTAGGTTCCTGGTACAATCGTCTCTGAAACAGGACCTTTGCCATGTCAAGTGGAAGTGGAAAACAGGATTGTTAGGAAACACGTGTATCCACTTAGAAGTTGAGATGCTCTCCAACAACCAGTTATTCCACCTGAAATTGAAGTCGAACCTTTGATCCCTGAACTGCCGGATCGACAAGGAATAGACATACCTGATGTCTCTGTTGAAATAAGTAATTCAGAACTGCCACTGTCTAAGGATGTCCCTGCTGCTGCAATTTCTGGTCAAGTTGATCCAATGGAAAAATCTCAAGTTGTAGAGTTGCATCGCTCTACCCAAATCAGAAAACCTCCTCAAAGACTAAATCTATAATTGCATGAACTGTATATAATTGTATATGATATGGTTAAGCTATTTTTGTAAATAAGAGTGGTAAAACAAAATTGAAGGGGGAGGAATGTAGTAATTGTAAGTTAAATTTTTCATATTGTTATGGGGAATCATGTGGCTGTACAAGCGAATCAGCCCTCAGCATGGGTAATCCTAGGGGCGGAGCTTTGTAGCTTTGGTCTCGGTTCAAGCATGCAGCTTCATCAGGAGCTCTGTAAATAAAGTTTACTGTTTCTTACAAGGAACTTGCCTGGTAATCCAAGTATATTACACATATCTTAATGAAATAACAAGGATGGATAAATCAGGAGGACCCTAGGTTGCAGGAGGTCTATGGAAACTGGATGGAGACTGAATCAACTAAAGGGGGTGGGATGAATGAAACAAAGTTCAGTTACTAACATTGTCAATTTTTAATACAGGCACATCAGCGATTAATTGCCTCAATCTGCTTGCACTGACCAGACAGAGCAGATCCAGTGACAAGTGAAAGAGATTCTGTGGTAGAAGAAAGGAAGGGGAGTCAAAATTAGCTGACGAGGGTGGGGCCATGAATATATATTTGCAAGATGGTGTTAGAACGCCAGGCATGTACTGTTAATAAGTTAGTTAAGGAAGATCATGATATCTCAGATGAGGCAGCCCAAAATGATGTATGTGTAACTTATTGGATCATGATTAACTGAACAAGCCAAGGGTGACTTGGAAAAGATTGGAAGGCCCCCACATGGTTAATGGATAAACATTTAGAAGCCTTGGTCTCATATGAGCATAACCTGACTGCTGTCAGTTGTGAGGATTGGTCGAAGTTCACCCTGTCAGATCTAATTGTACTATCTTCAACCTGGCCCTCTTGGGTTTGGTTGTGTGAGTCCCTGTGTTATCAGGGCAAGGAAGTCCATCTCCAATATACAGAGTGGTAAATATTGGGGTAATTAAGGACCAAATGCATGTGCAGTATCATCAGACAATGCCTTCCATGGTGCCTATAGAAAGGAAGTTAGTGGAGACTAAGCTGTAGGGATGTTCCACCCATGGGAACATGTGGTGTGTCCCTACTGAGTGAAATCTCATCTGGTATTTACCTGTGGGTTTGAATGAAGAATGCTGACGGAGAAGTTAAATGTACTATGGATGCCCCATGGGCCAAGCACAAAGCTACTGAAAATGCCCAGAAGGATAAAGGGGAGTATTGTGTAGTAATTGTTGAAAGGAAATATATATACAGTAATCAAAATTGCCCTATTGCAAATTGTACCTTTACTTTGGTTTGACCTGTTACAATTGCAATGTGGGAAATTGCAACCATTTACACAAATGATATAATGCATGTTCAGGTAAAGGATGAAGTCGGTGAGAAGTTGAAAGATTGTGAACTTATTTTGGGTATGACATAGCCCTCTCCCTGAGCATTTGACTGTGTTGCGGAAGGAGATTGACGTGTTTCATAAGCATTATTGCCAAATTCAACAACAAACCAAGGAGATGAGAAAACAATTGATGAATTAAGCACTGGATCTATTTGGTCTACAATTTGGATTTGGAATATGAATATTGAGGGTCATCCTTGGATAAGGATTATAGATCATGCCTTGGTGATGGTGCAGTTGGTAATAACCATTTACCTGTTCTGTGACTTGGGCTTACCAGGTGAAGAAAAAGAAAATAAAGAAGTTAAAGAAGTCCAAAACAAAAACAAAAATAAAAATACCAGGAAAAACTCAGCAGGTCTGACAGCATCTGCGGAGAGGAACACAGTTAACGTTTCGAGTCCGTATGACTCTTCAACAGAACTAAGGAAAAATAGAAAAGAGGTGAAATATAAGCTGGTTTAAGGGGGGTGGGGGTGGGACAGGTAGAGCTGGATAGAGGGCCAGTGATAGGTGGAGATAGCCAAAAGATGTCATAGACAAAAGGACAAAGAGGTGTTGAAGGTGGTGATATTATCTGAGGAATGTGCTAATTAAGGGTGGAAAGCAGGATAAGCAAGGTACAGAAGGGAAGAAATCGAAATAGGCTAAAAGGTAGAGATAAAACAATGGATGGAAATACATTTAAAAATAATGGAAATAGGTGGGAAAAGAAAAATCTATATAAATTATTGGAAAAACGGGGATCGGAAAGGGGGTGGGGTGGAGGAGAGGGTTCATGATCTAAAATTGTTGAACTCAATATTCAGTCCGGAAGGCTGTAAAGTGCCTAGTCGGAAGATGAGGTGCTGTTCCTCCAGTTTGCGTTGAGCTTCACTGGAACATTGCAGCAGGCCAAGGACGGACATGTGGGTATGAGAGCAGGGTGGAGTGCTGAAACGGCAAGCGACAGGGAGGTCTGGGTCATGCTTGCGGACAGACCGAAGGTGTTCCACAAAGCGGTCACCCAGTCTGCGTTTGGTCTCTCCAATGTAGAGGAGACTGCACTGGGAGCAGCGAATGCAGTAGACTAAATTGAGGGAAGTGCAAGTGAAATGCTGCTTCACTTGAAAGGAGTGTTTGGGCCCTTGGACGGTGAGTTGGGGGGAAGTAAAGGGGCAGGTGTTGCACCTTCTGCGGTTGCATGGGAAAGTGCCATGGGAGGGGGTTGAGGTATAGGGGGTGATGGAGGAGTGGACCAGGGTGTCCCAAAGGGAACGATCCCTGCGGAATGCTGCCAGGGGGGTGAAGGGAAGATGTGTTTGGTGGTGGCATCATGCTGGAGTTGGTGGAAATGGCTGAGGATGATCCTTTGAATGCGGAGGCTGGTGGGGTGATAAGTGAGGACAAGGGGGACCCTATCATGGTTCTGGGAGGGAGAGGAAGGTGTGAGGGCGGATGCGCAGGAGATGGGCCGGACACGGTTGAGGGCCCTGTCAACCACCGTGGGTGGAAAACCCCTGTTAAGGAAGAAGGAAGACATGTCAGAGGAGCTGTTTTTGAAAGTGGCATCATCAGAACAGATGCGACGAATGCGAAGGAACTGAGAGAATGGGATGGAGTCCTTACAGGAAGCAGGGTGTGAGGAGCTGTAATCGAGGTAGCTGTGGGAGTCGGTAGCCTTGTAATGAATATTGGTGGACAGTCTATCACCAGAAATGGAGACAGAGAGGTCAAAGAAGGGAAGGGAATTGTCAGAGATGAACCATGTGAAAATGATGGAGGGGTGGAAATTGGAAGCAAAATTAATAAATGTTTCCAGGTCCAGATGCTTTTTAAGTTAAAGAAGTCAGTGGCCTAGATGTACTAAAATCTTGAGACTTGTAATTGTCAAGGCATTGCCTATGTGCTCACCAAAAACATAAGGGTGCCTCTTACAGAGTGTGAAAAGCCCCTCAGGAGGGGAGGGGGTGCTGTAATAAGGAAAGGGTTAATGAACTGGCTATGAGTTCAGGGGGTCTATTGAGTGGAAACGGGATAAGTATGATACTCGCTAAGTACATTGATACTTGTTAATTGCAGTGATAGCGCTGAATTGAATAGAGCAAAAGAATTGAACATAACTGTTAATCAATCGCAGTAAAAACTGGTTGAAATCAAGGGAGGTTGATTGAAACCAGACAGGTTATCACTGCAGGACAGGGAGAAGTCCTATATGGCTAAACCAATGGAAGGCAACTTTGGAACTCTTCTACACCAAGTAACACTTCTCTAAAATAGCCCCAAGGAAGCACAAAAACTTTCACACTCCCTGGCTTCCTCCATAATTATTCTTTCACCTACAGCCTAACATGCAGGTAAGGGCGGGGAGACTCATTTACATATTTGTTCAGGTACCTGTTCTCACCTTCAATTAAGGAATACTGGCTGGACAGCAAGCAGAGTGCATTCACACTTCCACCTTTAAAAGGAGAAAACTGCAGACAGTCACGGAGGGAGGTCCTCAAACCTCTGACCACTCGTTCGCCGTGAGGAGCAAACTGGAGCTATTGGTCAGGCAGTGGTATGGGAGATATCATCTATCTGCAGGCTATCAGGAAACTCCGGGCCAGTGATGTTTCTAAAGTTCCTCCTGCTCTGATGACATTTCCCCTCAACATGAATTGTAATGCTTAAGCTCACAATGTGATTTGCAAGTGCAGTGACCGTTGTGCAACTCAGACACCCCTGCTAACCACTTCTTTTTACCTGTCCTTTTGGGAGAATCCAACTAATAAGCAGAAGAGGAAGAGCCCCAAGAACCAGGGCTGTCCCATTTCACCAACCCTATCATTATGGCTCATGCTAGAAGGAGGAAACCCATGTCCAAACCTGTATAATGGTGTGCCAGTACATGTAGCAGGTGATGGTTTAATTGGAGGGCAGTGGGATTGGTATTTCATTGTTCTCATGAAGAGCCACTACTGATGTGTTGGGCTGAATGGCCACCTTCCATGCTGTAAATGTCTGTCACTCTTTTGTCCACCAGCTGCAACTTCAGCACAGTGAAGGATGTGTGCACAGCCTTGCAATTCACCCTGGAGCGCATAGCAGCAAATCTAAGACCTGTTGTGGCTTCTGCTGTCCTAGGTGTCGGGTGTCAGAGTATGCTATCTCTCTAAGCTTCCAAGATGTGAATATAAACATTTGGTCTTCTGTTGTGCTGATCAGTGACTCAACAGAACAGTAGCCCAGAATCAATTGTCTGGCAGGCAATTCTAACCACTAAGCAACCCCAGTCCCCAGGAGGAATGTGAAGCAGGTCAGGAAATGTCATCATTATGAAGCAGATCAGGATCGTTGTGAAGCAGGTCGGGAAGAGTGTGAAGCGGGCCGGGATTACAGTGAAGCAGACTGGGAGGAGTGTGAAGCAGGTCGGGATCACAGTGAAGCAGACTGGGAGGAGTGTGAAGCAGGTTAGAGTCACTGAAGTGAGAGAGTGAAAAAAACTGTGACATCACAGGAAGGCCTTCAGTTGATTGGCTCAAAGGTATTGTAGCTTTGTTTCCCTTTCTCCAAAGTTAGGAAGTTAGTCTGAAGAGCTGGGAAATTTAAAAAATTAATTGTTTTAAATAAAAGGTAAAGCATTTTTAATTAACTTCTTTATATTCAAGTGACAAAGAAGAAGAGAAGTGAATAGTTGGTAAGTCTTTATTTTTTAAGTGGTAAAATTTTATTATCCAATAGACAGAGGAATGGCAGGGGAGGTCCGACCCCAAGGGCAGGATTTTCCCAACGTTGAGCAGCTGCGCAACGGACCACCACCTGCGGTCAGGCCTCGACCGCGATTTCATACTGGCTGGCCTATTAACGGCCAGGCAGCGTGAAACGCGGGCTGAAAACCTCAGCGCTGCTGGGGTGGGGGGCGGGAGGAGCATAAGCACTAAAGTCTGCACACGCGCGGGGGAGCACGCATTGAAAGTTCCCTGAAGGCACAGTGTTGCCTCAGGGAAACTGAGGAATTTTACAATGAAAAATAAAGATTTTAAAAATAAGGGAAACATGTTCCCACATGTGACTCAGTTACAAGAATCGGGACATGTTAAAAATGATGTTTAAAATTAAAATTTTAAATTACTGTTGGAAACCTCATACCGCCTGTAGATGAGGTTTCCTAAAAAATGCAAAGTCCGCTGGCCTATTTGCCTGCCCGCCAACTGTAAGGTTGGATGGGCAGCGAAAAATACAAATCAATTGTTAGTTTAATGGCCTTAATAGGCCTCTTACTTGTTGGCGGTCGCACTGTCGACTCTTGCGAAATATCGTGCGAGTGCCGATTACATGGGGCGCTCGCCCAACGTCATCGCACACTATTTTACTCCCGATTGGGTTGGCCGCACGCCTGCCCACAGGATGTAAAATTCTGCCCCTGGAGTGCACAACCTGTTCCATGTGGGAACTCCAGGTCATTTCCTGTATCCTGGATAACCATATGTGCAGGAAGTGTCATCAACTGCAGCAAGGAATGGGTGACCACCAGGCAGACAAGAAGAAATAGGCAGGTAGTGCAGGAGTCCCCAAGTGCATCCCACACTCCAACCAGTATTCAGTATCCTCGCCTTTATTAATAGGGGGCAGAGAGTACAAAAGCAGGGGTATTATGTTAAACTTGTATAAAACACTGGTCTGGCCTCAACTCAAGAATTGCATCCAGTTCTGGTCAACACAGTTTAGGAAGGATGTGAAGGCATTAGAGAAAGTGCAGAAAAGATTCAGGAGAATGACTCCATGGATGGTGAACTTCAATTATGCAGAAAGATGGGAGAAGTTGGAACTGTTCTTCTTGGAGAAGAGATGGTTGAGAGAAAACTTGATAGAGATTTTCAAAATCATGAGGAGTTTGGACAGATAGGGAGAAACTGTTCCCATTGGTGGAAGGATTGAGAAACAGAGGAGACAGATTTAAGGTAGTTAGCAAAAGAAGCAATGAGGAAAAACTATTTTATCTAGCATGTAGTTAGAATCTGGAATGCACTGCCTAAGAGTGTGGTGGAGGCAGGGTCAACTGACGCTTTCAAAAGGGAATTAGATCATTATCTGAAAAGGAAAAAAAATGCAGACATACAGGGAAAAGGCAGGGGAGTGGCAATAGGTGAATTGCTCCTTCAGAGAGCCAGCACAGATACGATGGGCTTAATGACCTCCTTCTGGCCACTTTGCATGTTGCAGGATTCCATGAAGATTTTTTGCTAAAATTGGATTTTTTTTGTTTCATCTTTAGATCAGAATTTCCCTTGCAAAATCTTTGATATTTTTCTACCCTTTGTTTAGAACTAGAAACAGTGTAAAATTATTGTTGATTCTTGTGGTTATGACTGATTTGCGGCTTACTAAATGACATCAACTGAATAATACAAACGTGATAATGGAAAATAAGAAGATGGCAGAAGAACTGAACAGGTATTTTGCATCGGTCTTCACCAAAGAGGGTACAAGTAACATTCCAAAAATAGCTGTAATTCAGGAATTGGAAGGGAGGGAGGAACTCAGGAAAATTACAATCACCAGAGAAGTGGTACTTAGCAAAGTGTTGGAGCTGCAGGCTGACAAATCTCTGGGTCCTGAAGAACTTCATCCTAGGGCCTTAAAAGAAGGGCTAGTGAGATAGTTGATGCACTGGTTTCCATTTTCCAAAATTCCCTGGTTCGATGAAGATGCCATTAGATTGGAAAATAGCAAATGTTACTCCGTTATTCAAAAAGAGAGGGAGACAGGAAACAGGAAACTACAGGCCAGTTAGCCTAACATTTGTCATAGGGAAAATGTTAGAAGTTATTATAGAAGATGTTATGGCAAGACATTTGGAAAAATGCAAGGCAATCAGGCAGATTCAGCATGGTTTGGTGAAGGGGAAATTGTGTTTACCCAATTTATTGGAGCTCTTTGAAGGAGTCATATGTGACGAGGATGTACTGTACTTAGATTTCCGAAGGAATTTGATAAGATGCCGCAATAAAGGTTATTGTGGAAAATAAAAGCTCATGGTATAGGGGGTAACATATTGGCATGGATAGAAGATTGGTTGTCTAATGGGAAAGAGAGGGTAGTCATAAATAGGTCTTTTTCTGGTTGGCGGGATGTAACTAGTGGTTGTGCCACAGGGATTAGTGCTGGGACCTCAACTGTTTCCAATTTATATAAATGACTTGGATGAAGGGATCAAAGGTATGGTTGCTAAATTTGCTGACGATACAAAGATAGGTAGGAAAGTCAGTTGTAAAGGGGACATAAGGAAGCTACAAAGGGACATAGATAGGTTAAGTGAGTGGGCAAAGACCTGGAAAATGGAGTATATTGTGGGAAAATGTGAAATTGTCTATTTTGGCAGAAAGAATAAAAAAGCATATTATCTAAATGGTGAGAGATTGCAGAGCTCTGAGGTTCAGAGGGATCTGGGTGTCCTAGTGCATGAATCATAAAAGGCTAGTATGCAGGTACAGCAAGTAATTAGGAAAGCTAATAGAATCTTATCATTTATTGTGAGGGGAATTGAATGTAAAAGTAGGGAGGTTATGCTTCAATTGTACGGGACACTGGTGAGATCACATCTGGAGTACTGTGTACAGTACTGGTTTCCTTTTTTAAGGAAGGATGTAAATTCAATGGCAGCAGTTCTGAGAAGGTTTACTAAACAAGTAGCAGGAATGGGCAGGTCATCTTATGAGGAAAGATTGTACAGGCTAGGCTTGTATCTGCTGGAATTTAGAAGAGTAAGAGGTGACTTGATTGAAACATATAAGATCCTGAGGGGTCTTGACAGGGTGGACGTGCAAAGGATGTTTCCTCTTGTGGGAGAATCTAGAACTAGAGGTCACTGTTTAAAAATAAGGGGTTACCCATTTAAGACAGAGGTGAGAAGAATTTCTTTCTCTCAGACAGTAGTGAGTCTCTGGAACTCCCCTCCTCGAAAGGTAGTGGAAGCAGAGTCTTTGAATATTTTCAAGGCAGAGCTAGATAGTTTCTTGATTAACAAGGGGGTGGGGGAGGGGGCAGGGGGCAGTGAAAGGTTACCGGGGTAAGTGGAAGGTCACAGTCAGAGCAGCCACGATTTTATTGAATGGCGAAGCAGGCTTGAAGGGCTCAGTGGCCTACTCCTGTTCCTACTTCATATGTTCATATGTTCGTATGATTGAATATGCCACTTGAAATGGCCATTACTCAGGGTTTAATATGAATATTGGTTCTGATGCCTCAATTTGTTTGTCAGGGGCCTAAGACTTCACACTATATATTTTTATAAATAATATATATATATCCTCCTGGCTAGTTTCTAAAATTTTGAAAACTGGACAAAGACCTTAAAATGGTTAGAACTATGACTGCCTGTGACCCTGAACCAAAGGAGCCTTCTGGCAGTATCAGGGAGGTTTGCATCTTGTTATCTCTGAAGAGACTCTAATGACCTCCTGTGGGCTGCAGAGACCAAATTGAAAGGGAACTATACAAAGCCCATTTACATTTCATAGGCCAGGCCTGGTTAATCAGAGTTGATTCGTCTGCTAGGACAAAGGACCCTCAGCCTTTCCTTAAGAATTAATGGTTGGAAAATTAAAAATCCCAGGGACCCAGACAAAGAGATACACACCCTTGGTCAAAGCCAGAGTGGAGAGGTAAGAATCATGTGACATGACTCCCTTGCTGGTGAAACCAGTAATATCGTCTTGTGGAGCTGCAAACCTCAGTCTGTCATTTTTCCATCTACCAAGCAGCAGCACAGAAAAGGGGGCTCCGTCCCAGTTTGAATGCCTGGCCCCCATCTACACTGTTTCTACTGAAGCTTCTGTACCATTGCCTACAAGACTGATTCATATCTGCGTCCCTATCTCATTGTGGAAATTATCTCCACTGGAAAAGTGAATTATCCAGCATCAGTTCTCAACCTGCTGACCTCTGTGAAAGAATATACCATTGGGCTTTGATTCTGGACTCTGGGCTCACATGAAGCAATAGTTCTTTTCTCTGTGGTTTTTGCCTGTAAATCTTTCTTTCTCTATCCCTTTTTTACTGTATGAATGCACAGGGGACTATATAGCCACCCACCCTCCCGCGTTTTGAGTGCGTGCAAATAAACTAACCCTCTGAGTTCATCCTTTCTCGAGTTTGCTGTGGGGTTATTACTAGAAAATTTGATCACACCAAAACTGAGGGGTTGGGAAACATGCCACTGCTTATAAAGGGGGGAAGCAAATCAAAATACCTTCCTGTTTACAGACGGAGAAGAAAAAATAAATCAAGGCTGTTTGAATTAAACCACCTCCTGTCCATAACATTGCTGCAGTGTGATTAGAATGGAAAGACACTGCTTTCAAGTCAGTTCTGCAAATTTTCTATCTTGGGTCCTTCAAATGGCAGAGCATGGTCCAAACCAATATCCTTTGAGTTCAATAAGATTATTTGGCTACACACAAGCCTTTGATCAACACAACTCCTTGCGCAGTCTATTAATTTTGTATGGTGCCAAGCAGTAAAGAACATTCCAAAATAGACTTCCAACATTGAATTGATGAAAGGGGCCTGTTTGTGGATTACAAGGTTGTACAACATTGCTATAATGAGAAATAATAAAAGAACAACTGCAAATCTGAAACAGAAATAGAAAATACTAGAAATAAATAGCAGGACGTAACAATTCCGAAAGATCGGGACGGATCCTTTTTCTTTACAGATGTTGACAAGCCAGATGTACATTTCTAATACTTCCCACCTTTATAATGAAACGATGTCTGTGAATTAGAAATTGACCCTCCTGGCAAATGAACCTCATATGTGAACTAAACATATAGGTGGATCTTCATTGTCAGCTACTTAGATTGAATTCTATAATGAGGCTGGGTGTTCATACGTAAGGGAAATTTTTAAAGTCACTACCCATGGTGAGCTACCTCACCCATTGTCAGCACATAACAGAAAACTGCATGCATGATACAGGTCGACAATGGGCACTAGCAAGTAGGTACAGTACGCACCACAACACTTCAGAACCAAGAAATTCTACCATAGCATGTGATCTCAGTTATTAAATGGCTTTGATACAATTCTCATTTTTGTCCCTTTTGTGTACCATGACCTTTTACCAGGCATTGATATTGATCTGGATTGTGTTCCAGTAACCATTAATACATGTGATAGATTGCCAATGGGTGCATAGCCACCTACCCGAGGGAATTGTTGTGCTTCTTAAAGCTCCCTGAAATAAAATCAGAAAGTGCTGGAAAAACTCAGCAGCAGTTCCGAAGAAGTCATACGGACTCAAAACATTTAACTCCGTTTCTCTCTCCACAGATGCTGCCAGACCTGCTGGGCTTTTCCAGCATTTTCTGTTTTTGTCTTAAAGCTCTCTGACTGATTTAAGGGGTTGTTGTCATTTCACTGGCTACTGTTGGACTGGCTGCATTTGCTTCCTAAGTGGTTTCTTGAGAAATTTATTGTGAATCCATACTTGTGCTCAAATCCTTCGTCCCTGTTTCTGTCAATATTTGGGTTTATTTCCTGCCATGATAACGATTAGTCCTGTTCTGTGTTCCTTGGAGAATCTTGAAGCGGTAGGGAGCAGTTTGAGAATTTGTATGGTACCCTGCTTGGAGGAGTACAGCACGGTGCTGAACTGTTGATGGAGGAAATTCAGCAGAGCGTAGATCTTCCCTTACCATGGCATTGGTGTAAGGTGTCAAAGACAGCTACAAGGAAACCACTGCCATAGGTGGCTGGGCTAATGAATGCCAGCAGCATGATGCATACGCTGTGGCTACAGTGCTGAAGAAGTTCAGTGATGTCATCTGGAGGAGCAAAGTAGGCAGCTTGGTGGACAACCCTTATTTCTGATCTGTAGCAAGTAACAGAAACAGGCTGCAGCACCATAATCCTCACTAAACATGTGTCCTTTCCACTAAATCCCTTTTCCCACCCAACTTCCTTCAATACATGTAGGAAAACAACAGTCTGCTGGTATCCTGTCCATCAGAGATGCTGTTCAAATCTGGCCTTGCAACCCTGATAGTGTTTATCATTACACAGCTGGTATAGTGCTTTTGCTGCTGATTCTTTTGCAGGAAAAATATACTCACAATAGAAGGGAGTGGACCTCAACAGAAACAGGCTTGTGGCAATATACGAGCTGACGCTGTTTGAAGAGAAGACCTTGCAGATGCAGAGGCAGGATGTCCTGCAGGGGGCTGGAGAAGGGTATGCAGGAGGACCCGTGTCCCCTGGTTATGCTCAGAAGCAATGACACACAAGTTGATGCAATATGCCAGTATTGCTTGCCCAGGACAGCTCTACACAAAATATCAGAGTTCCTTTTCCTAGCAGTTGCCCCTCTCTTTCTTTGTAGGTGTGGCTGAAAGAAACTTCTCTGAGGAGCCATCCCAAAGCACCTCACCTGAATTCTCAGGCTGTTACCCTAAAGCCCCTGGGTTGGAATGTGGCTTCCTCCCTAGACAAGCTAATCTGCTCAGTTTGGCTGAATGGGGAGAGTCATCGAAAGCAGCTTCAGCAATGTTACCGCTGCAATCAGTCTGCTCACACGCCGATCAGTAGGCGTCAGTGGCATTGGAGGTTTCCAGCAGCCACTGGACAGAATTGCAGATGTAGAAGTTTCTGTTTCTCATGATGGGGAGGCTACCACCACTGCAGTCCCCCTCCCCTCTCCTTCTCCCCTCACCCCAACCTGATATCTTTACAGGAGCCAGAATGCAAACTGGTTCAGGCTGAACCAGGCTCAATGAAAGTGCTACAGACTGACAGAAGCTTCTTAGAAAGTCAGGGTGACTAATATGAAGAGCATCCTCTATCCTAGCTGCCTCTGCTGGAGATACCTCTGCCAGCCAGCACCAGGGTTCTTGACACAGTGCCTTCTCCGAAAAACACGAGACGAGGTAACTGAGCACAGCTTTCACAGTTAGGACAGAGGTTTGCTATGGCAGCAGGCACTAGGCAGACTGGCACTTTGAATTTATGGACAATGATGACTTTCGGGAACACAGTTGTTGAGTGTGGTGCCTGTCACATTTTTCAGGGAACTTGTGAAAAGACAGCTGAGGAGATACAAGGTCTTTTTGCGACAGCAGAATCTGCAAAAGCTGCATGGTTTGCTTCATGTATTGATGGCTAAGGTGGTGATGTTGCTGTGGGGATGTGAAACAAATGCACTGTGTTTGCCCTTGTGATGGGGACCTCACAAATTGCTCTAGCAGTTACTGTAAGGCACTGTTGGACTTCCTCCTCTGCTGCCTGTTCACTGGCATCAACTATATCATCTTTAGTATCATAATATTGCCCCTTAAGATAGGTTCCTTTTTCTTTTGCAATATTATGCTAGATGCAGCAAGCCACAAGAATGCAGGAGACTTTGGCAGGCTCATATTGCAGCAATACCTCCTGACGTATTGAACACTGGATGTGTTGCTCAGTGTATTCTCTATTATTTGTGGAAGCATCAGCTTAGCTCACATGGGCTCTCAGCTGGCGCATTAAGACTTTGTAAGGGAGTCACCAACTAGGTGACTATCTATTTAGTGCATGTTGAAATCTACTTAATTCTGTTCCTCAATGCAATAATTTATCCTGGGTGGGTTACAGAGATTTCAATTTTACAATATATTAAAGTTACTATGTATGTTGTACATGTCTTATTTGGTGTCATCACTCTGTGATAAGCAGGGTAGGGTTTTCCTGTGGGCTTCGGGACCCTGATGTCGGGACCAAGTGGGTGTTCTGAGCCCGCACTAGCTGGGAGTCAGGCTGGTGGGGTTATTTTCCCTGAGATGGCCTCCTAATTGGTCATCTCCATACCTGTCGTCCAGGTAAGGACGATGGGTGGGTTCCTGAAGCTGGAGAACTAATAGGAGGCCACCCAGCACTGAAAGATCAGCTGTCCCACCTTCAGGGGTAGGTGCTGCTGAAGTATGTAGGATAACACGAGGGCACCTTCATTTAAAATTGTTGGCCACAAATGGGGATATAAGAAGGGCCAACAGGTTTAGCACCATGAGACAGGAGGTGGAAAGCCCCCAACAATAATTGGCAGCACTTGCAGCCATTTATTAGCACACTGCCTTCTTCATTAAATGGAGCCTCTGGCTTCGATGGCTCCAAAACTGCTGCAGGGAGCCCAACTCCATTGAGCTGGAGGTCTTCAAATGTGGCGGGGGCCTCTCCACCACTGACAAAATACAGTGACCTCGTAAAACCACCAGTAATTGGGGACTTAACTATATAAATTGGCTGCTTACCTCCATGGTGCGGCAGCTGATCCAAGTCCCCGCCTGCCCAAGGGAAGACCCCCTGGCTGTGGGGATGCGTTGAGGAGCTTTGAGTTGAGTGAGTTTGTGGGAGGGTTAGTGGGTGGGTGGGTGAGTGGATGGGTGAGCGAGTGGGTAGCTGGGTAAGGAGGTCATTGGGTTGGGTCGGGTCGCAGGGTGGGTGATAGGGTCAGTTGTGGTGGTCAGCTCAGTTATGCTGGTTAATCTCTGAGACTAAATTTCCTGGGCAAGTATCCAGGTAAGTGCCATGTATCTGGCCCAAGTCTCCGATCCTGAGCTCAGAGTTGGTGACTTTCATGGAATGTCCTGGAAGGCGCAAATCAGCCCATCGGAAGTTTACACTTCCCGGGCAATTACAGTGCATGTGTGTGTGCCAGGACTTCCACAGGGAGATTTTGCTGCTTTGGACATAATCTAGGCTGACATTTCAGCACAGATGTCATGCTGCACTCTCAGAGGTGCCATCTTTTTGGATGATATTTTAAACAGAGGCCCTATTCACATGTTCAGTTGAACATAAATGATCCCATACACTATTCTCCTTAGGTTCTGGCCAACTGTTATTCCTCAATCAAGCCCACCAGGCTGCATTAACTGGTCATTGCTGCTTCTTGCACCTTACTGTGTGCAAATTGGTTGCTGTGTTCACTTCAAAAGCCATTCCTTAGCTGTGAAGCATGGTGAGACATCCTAAGGATGTGAAAAGTGTTGCAGAATTACCATTCTTTTCTTTAAGGGACCTTCAATTATCAAGTCAATTTGTGAAAAGAAACTATTCATAACACACATTGATAATTCTACTTAGCAGTGTGTTCTATCCCTGATAATATAAAACTGCATGGTCGCTTAGAGGCAGAAGTGGGATCACCTGGATTGGACAATGCAACTATTTTGGTAACTTTAGCAGCATCAAGTGGAACAAAGGTGAGTCAGCATCATTGAAACAAAACCTTCAAACCAACTTCTAAGAAGTGCCACAGCTGAACTCTTGCACTTATTTGCTGCAATCACTTGTGGTGCATGTCATACACTTTCTGATTGTAAAACTTGATGCTTGGAATTACTGTTGGCAACGGTGCAACGAAATAAACATCTAAAACAGCAGACAGAGGAATTTCAGGAGTGCGGAAATGCTGGCCTGCCATTATTTGGAGCCCCCTATTATACCATTGACCCAAGAGGGTTAAAAATAAAAAAATACACAAACCAGAACTGAAACAGTGGCCTTATGTGGAGGGTTCCATGGCCAGAAACTCGACAGCAGCACAGCTATCCCACAAGAATACCAAGGTGCCAGCGGTCCTTACATAAATGGGCTTCTTTTATGACTTCTTCCAGGAAACAAACATGTATTTAACACTTAGATGGCTGTCTAGTTCCCATTTTCTCCCATTTGTCCTGTTCCTGATTTTGTTTTGAAAAAAAGTTAATATCCACTTGGAGTTTAAGTTTAATGTGACTAATTACAACTGGGAGTATTCCCGGTGCTGTAGGGGACCTCTTCTGTAGACTAAATTGCACTTTACACACAACTAGCACAAACCGCAAGCACCAACACAACTGAATTTCAGTAAGAATACTGGAGGACAACATGCATTGTCCAGCGCTGTTGAGAACAGGGAATGCAACAGTCACTATCACAAAGTTAGTGACAATTGTCGAAGCACAATCTCCTTTGAAGTGTCAGAGACCTATCGGGGGACAGGAAACTCCACATTCGCGGAAATCAACCTCTCTCCGCCATATAACACAATTTCCATCAGTTTCAGTACTGGAATCTGACCGATCGTAGTGCAGGCAAGTGACATTCTGAAGCCAACTCGGGTAACAGGGCTTGGCTGCAGACAACTTAAACCGAACAGCGAAAGAAGCAAAGAATCCAGCAGACACTTACCATTTTGCAGTAGTAATTGATTCACTTCCCTTCTGGTTACCGTATTGTAATCTCCTAATTTGGAAATCGTCCACAATCCACGCTTAAAGTCTGTTCAAATAAGCATTTTATTTTCAAACAGTAGGTTCATCATTTCTTGTAGCGGCGTGTCCTGCTAACGGACTGGTTATTTTGCAGTAAGCTGCTGTGTGCTGTTCCTATCCCACTTCCTCCTTTTTGATCTATGCAGTTATCCATTAACCTATGATTGGCAGTTCATACGGTAAATCAGCTCAAACCGCCAAGTCTTTAATGAAGGGACACTTTCAAAAGACGGAAAAAATGCAGCACATACTAATGACAGACTAACAGATAAGCGGATATATTGTGCTATATATAAAACACAAGGCATTATTTACAAGGGTTGAAACCCGCTCTGTCTCCCTATTGATTTTTTTGGCGGCTTTTCAAGTTGAAATTGCCGTGCGAGCTTCTGAAAGATGCAGTTACGACAACAAACTCTGCCATTCTGTCAATCTCACAATGGGCAAGTGTTGCAACTGCTTAGTGAACCCGAGCACACAGCCTTTCCATCTTCCCTCTTACACACACCTCTTAACAGAGTGAAGATTCAGCCAAATGCTAAAGACCCGAGGTATAACCAGATTCTCTGGTATTAACTTCAGGGTTTGAATCATGACTAGAGGCTGGAGACACCTTGGACCATAATTGAGGGAACAGTGAGTCTAACGGTACTCCCTGTTATATAAGTGCAAATACTATGGGAATTTCTGGCGAGGGGCTGATGCACTGTTAAACACAGACATGTGAAAGCTGCTGTCAGAGATGTGCCATTCTGCCATTGTGGAAATGGCATCTCGCTGTCTGGCTCACCATCGAAAGGCATTGAGAGCTGTGAAGTTACTGTCTAACACAGAACGACAGAGTTAGATGGAATACAGCACTGAAACAGGCCATTTGGATCAACTAGTCCGTACTCGTGTTAGCGTTCCACAGGAATCGCCTCCGGTTCCATCTACCTCATCTTGGCCTTTCTGTTTATTTTTCTATTCTCTTTCCTCACAAGTTCATCAAGTTTTCTTCTGAAAACACCTAAGCTACTTGTCTCAACCACTTCCTATGGTAGTGACTTCCACATTCTAACACTCCCCGAGCAAAGAAACCTCTCTTTATTTCAACGTTGGTTTTGTATCTTGTATTTGTGGCCTATAGTTTTCAATTCTCCCACATTCTGTCCAAATCTATCCTGTCCAGCCCATTCATAGCTTTAAAGATCTAAAGAAAACAGCCCCACATCCCACCATTGTTCAATCTTCCCCGATAACTGTAATTTCTCCGTTCTGGCACTATCCCTTGTAAATCTTTTTTCCACTTCCTGCAATGCTTCTTCTATGTCCTTTTTATAGCACAGTATGGCAACCAGAGTTGTACTATGGAGGCAGCCTGGCTTGGGTCATATGGAAGTTTAACATAACCTCACTGCTGTTGATTTTCGTACTCCTAGAATTAAATCCCAGTACTTGATGGTTGAATCCCAGGGCACAGTTTAAAAATAAGGGGTCTCCCATTTAAGACACAGATGAGAAAAAAAAAATTCTCTCAAAGGTTCGTGAGTCTTCGGAAATCTCTTCCCCAGAGAGAGGTGGAGGCAGGGTCAATGAATATTTTTAAGGCAAAGCTAATTGGATTCTTGACTAACAAGGGAGTCAAAGGTGATCAGGGATTGGCGGAATGTGGAGTTGAGGCCACAATCAGATCAGCCATGATCTTATCAAATGGCGGAGCGGGTTTGAGGGGCTGAATGGCCTACTCCTGTTCCATATTCATACGTATGTTTGTCGTACTTAGTTATATTTTAATTGTTTTTCTGATCTGTGATGCTGATTTTAATGATTTGTTCACCTGTATCCTCAAATCCCTTTGCTTTTCAGTTTCTTATTTTTCAAGGTGATGTTTCTGTTTTTGCAACGTTTCAGCAATGCAACAGGCTCAAATTTAATCCCCAGCAGTGGGCAAGCGGCCTCTGGAGGTGTCACTAATGACATGACTCACCTCCATTATTAAAATGAGACCTGAGGTCCAATTTCTGATGAGGCTCTGACACTAGAATCTGTCACATGTTTGGATTTCAACCCCATTATTTCTCTAGGACTTACTATTCAGTTCTTCAAAAAATATACTTATATGGCAGATATGAACAAAACATCACAAAAGCAAGTTAAACCTTGTCCAT
This sequence comes from Cetorhinus maximus, assembly GCF_964194155.1. Classification (NCBI taxonomy): domain Eukaryota; kingdom Metazoa; phylum Chordata; class Chondrichthyes; order Lamniformes; family Cetorhinidae; genus Cetorhinus; species Cetorhinus maximus. The sequence continues at coordinate 95,099,516 of NC_135891.1, forward strand.
TCTAACCTAAGCACCTCTTTATAAGGTGATATGTGTTAATTACTGCCACTCAACTTCTCTGTCACTGAAAATTAACTATTACAAGTGTGACTCTCATTCCTTAAGGTTTTAATTGTTGTTGAAAATTTTAAAAATGGAAAATTTAAAATTAAACATTTTTTTAACTTCTCATTTCTATTTCTTCTCTCTCCTAATTGAATCTTTCTTTCACTCTCTTTATCTCTCTTTCTGTACCTGATTTGACATTGGACTCACCCCCAATTCTAATATATACTTCTTTCTCGGTCCTTGCGCTATTTATTTCACAATCCTTAAATCTGATTGGTTAAGGAGGTGCACAGTTTCTTTTTCTGTTCACTCAGGTCCCTGAGGTCATTTTTCCCTCACTGCAATATTAACAGATTGCATTTTCAGCACCTTGCCACACAGCAAAATTTAAATCTAAAATGTGCAAGGTCAGGTCTAACAAAGTTATTGGTAGCCCTGCTACAGGAAATGATAACCCATTATCTTTTGGCCTAGAGAGAAGCTATTCGAGAGGTGAGCTTATAACGATATATATAAGATTGTGGAGTGAGTGAAAACCAAAACTGCAACATTGCCTTTAACTAAATTGTGGAAGTAAAACAAGGAGGAATAGATTCAAACTAGCAAAAAGGACTGACATCAGGAAGGTCATTCTCCAACACAGTGATCAATGCATGGAATACTCTTGCAGAGAGAATAGTGGAGGAAAAAACCCTGGAATCAATTGAGAAACAATTACGCTCTACAATGGGCTGGTTTTAGGATCTTTCTGGATGGAGGGATGGATGAATTGAGATATGTAATGAGTTGGCAGTATAAAATCTTGGGGGTAATTGTTCAGAAATAAAGGTGTCCACCTTAAAATAAGAGTGGAAGGAGTGTCCATTGTTCAGGTAAATCTATTACTTGTTTCCGTGAGGCATAGAGATACATGGTCATAGATGTCAGAGTATGGATCAACACAGTCCCAGAACTGTGTAGCTGGAGATCCTTAGGAAAACGTCCTCGACCAATCATTTTAAACTGTCATGAAATCAGAAGGGGGTTGTTCACTGATGGTTCTACAGCATTCAGCTTTGTTCACAGCTCCTCTGATAATGGAGGAGCCAATGCCAGCCTACAAGCACCTGGATAACACCCAGGCTTGGACTGGCAAGTGGCAGGTAACAATTGCAAGGTGCTGGGCAATGATCATTGACAAGAAAAACCCAAATATCTCTCTCTGAACTACAATGGCACCAACAATGCTGAGTGCCCCTATATCAGCTTCTGGGCAGCAGTCGTCATTGACCAAAGAACCAACCATATCAACACTGTAGCTACAAAAGCAGGGTAGAGATGGGCTACTCTGCAATTAGTGGTTCACTGCCTAGTTACTCATTGCCTTTCTAACATTTAAAAAGCTCAAGTCAAAGAGTGTGATGAATTACTCATCACTTGTCCGGATGAGTTCTACCACAAAAATAGTCAAGAAATTCAACACCAATGAGCACATGATGGGTAGCCCTGCTACTATGTATAATATTCACCCTTTTCATCACTGACGCCCTGTGGTTGTACTATGTTGTATCTCCAGGATACACTGTAGCAACTTGCCAAGATTATAGCACCTCTCAGCCCTGTAACCTCCACCACCAGGTGATAATATCATGGGAATACCATTACTTCAAGTTCCCTTTCAACTCACTGGGCCAAAGGTTTAGAATTCCCTATCTAACAATTCCCTATCTATCGTGGGAACACGATTAGCACAAGGGCTGCAGCAGTTCAAGAAGATGGACCCTACCATCTCAGGGCAATTCACATTGGGCAGTAAATATGGACCCTCAGCATTGTTCAGATAATGCATTAACTGTAATTACTGTGCATTCATACAAGTTTAACGTCAACAGAAAATGCATCACTGTGAACTTTCTGGAGTATTACTTGTGTACTACAGTAAGAAATGGATGTCTGATGGCCTTACAAGATCTTAAGAAATCAACTGAACTCTACAGAAATATTTCTCTCTTTCTCTCAGTCTCTCTCTCTCTCTTTAATTAAGAAAATTTCTCCAGCTGCCTGCTGGAGCTGACACAGACACAGAGCAGTGGTCAGGATTGATGAAGTTTTTCACAAGGCTTGTTATCTGGTCAAGGACACCACTATAGGCTCAGATCTTTATGTTTCTGGGCCTAATAAGATGGACCTTCATGTCCATGAATCTAAAACAAACTGCCTGGAAGAAAATAGGAAGATGTCCATACAAGAGATAAGCAAGGGGTGACCTCATGGGGATCTACCTTGGATATCTGACCCCTCATAATTGGATAATTGAATGGAAAGGTGTAATTGAAAAAGTAATTAGCATTATTAACCAGCTCCTAAAAATAATGTACATAAACGGGCAGCCCAGGAGGGAAGACATGTTGGACAGGAGAAAGGCTCCCTGGGGTCGATCCATTCTAGCTTCGCCTTCACACCTTGGTCAGTTGTTACCCTTGAGGTGGAGCCATGCTAGCTTCAGCTTAACACCACCAGTCAGCTCAAAAGGAGGAGATTGTTACCACAACAGAGATCAAATCACTTTGCCTCATTCATCCATCCATCCGGGACTGGTAAACCATCCTCATCTGCTACAGGTCATATACCTACTTATTCTGACTACATGTTGTATTTGAACTGTTGCTTTTTAACAAACTTCTTGTAACTCCTTGGCACTTTTGAGTAATCTGTGACTCCTAATCAAATCTTAAAATACCCAAACTGACTGTGAAATGAAGTAGAGTGTGATTATCTTCTTCAGTCCTCTTGCTTTAATGGCAGTTAATACTCAGGCTCCTCATTCAAGATGTATTTCTCCTATAACAGTTGTATCAGTGCAAACACAAACTGTTTGACACTGGTCTTGAAGCTGGGCTGTGACTTCATCCTTAGGCTTCAACGCCCTCTGCTGGAAATGTTGAAAATCTCAGCCCAGTTTTGCCATGAAGAAATAAGATAAAGCCAAAAAAACCGTGAGTTGCTGGAAATGTGAAAAAAACAGAAAATACTTGAAACCCTCTCAAGTATAGAAAGCATATCTGCATTAAATAGGGGGATTAACATTTTAAGTGTGGCTGTCTTATCAAAGATGCTTCTATGTCAAAAATGAAGCATTCTTGCCTTAAACACTGGGCTAGTATTGGCTTCCTTAATTCTATCATAATCCATGATTGTTCAAAATCCACACAAATAATGTCTTAGCATAATTCAATAGAATTCCATGACAATTATTAAATTATTCCTCAAGCAAATTGCTTGAGGGAAGAACCAAGTCATTGAATCTAATACAAACATGCAATGTAATTTGTTTGACTATGCGTCTCATTGGCAGCTTTTTAATTTAAGAAACATTTAGCTTCCATTAAGTATACTCAGGGAGTATTTGGAAGGCTGTCTTTTTCAAAGGACAGGATTTTATCTGGAGTTTACAAAGCAAGATTGTTGGATAGGAACTTTTGAGGTCAATTTTTTAAGGTCGTTTGGTGGTACAGAACTTGAGCATCTCTGAAAAAGGACACATGTCAAAGCTTTTTGTCTTGCACTCATCAGAACATTTGCAAGAATACCAAATGTAAAGGGAACAACAATTTATACTTCATGAGAAGAGAATGCTCATTGGTTGGCAAGTGGACTCTGATTGGTAGAGGTGTTGCCATGGAGAATGCAACAGTTAATTGACAACTAACACTTAACTGCCAAGCTTATTTGTTTCCTTTACACTTGGTATTCTTGCAAATGCCCTGGTGAGTGCGAGATGAAAAGCTTCAACATGTGCCTTTTTCCAGTGATACATAATTTCTTTAATTGATTAAAGCGTAAAATAAAACACAACTTAACAAGAAGGTAAAAATGATCATAGTTTTAGTACTAGAATTGTGAACCATTCTTCGTAGTACACAAGAAGCTAAAATAATACATAAATTGTAAATACACTTTTTTTTGCTATTTTCCACTTTTTCTATTAGTAATTAATATTACTTTATCAGTTAAAGCTATAAACAAGATCTATTCTAGGGATTTCAAAGAGAAGAACAAGCCCACCAAGGTATAGGATAGAACTGGTAGATGAAAGCATTTGAAAAGGGTTCTGTGTTCATTATTCTCAGGCACTCCTAGATATCAGGGTAAGTGAAAATACTTGCAAAGATGTAAGGAATCAGAACTTACCTGTGGGAAGAGTCTGAAACACCACAGCAAGTAGTATCTAGAGTAAAGCAAACTCAAAATGCAGTAGCACCTTACCAATTTTAATAATTGGTTGGAATAAAAATACAAACAGGTGGAATTGACAGGAGGGAAAAGACCAGCTGATCCATATTGATGGAAACTTACTAACATCCATCACCTCCCAACAACCTGAAAGAGGCAAAGAAATATAGAAAAAACCCAGGACCAATAAAGGAAAAAGTACTCTGGAAAATTCCTGTTTGAGTCCTTCAGGCGATCGAAATCAGTACAGGAGATCACCTGGACCAAATACTATTTATGAGGGCTAATCTTGCCCCAGTCAAGAACTAGCCCAGCTCCTTTGTAGTGGCATGGAGAGAGTCAGTGTCCATCACACCACCCAGCGGGATATTCCAGAGAGCCACTACTCTCTGGGAAAAGAAGAACCGTCAAACATTCAATCCAATTGTACATTTACGTAGTTCCAACTTGTGTCCCCTGGTCCGAATCAATCTGCTAAACAGAAATAATCTCTCCTAGGTCCACAATCCAGACCTTTAATTATTTAATAGACTTCTATCAGTTCACCTCTAAGTCCAAGCTGTTCTGAAGTAAATAGACAAAGGTCCTTGAGGCTCTTTAAGCGAAGAATCATTCTCTCCAGCAGACCTTTTCCAAGGCTACTTTATCACTCAGCACATGGGGAGCAAAACAATGCACAGAACTCCAGATGCAATCTAACCAGAATGGTGCTTTTTGATTTTTACTGAATGGTTCTATTGATACATCCCAATGCCCTGTGAGCTTTAACTATAACTTCTCTATATGGGTCATGAACCTATGGGTCATGAACCTGCAGTGATCTATGCACAATAACAGCTGGATACTTTTCCCTCTCAACCTCTTTCAGTATTGTTCCCTGCCGATGACATATGTATTCTTGTCGGCCCTACCAACATGCATGACACTACATTTATCTATTTACCGTGGTGCGGCCCACTCCCCTAGCACGTTTTTGCATTTGATGACGGTCGTCTACTTTTTAACCCTTCCACAGATTTTGCTTTTGTCTGCAAATTTACTAATCACATGCTCAACATTGCAGTCTACGACATTAGTGAAGACAGTGGACAGAGTGGACCTGGGAATATCACTAGTAACATGACCCAAATCTGAACCACCTCGTTAACTACAATGCTTTAGCTGCAGAAACTGAGTCAATTCCTCGGTCCAGCATATCAAATTCCTAATAATACCGCTAGATTCTATGTTGTGAGGTACCTGAGTAAAAACCTTCTAAAGGCCCGGGCAGACAATGTCTTCTGGACTTCCCTATCCACAGCTGCAAAAAGCTTATGGGATTTGTAAAGCAGGGCTTAGCTTTCCAGAAACTGTGTTACATATTCCAAATGGCTCCTTCCCTTTCCAGGGAAGGGGCATCTCTCATGATCCCTTCTAGCGTCTTGCTACAACATCCTCACAACTTGAATATATTCACAATATATTAACACCACCAAGCGATGCATTTCTTTTCAAAATTTGTATAATTTTTAAATTAAACTGACCGCTTCTGCAAAGTGGTTGTCTTGTGGAAGGACTCTTCACACCCAGGGCTTGGTGCTGCTGTCTGAGCCTATGGTTTTTGAAAATTGATCGAAAGCCTAGAAAATGATGTTGGTACACTGATTAGGAAGTTAACTGTAGGTTACTAAAATTTTGGAAACAATAGCTATCTGGTTTAGTTACAAACTTGCTGGGCTAAAATAGTCACTGCATGATTTGGACTTCAATGTAGCGGGTATGATCAAGAACTTTGCGAATGACACGAAAATTGGTAGGGTGGTTAAAAAGTGAGGGGGATAGCCATAAACTGCAGGAGGATTTCAATGGACTGGTCAGGTGGGCAGAGTAGTGGCAAATAGAATTCAATTTAGAAAAGTGTGAGGTAATGCACTTGGGGAGGGCTAACAAGGCAAGGGATTACACTATGAATGGTAGGACCCTGGAAAGTACTGAAGATCAGAGGGACTTTGCTGTGCATATCCACAGATCCCTGAAGGTATCAGGGCAGGTAGATAAGGTGGTTAAGAAGGCATATGGGATACTTGCCTTTATTAGCTGAGGCGTAGAATACAAGAGCAGGGAGGTTATGCTGGAACTGTATAAAACACTGGTTAGGCCAAACTGGAGTACTGCATGCAGTTCTGGTCACCACATTATAGGAAAGATGTGGTTTCACTGGAGAGGGTGCAGGGTAGATTTACCAGGGTGCTGCCTGGGCTGGAGGGCCTGAGCTATGTGGGAAGATTTGATAGGCTGAAGTTGCTTTCCTTGGAGCAGCAAAGGTTGAGAGAGGACCTGATAGAGATGTATAAGATTATGAGGGGCATAGATAGGGTGGATAGGAAGGCGCTTTTTCCACTAGTAGAGGGCTCAATAACCAGGAGGCAGAGATTTAAGCCAAGAGGTAGAAGGCTAAGAGGGGAGCTGAGGAGAATTTTTTTCACCTAGAGGGTGGTGGGAGACTGGAACTCACTGCCTGAAAGGGTGGTTGAGTCAGAAACTCTCATAACATTTAAGAAGTATTTAGATATTCATTTGCTTTGCCATAGCCTCCAGGGCTATGGGCCAAGCGCTGGAAAATGGGATTAGTGTAGTCAAATCATTGTTGTCCTGTGCGGACACGATGGGCTGAATGGCCTCCTTCTGTGCCACAAACGTCTATGAGTCTCTCCAATAAAGCAGCCAATGAAAAAGAGCAGCCACTAATTCTCTTATTTAGCTGTGAACTGCAGTGAGAAGGCATTCAGTAGCACTCAAAATACAAAGACAAAGTTTACACTCAATATCTACAGTGATATTGCTGCAGAGATAAGTGTTACAGACAGCAAAGCCACTTTTATAGGTTAGTAATCACAAGAGTCAAAGGCTGGAAGCACCCAATTTATGGAGCTGAATTTAATGTTTGTGATGGGGGTCTCACCTGCCAGTTGGGCAACTGGTGAGAGCCCCATGTCAGTTTTAAGTGTCTGTGGTCAGCATTGGGCCTTCACTGGGATTAAGGACCCCAGGGTACATATCCTGCCCCCGCAAAGAGCTGCTGGCCAATCAGAGGCTGGCAGCTCTTCGTTGTGGTTAGTGCCATTGGGAGCGGTGGCAGATGCCGGTAATGCACCCACCACCGGTCCAGGATCAATGAAGGATCCCAGGCCAAAGATGAGTGAGGATGGAATGGCTTTCAGCGCCCCACCCACTTCCCAAAGCTGGGTCCCTTGATCAGGCACTGGGTGCCTTTGAATGAAGGACCCACCCAGGATTTGCTCTTTGGGTTCCCCGCGTGGCGGGCCCTCTGCCTGCTGTTGGTTGGATTCCAGCAGTGGCAGAATAAGACCCTTAAGTGAACAATTAATGCCCACTCAATTGGCATCCAGGCAGGAAGGCCATCACAAGCCTTCTTGCTCAGACTTAATCAGGCGGAGATGGGGAAGTGGCGGGATCTCCATCCCGCACCCTTTCACCCAATTAAATTCCCCTTGCCTCCAGATTTGGGGGGGAAGGTCTTAAATTCTGCTCCTGGTCTTGGTGGCCCAGTGTCTCCCGCTTTACCCTGAAGCACCTGTTGTAGGCTAAAGGTGGGGTGGCTGAAAGCAGATAGAATTAATCAGCCACCATTGCCTCAGACAGTGCTATATCTTTCCACAAGGACTGTTAGCTTAGTGTCACATGTCTGGAACAAAGTACAAGCATTAAGGAATAGCACCAGGCTGGCTCAGACTGTCAACACTTAGACACAACATCATATAATTAGGGTCAGATGGAAGGTCTTCCTTGCCACATTGCTTGTACCGTCACTAGTCCCTTACTGACATTTTCACTCATTTACTGAGTGAATGAGTAAATTCACTATTTATCATTCAGCTGTGTGCTAAGGCCTCTTTTTATGCAGGAATTAGAGACCAGGCAGCAGACATTATCATTCTGTTCTGTAAGGCTGTCTCTGATTGGTCTAGGCCTGCAAAGCACTGCTTCAACATACCACGCGATGTTTGATAATAACATGCTTTATAATGGTTGTAGGATGTGCTTCACTGAACCTTCTGTTCATCATTGGAACATGGGTGTATTGCCTCAAGGCCTTGTTGTAGCTACTTTACACTTTATGTCCGCCTTCAATAAAGGTGGCAGAGACGATTGCTTTAAGATGAAAACCTCCCAACTGCTCCTGAGTAAGTAGGCACTGGCCTACATAGTTCTGGGCAGCAATTCCACATTGAGGTAAAAAAGGCATTTCTTTTAGGTTTTATAGGGCAAAGCATTCTGAATGGCCATTGTCTCCACCTTGGGAAAGCCAGTACTCCTGTTGCTCTCTCACTGCTCTTTGTCAGTGACAAAAATGATAAAGCCTTTGGCTCTGCTGAATAATGCATCTGTGGGCAGTAATTTGGCTGATACTTCAGAGGTCCCCAGTGCTAGAAGGAAGACGCCTGTTGCATAAAAATCGAGTATAATGTTGACTTTAACAGCCAATAGCACTGCTATAGAGACACTACATGTTGTCAGGTGACACAACACAGCTGTATTAATACCTCTTCGCTTAACCTCAATCTCATTAGGTACATCTCTACTGTCATTATCAGATGACAATGACCGGTCAGAGGGTCCCACTGTGTAGCTGACCTGATATCATGGGCAGCCCTTTCCTGTTTTTGCTCATTTTCCTTTGCCAAGTCCAGTGCTAGTGGAGCTCTGAGTATAGTCTTCACACTGCACAGAAACCTAAAATATGGAAAGTTTGAAGCAACCTTTAAATAAAGACCAGAAAGCAGACATCATTATCATGCCATACACTCATTTTTTCATTATAGCCTCAACAATGCCTATTCCATCTGATAAGAACTAATACATTAAAACCAGTGATGTGTTAGTTTGCAATATGAAGCTGTGGGGGCGGTGGCTTCACTGTTAAATACCCAATCTACTGGATAATTACCCTGAACTCAGCACATTAGTCAACTTCAACTCAAAATTCTACGTTCAGCATTTCAGGGGAAGCTGGGAAATAGGCAGCACGTGAGTATTAATCCACAATCCTGCCACTGCTGTGAAGCTCAACTTCATTTTTAATGCCTTAGCCATACTTGTCATCATAGCCCATCTAAGTAAATTGTGACCAACAGTCATGTACCTATGTTCAGTTGCTTCTGTTGCAGACATTGTCCCATCAAAACTTCCAAATGCAAAGAAAAATCTAAACATGAATCTAAATATCCTTATAGTTTTAATAACTGGAACTTTCTTGTAGGGTCTGGTGGGCTCCAGCAGTTGCAGATGAGGTGGATTCTGCTGCTACTAATTTTGTAGTGGAACTCACAGCTGCAGGTGGACATCCTGTGCACCATTTCTTTAGCATTTGGTGCCATTCTGGAATTGAACGAAACTTTTGATGGTGCAACTTTCCCACACTTTTAAAGCCCTGCAGTCTTCTGACTTATGCACTCTCACTACTTCATGTGAACTGTGCTGGAAGCGCAACAGTCTGGTAATAAGGAGGCCTCCTCAGTGCAAACTGTGATGCATAAAGTGCCCCAGCACCGGCGATGCATCAGCGGCACAATTTCAGGCACTTGGCCAATCGGCATTGGCACAATCTCTCTTTCTGTGCTCATCATTTTATAATGGTGCAGTGTAATATTCGTACCTAATGCATTGAAGAAATGACATGGACTGTTTTAAAAAATATTTCCTGGGATTTATATGCAGAAGAAATGACAATATAGGAAAAGGATATGAAACATTACACCAGTCAAAAACAGAGTGAATCAGCACACAGAATGTTAATGCATACTTTTATTGGTGTTCAAAAAAGCTCTTCCGTTGCTTCCTTATTATGCACCTACTCTTCTCACACTACTTGATGTATTCTGGCCTTATATGGAACTGCGTGTGGTAAGAGGAAGTGTCCAAGCAGCTCTACAGTTCACGGGAAATAACAAGAGATGATGTGGTTTTAAAAAAACTCTCCACAGATGACTAATTCATTCCAAATTCTATATTTTTAATTTGGTTCTTTTACAAAGATACTGAATTCAGAAATTAATTTAACGAATATATTATGCTCCATGTCCACATTTTGAAAAATATCTCTTAACAAACTAAAAAATATACAATCCAGTGCATAAATAACCAAAATGTTAATTGTCAAGTCTTACCTCGGCTTATCTAGATAAGTCCTAACTAGCCCAATTTGAAAGAAAGATAGATCAATTTTTACTCCTCGATTGCGTTTGGTTTCATGGGCATTAATATCCTCTGGTGTTTCACCCAAGTAGTCTTTCATTATTCATATGTCAAGCTTGATGGTGGGTCTTGGCAGCATTGGAGGGGGTGGGCGGCATCAAAGTTGAGACTGATCCTGACCTTAGTGGTGGTCAAAAGTCCAGGATTAGTGCTGGGAAGTGCCCAGTAATCCATCCAAAGTTCAGGATGCCAGGCCTAGCCATGCCATCAGGGACACATAATGGGACCCTGGCCCTGCCAAGAGGCTGCAAACGGCAGCTGAGGAAGTTGGGTCAGGATGGGTTGTTCTGCGTGAGGATCTAGAACATAGATAACTGCAGAAAAATGACTTGTTTTCAAGATAAAATAAAACTCGATCACTACAGGACCTGACATGGCTTTTGAGGCAGGTTTAGTGTTAGGCTACGGTTTAAGCACTTTTTGTGCAATTTTGAGAGCTCATTTACAGGAACGATTTTAAAGCCATGGAGCGCGTAAAGCATCAATTCACCAAGACTTCAAGGTTAAGAAACTATAGTTGTGAGACAATACTTAAGATACTTGGCAAAAGAACCAGAAGGGAGATGAGAAAACATTTTTACACTGCAAGCTGTTATGACCTAGAATGCATTACTTAAGGGTAGTGGAAGCAGAATCAATAATAACTTTCAAAAGCTAACAAGGTCTTTGGGGCAAAGATAAAAATACCTGGAAAAGCTCAGCAGGTCTGGCAGCATCTGCGGAGAGGAACACAGTTAACGTTTCGAGTCCGTATGACTCTTCAACAGAACTAAGTAAAAATAGAAGAGAGGTGAAATATAAGCTGGTTTAAGGGGGGTGGGGGTGGGACAGGTAGAGCTGGATAGAGGACCAGTGATAGGTGGAGACAGCCAAAAGATGTCATAGACAAAAGGACAAAGAGGTGTTGAAGGTGGTAATATTATCTGAGGAATGTGCTAATTAAGGGTGGAAAGCAGGATAAGCAAGGTACAGATAGCCCTAGTGGGGGTGGGGTGAAGGGAAGGGATCGAAATAGGCTAAAAGGTAGAGATAAAACAATGGATGGAAATACATTTAAAAATAATGGAAATAGGTGGGAAAAGAAAAATCTATATAAATTATTGGGGAAAAAAAAGTGGGATCGGAAAGGGGGTGGGGATGGAAGAGAGAGTTCATGATCTAAAATTGTTGAACTCAATATTCAGTCCGGAAGGCTGTAAAGTGCCTAGTCGGAAGATGAGGCGCTGTTCCTCCAGTTTGCGTTGAGCTTCACTGGAACAATGCAGCAAGCCAAGGATGGACATGTGGGCATGAGAGCAGGGTGGAGTGTTGAAATGGCAAGCGACAGGGAGGTCTGGTTCATGCTTGCGGACAGACCGAAGGTGTTCCGCAAAGCAATCACCCAGTCTGCGTTTGGTCTCTCCAATGTGGAGGAAACTGCAAGTGAAATGCTGCTTTTTGCACTTCCCTCAATTTAGTCTACTGCATTCGTTGCTCCCAATGTGGTTTCCTCTACATTTCCATTATTTTTAAATGTATTTCCATCCATTGTTTTATCTCTACCTTTTAGCCTATTTTGATCCCTTCACCCCACTCCACCCCCACTCGGGCTATCTGTACCTTGCTTGACCTGCTTTCTACACTTAATTAGCACATTCCTTAGATAATATCACCACCTTCAACACCTCTTTGTCCTTTTGTCTATGACATCTTTTGGCTATCTCCACCTATCACTGGCCCTCTATCCAGCTCTACCTGTCCCACCCCCACCCCCACTCCCCTTAAACCAGCTTATATTTCACCTCTTTTCTATTTTTACTTAGTTCTGTTGAAGGGTCATACAGACTCGAAACGTTAACTGTGTTCCTCTCTGCAGATGCTGCCAGACCTGCTGAGTTTTTCCAGGTATTTTTATTTTTGCTTTGAATTTTCAGCATCCGCGGTTTTTTGTTTTTAGCTAAGGTCTTTGGGGCCATGGGGAAAGGACAAGGGTGTGTAACTTCTTGGATATCTCTTTTAAATAGTTGGCGCAAGGATGATGGACCAAATGGCTTCGTTATGTGCTGCATAATACTTTAGTACTGGGACTATTTTCATTGGAGGAAAGAGGAAGCAAAAAACATTAACAAAGTTTTTTTTAAAAAAATGATGATGTATTTTAAGAGGAAAGACAGTTTCTGTGGTTGGAGAGGGACTGATAAAAAGTTTAAAATCATCACTAAAAGGGGGAGAAGTCAGCAGAATTGTCTTATTGAGAAAAGTTCAGGGAACATAGAGCACTTTGCCACAGGAAGTAGTTGAGGTAGAGATTAATATCTGAAGCTGAGAGAGCGGAGCAGTTGGATTGGTCTTGCAAACATCTAACAGAGGCTTTTTTATTCATTGGATGTGGGCGTCACTGGCTAGGCCCTTTCCTAATTGTTCAGAGAGCATTTAAGGGTCTAGAGTCACCTGTAGGCCAGACCAGGTGAGGATTGCAGATTTCCTTCCCTAAAGGACTTCAGTGAACCCATGGTTTCATGGTCATCATCAGACTTTTAATTCTAGATTTTTATTGAATTCAAATTTCACCATCTGCCATGGTGGGTTTCAAACCCAGAGCATTACCCTGGGTTTCTGGAATACTAGTCTAGTGACAATACCACTATGTTACTACCACCCCCTGGCTTTCATCTGTGCTTTATTTCCCCAATTTGTTCATGAGTTCTGGAGCATACTGGCAAGACCGCATTCTCCATTTGATCAGGGAAAGTAATGATCAGCTTCTTTCTTGAACTGCTTTACTTCTAATGGTAATAATGCTCCTAGGATACTGTTAGATAGGAAATTCTAGAAATATGACGTAGTGATGATGAAGGAACTGCAATGTATGTCCAAGTCTGAATGCTGTGCTTTGGAGGAGAAATTATAGGTGATACTGTTAACTTCTATGGACTGCCCAAGCAGGCAGATAGTACAGGAAAAAATAAAGATTTATCTGGATACTTTAAGGAGTGGACAATGTGTTTTCTGAACAAGGCAGTGTAAGAAGGTAGAATAACGCCTTTACAAGGAGCCAAATGGAATACACTTGGGCTGCTCCATCAAAAGAGTTCACTGTTTGGATTGGTCTGGGAGATTTTGTTGTACAGCCAAAAATGTCCCCAAAATGATAGTTCTATGGTGCATGCTATCCAATTTTGTTGGCCAGTGAGGAATCACCGTGCGGCAGATGTGTAAAGTGCCTCAAAAATTTAATAAGGCAGAGCCTTCGGATTTGCAACTCTATCCTGCAGCAGCATACTTGGGAAATCTTGGGAAGTCAGTACTTAAAGGCACCGGGACCGGATGAGATGCATCCAGGGATATTGAAGGAAGTGAGAGTGGAAATTGCAGGGGCACTGGCCATAATCTTTCAGTCTTCCCTAGACTCAGTGGAGGTGCCAGAGGACTGGAGAATTGCAAACATTACACCTTGTTCAAAAAAGGTTGTAAGGATAAGCCCAGCAATTACAGACCAGTCAGTTTAACTTCAGTAGTGGGGAAACTTCTAGAAACAATTATTCGGGATATAATTAATAGTCACATGGAAAAATATGGGATGATTAGGAAGAGCCAGCATGGATTTCTTAAGGGAAAACCATCTTTAACTAACTTGCTGGAGATTTTTGAAGAGGTAACAGAGAGGTTGATGAGGGTCAAGCTTGTTGATGTGGTGTGTGTGGACTTCCAAAAGCCATTTGATACAATGCCACACAACAGACTTGTGAGCAAAGTTATAGGTTATGGAATAAAAGGGACAGTAGCAATGTGAATACAAAATTGACTGAGTAATAGGAAACAGTGAGTTATGGTTAATGGATGTTTTTCGGGCTGGAGGAAGGTTTGCAGTGGAGTTCCCTGGGGGTTGGTATTGGGGCCCTTGCTTTTCCTGATACATATTAATGATCTAGATCTCGTTGTGCAGGGGACAATTTCAAAGTTTGTGGCTGATAAAAAACTTGGAAGCATTGCAAACTGTGAGGAGGATAGTGTAGAACTTCAAAAGTACATAGACAAGTTGGTGGAGTGGAAAGATAGGTGGCAGATGAAGTTCAATGCAGAGAAGTGTGAGAAGGGTGAATCATTTTGGTATGAAGAACATGGAGAGACAATATAAAATAAAGGGTACAACTCTAAAGGGCATGCAGGAGCAGAGGGACCTGAGTTCATTAACGGTGGCAGGATAGGCAGAGAGAGAGTTAATAAAGCATACAATATCCTAGGTTTTATTAATAATGGCATAGAGTACAAGAGCAAGGAGGTTATGCTGAACTTGTATAGGACACTAGTTAGACCTTAGCTGGAGTATTGTGTACAGTTCTGGATGCCACACCTTAGGAAGGATGTGAACACATTGGAGAGAGTGCAGAAGAGGTTTACAAAAATAGTTCCAGGGATGAGAAACTTCAGTTATGCAGATAGATTGAAGAAGTTGGGACTGTTCTCCTATGAGAGAAAGCTAAAAGGAGCTTTGATGGAGGTGTTCAAAATCATGAGGGGTCTGGTCAGAGTAGATAGCGAGAAACTGTTGCCGCTCTTAAAGGGATTGAGAACAAGAGTACACAGGTTTAAAGTGATTTGCAAAAGAAGCAAATGCGATGTGAGAAAAATTTTTTTTCACACAGCGAGTGGTTTGGGGCTAGAATGCACTGCCTTGAAGTGTGGTGGAGGCAGGTTCAATGAGACATTCAAGAGTGCATTAGGTGACTATTTAAATGGAAACAATGTGCAGGGTTATAGGAAAAAAACAGAAGAATGGCACTGAGTCATAATGCTCATTCGGAGAACCAGTGCAGATACACTGGGCTGAATGGCCTCCTGCACTGTAACAATTCTGTGATTCTGTGACCTGCCAATGTTTACTAGACACCTAACTTGTTTAGAATTTATGATGCCTCCCCATGACATGTGTTCCTGTATCATGCTCCCCATGAACCATTACACAAATTTGTAAACATCATGGCTCATTACAATATTTTACTCACCATGAATGCAAATCCAGTCATAAGCTCAAACAGAAAGGTGTAATATGAACATACAAATTAGGAGCAAGAGTAGGCCATTCGGCCCCTTGAGGTTTCTCAGCCATTCAATAAGATCATGACTGCCCTGATTGTAACCTCCTACCTACCCCCGATAACCTTTCACCACCTTGCTTATCAAGAAGCTATATACCTCAGCCTTAAAAATATTCAAAGACTCGTTTTCAAAGACACTGCTTTTTGAGGCAATGGCATACAGAAAAATCTAACACTGAGTTCAAGCGTAAATGTGCGAAATTTGTTGCTGACAAAAATGTGTCTTTGCTTGGTTTCTTTCCCCAGTCCATTTTATTGATGACAATCTACAGTGACTGTCCCTCACCAATCCTAGTGTTCCTTCTACATGTTACTTTTGTGGAAGAAGCAAGATTGCCCACTGCCTTCCCTGAGAGTTTCGTGGGATCAGGGTGGATTTTACATCGGTTCTGCAGGGTCAGAAGACATCCTTTTAGGTGGAGGGGCTGCTGTGATGGCTGTTCAGGCTCCCTGTTCTGCATGGGTCTTTTGAGTAGGGCTGATGAAATGAGTCACTGAGAGATAGCTTCCTAATCAGCACCTACTACTGGAAAGCAATGACCCTTCCTTGCCAATAGACAATTGCTCAGCTGATTCTGCCATCTGTAACTTGCCTGTGTTGGAGTGTCTGGCCTGGTTTTTTTGCCTTTGTCCCTTAGATGGGCCCAGCTCTGTGCACCTCCTACAGACCTACCTAATGTGCACTATCCAGGTACCCTGGGCAGTCAGATGTAAGCTTGTTTAAGTGTGACTGGCTATTATTCCACATATCTCTGCCACGTTTTGTGCTGACACAGGACCCTCACGTGAAACCATACTGACCCCTTGACTCTGTTCAGGTGTGTGAAACCCATGATTTTGCCCAATGGTGTGAGTGACTGGCAACTTCAGAACCCTAACTGAGGGAAAAAAAACCAAGCATTTCTTTTTCAAAAAATATTGAGTGATTTGTGAGAGTGTGGTGATGTGACAGCAAACTCTGACAGATAAATCATAAAAGTAACAATTAAGCTCCCCTTAGAATGTCACATACCAGGAGCAAAACAGGGAAGTACATGAGCATTTTAAGAAGGAGTCTCCGTAGGTACTTAGTTTTGTGGGACCAAATTTTAATGCAACAGAACGCAATATTATACACCAGAAAATTTGGTGTGATTTAAAACTGGACAAATATGGAAGTCAGGTAAAATGAATGAATGAATATCTCACATAATTTAACATAATGAATGCAAGTTCTAAAAGTGAATACTGTCATCACTTTTATTAAGACATTATGAAAGTGACAGACCAAAGCACATTTGGAAGGTAATCTGAAAAACACAAGGGGTAATTAAAATTTATCCTGCATTATTTCATTAAATATGTGGTTTGTTACAATGGTCACTTGTTACAGTGGTACAAACCTCCCATATTTGAGAAGCACACTGCACAAATGTTTTAACTGATTGAGAAGTAGGGCACCATTTTTATACTACCTCAAACACAAGATTTTCATTTTTTTTAATTAGGCTGAATTAAAGTCATTTAATTGTTAAAATCATTAAATGCATTTCCAAGCTTTATTTTTATTCTCGATATATTCCTTTAGGTCACATAAAGGTTAAACATCAGTTACACCTGACAATATAAAATGAATGCCAAAAATAAAAGCACCTTTTCTTCCTTCTGTTTTCCAGGTTATTGTCTCTCACTTTACCCCTTCCTCCATGTTATATGTAGTTTTTCAAGAAAGCAGATATACAAGTCAAACAGAAGCACCTGCCTGTAATGTTGGATTAGACTCACAGTTCAAGGATGTGTCTCCTACCGATGGCCAAATTGAGACTTGAATTACTGCACAGGGAGCCGTCAATACCTTGTGATTCAAATTAATATTCTGCATCACAATGGAATATTATTTTGAATATTGATGTCACTTCTACTTTTTTCAGTTGAACTTGTCCTCTTTCCCTCAACTCATAATTTTTCTGAAGGCTGTGTTTTGTGCTGGGATATTGTTTTTTGAGCATGGATATTTCTTCTTTATGCACAGATGGCAATCATCAGCAGATTATTCGATAGTGAAGAGAATTACAGCTGAGCACGCTTGTGTTCTCAACCAGTATTTATGAACATTTACTTTCTAGGTGTTACTGCAGCACAATCCCATTCTCTTCATCCACAACTGCTGAGGCCAATTACAACTGGGATTAGCTAACTTGACACAAATAAAGCTTCAAATGTGTTATCAATGACTTAATACCATAGTAAGTAAAGGAGAACGGCTGCATAACTAAGAATAATGGTTTTAAGACAAAGGGATAAAGATGAATGAGGATTCAAGCCATATAAGCTGACGTGAACTTATGCAGTTTAGTTGTAGCTATCCAAAATGAGGAGAGAGAATTTTAACTTTCCCCTGTTGGACAGGAATGGGACAGGTGATCTGCTAAAACTGAGTGTCACTATTTCTTGCTCTGTCTCTGATGATCTCCGATTTTAATGTTGCTAGTTATGGCATCAGATGAGGCGTCCACAGGGCTCAAGCAGGATCCTCATGCTGAAACGGTAAGGGAGGTCCTGTGATGACAGTAGGGTCTGATAGCATTTTAACTGGGGTCTGAGCAGGGAAGTCACCACACTGCTTCCCTGCAGACTGAAGCAGGTCAGCAGCTAGTGGAAAGGACAAAGAGGCCCTTAGGTGAATTAACAAGTGCCCTCGCTTTACAGAGAAAGTTGCAGCCTCCACTGGCATGGATTCTCCCTCCTCCTTCCAGCAAGACCCTACCAAAATCACTCCCTGCCATTTACCTGCAAGCCTGTAGCGACGAAGAATCACCTGATCTCCCTGCCACTAGCTATCCTGTGTGCTGGCCCCATGCATCCAAAAACCACTTGGGGGTTAAAATTGTCCCCTGAACCACCATCCTTTAACTTCCAAGCTTTGTCTTAATGAATAGTCATCAGTTGCAATATGCAACTTTTAAGAAGTGCTCTAATGTCAGAGGAGCAAAATGAAATTCTAAATATTTCACCAGAACTTGTTTTCTCCACAATCAAATCAGCATAAATCACAGTCCTGCATCACCATGGGTTTTCTTTATTACTACAGTGCAACATTTCATTGTCTGGTGAAAACAATTTCAACATAATTAATTCTGTGGTGATGGGGAGTGTATAGCAGTCTAAGAAATTAATAAAACAATATAAAAACAAAAAGCTAAAAGCTACTGCGGATGCTGGAAATCTAAAACAAAACAAAAACAGAATTACCTGGAAAAACTCAGCAAGTCTGGCAGCATCGGCGGTGAAGAAATCAGTCAACGTTTCGAGCCTTCATGGCCCTTCGGCAGAACTGCAGCATAGTTTCAACAAGGGAGAAATATAAATTGGTTTAAGGTGGGTGGGGGGGAGGTGGAAGAGACACATTGAGGGTGTGGTGTGAGCAGATAATAATCAAAAGATGTCACAGACAAAAGGGTCAAAGAGGTGTTGAAGGTGGTGGTCTTTGTCTGAGAAAAGTGCTAATTAAGAATGGAAAACAGGATATTCAAAGTACAGCTCTAGTGGGGGTGGGGTGGAAAGACTAAAGGTTTTAGTTTTAGATTTAAAAATAATGGAAATAGGTGGGGAAAGAAGAATCTATATAAATTATTGAAAAAAAAAAGCGGGTGGGGGGGGGAAAAGAAACGGGGTGGAAATGGGGGGAGGGGGAGTTTAAGATCTAAAGTTGTTGAATTCAATATTCAGCCCAGAGGGCTGTAAAGTGCCTAGTCGGAAGATGAGGTGCTGTTCCTCCAGTTTGCGTTGGGCTTCACTGGAACAATGCAGCAAGCCAAGGACAGACATGTTGGCAAGAGAACAGGGTGGAGTGTTAAAATGGCAAGCGACAGGGAGGTTTGGGTCTTTCTTGCGGACAGACCGCAGGTGTTCCGCAAAACGGTCGCCCAGTTTGCGTTTGGTCTCTCCAATGTAGAGGAGACCGCATTGGGAGCAACGAATGCAGTAGACTAAGTTAGGGGAAATGCAAAATAAAACAATATAGTTTGGCAAAGGTGTAGTGCAGTACAGTTGGGAAGAGTGCCTAATCAAAGAGGATAGTATGGTTCAACTGGAAGTGTTCACCAACCGCTGCATGTTCCTCTGATCCATTCTTGTGATCTCAAATGGATTGGGCTATGATGGAAAACAAAATTACTTCGATGTAGACATTCAACTTTAGAAAGTCAGCTCTCGAGGCAATGAAGAAAAATAGACTGAATACCACTGTTAGAGGAGAAAAGAATGGAGGAAAATAGATCATATTTAGGAATAGAGTACAATGCATATGGAACAGACACATACTCTCAGGGACGGAAGATTAACATGAGGAAAAGATGGGAACAATGGCAGTAACTTGGGGAATATTCTGCCATTTTCTGAAGACCAGAAGAATCATCTAGTGCCACGGGATAGATCCAGTAGCTGAAGTAATCCAGAAAATGGTTCATTCCTCATTGACACAGATTTGTTATGAAACATGCCTCGATATTTGGGCAAGTGAAAACACTCTTGAAGACGTGGTCAGTTACAAGGGAAATCCGAAATCTAGAAGTGAAAAATATCTAACTCAAAAGGAATCCAAATATATAAATGGTGGGACAAAGAACATGATAAATATCACACACCCACACCAATCAGCAGATGACAGTGGTTAAGAATAGAGACAGACAGAAGACCATCTTTTCAACCTGCTAAGAAAAGGACAAAAATGAGTACATCAGTTAGAAGGATAAAAACACAAAGTAGGAAAGGGACAATGCCAGGAGGAGAAAGAATGTCACAGATCTGAGACAGTGGAAAAGTATAAACAGCGTCAACTTCAGGCACAGAAGGAAAGGAGGCTGACTTCCCTTCAACTAGTGGAGAAATGCGTATCAGTAGAGAGTTGTGTACATTCACATACAATTGATTTAGTCCATAACTGCTGGGAATAATTTATTTAAATCAAATTTGACATCATCTGTTAAGAAATTAATATTGAGTGTTTCATTAGGGCTTTCAATTATTAGCCAGGCACCAGAGGTGGAACAAGGAAAGCTGAACAACTGATACCATCATTGAGTGGTAAAGAACTTACTCCAGTTTCTCTTACTGGTCTCCATATACTTGCGTTGGAGGTGGTACAGCGAAGGTTCACCAGTAGGTTCCTGGGATGAGAGGGTTGTCCTATGATGAGAGGCTGAGTAAAGTGTGCCTATACTCTAGAGTTTTGGAGAATGAGAGGTTATCTAATCTAAAAACAAAACAAGGGCCTCAATTTAATGCATGGCATGTGCGCCAAGTTGGCAGGCCCGGAAGCGGACGCGAAATGCGCTTCCACCTGCGATTGGCCTCCCGAATGCAATTTCACGCTGGCTGGCCAATTAACGGCCAGCCAGCGTGAAATGCGCATTGAGAAAGCCTCAGTGGTGCTGAGGGGGGTGGGAAGAGGGCGGGCGCCGACCGAAGTGAGGGTGCGGGTGGGCACTTTTAGCGAGCTCCCTGAAGGCAGACAGCTGCTGTGGAGCTGCGGACCTGGACAGATTACATGAGAAGAAATAAATGCAGCAAACTGTGTTTATGCAGCACATTGAAGCACCTGACAGCACAACTCAAAAGAACATCAGTCCCCAGATATCATTTTTTATTATATTTCACCCCGGACATTTCATCTTGCTCTTGGATGAGGTTTCGTTAAAAACCACCTGCCTGCCCGTTTTTCCCATGAGACAAGCGTAAAATTGCTCGGGCAATGTAAAATCGTGGTCAATAGCAGTTTTTAATAGCCTTAATTGGCCCTTTGATTGTTGGCAGGCACGCGCGTGCGCCAACCTCAGTATTGCTTGCATGCACAATGATGCCGGGGCGCATGCCTGCATCATTTCGTGCAATTTCGCATGCGTTTGGGTTGGGTGCGTGCCCGTCCAATCAAAGTAAGATTCTGGCCAAGATTCTGAAAGGGCTTGGCATGCTAGACACTGAGAGGTTGATTCCCCTGGATGGGGAACTTAGGATAAGAGGGCACAATCTCAGGATAAGGGGTTGATCATTTAGGATTGGGATGAGGAGAGATTTCTTCACTTGAAGAGTTCTGAGTCTTTGGGATTTTCAACCCCAGAGGCTTGTGGATGTTCCATCTTTGAGTATACTTAAGGCTGTGACACACAGATTTTTGGTCCCTCAGGGAATTTAGGGATATGGGGAGCAGGCAGGAAAATGGAATCATAGATGATCAGCCATGATCATATTGAATAGTGGAGCAGGATCCAGGAGCCATATGGTCTACTCCTGCTTCTTATGTTCAGTTTATGAAACTGTTAAACCTCTTTTGATTTAATGTCTGAAGCATGCAAACATTAGTATAAGGTACAGTGAAAAGTACTTACAATTAGTCATGGAGCTCAGAGATAGATGAAAACTGGCTAGAGGCAAAAATGTAACCAATTATAAGAGTCTGTCTCAATGAATGTTAAGGGATTGATTTCTGGAAGTAGATCCAGATGGTCTAAAGATTTAGGTACTTGGCCAGTAGTGCCAGATCCTGTAACATTTAGGGCAAATGAGTAAATTACTTTGAAAACTTACTATTGTTGGGCTGCAGGTTACTAGGGTGGCCACTTTTGGAGACTACTAATACTGGACACTGCTGTGACGTATGGGGATGACATAATCACATATGGGGATGATGTCATTGCTCATGGAGATGGCATCATCATATACAGAGGTGCCATTATTACATATGGAGATCCACCCCGGTTCGAGATGGAAAAGGCCAAATTGCAAGTGAGTGAGAGAGGGTCAGAAATATGAAAACTAACCTCTGTTTTCAGTGCCTCAGTTGGTTTGAGGCTGCTGCAGACAGGGAAAGGAACAAGCACAGTCCCCTGCTGGTGGCTCACTGAGCTAAGTGTACTGAGGCTCAAAATACTAGCCATGAAGTCATCCGGTACTGGACAGTGCCAGTTAAAAACTGGACAGTCTGGTATAATAGGAAATCAGGTTCTTGGGTCAGTCAGAGAGAGACAAAATGAACCAGTGCATCCTTAGCCCTAGGAACCAAGGTGTACACCATGAAATACAATCTCATGCGTACCCAAGACCTTGGAGATGGTTGAATTCCCAATCAGGAAGACTGAACCCAATTCCATGCAAATATTTGGGTGGGCAATGAAATCTGATGCAGGGAAGGTGATGGCACTTCAATGCCCAGATTTAATAAACATGCACCCTAAAAGATTACATGATACTCTGTGAATCATAACACTGGTTCAAAAATATTAGATATAGAATCACTGGTGCCCCAAGGGTAGACTTTGGACTGCAAGCCAAGACCTTATTAGGTATTAGCTGTAGTGGTAAGCTTAGTCTACACAGCACCTGAGGCAGTGACCAAGTCCCAGAGTGAAAACACAGCAATGCCTGGCCATCAAACATCATGTGATGGGGCCAGGGTCTCTCCAAATAAAATCTCATGAGAAGCAAGCAATCAATCGGGAATCTAGAAAGGTTAGACCACCAAATGAAAAAGCCTAGTCTTCCCTTCATCACATTCAATGTCAAGAATTCAACTGATCCAATCACCTTAATACTGTGGCTACTAGACAGGTCCGAGATTTTGGTATTCTGCAGTGAGTGGCTCACTTCTTGACTCACCAAAGCCTCTCCATTACTACAAGGCAGTTGCCTGGATGGGTACATCTGCTAGAAGGTTCAAGTAGCTAATACTAAGCTGGATAAAACAATGCTGTTGATCGGCCACCATCTTAAACCTCTGAAATCACCATCACCAGAGCAGCACGTCAGCAGCGTGTACTATTCACAGGATAGCAACTTTTCAAGACCTCTTTGGCAGCACCTTTCAAACCTGTGATTTCCACCACTTGGAACAGCAATAGGTGTATGGGAACACTGTCACCTTCAACCTCTCAAGTCCTTTCCAAACCATACACAATTCAGACCTAGATATATAATACTGCTCCTTCATTGTCACTGGGTCAAAATCCTGGAACTCGTTATGTAACAGCATTGTGAGAGCGCCTTCTGTAGCGGTTCAAGAAGAGGGGCCATTCTCAAGAGTAACCCAGTTCTCACCAGTGAAGCCCAGATCCCAAAAACAAAAATAAGGTAGGCTAATGAAGTTCAACTGTTTCACCAGGTGAGTCTAGATATAATGATGGAAATATAACAGTGGACTATACAGTTGACATAGCTGATTAACCATTTAAACACTGAGCCTACGGCATTAATATGGTAAAAACTTAACTCACCAGCATGGAAGTGGCCTCAAATATCACAGTTTCTCCAAAGGTAGGAAGGTGAAATTTTTGATCTGCTATCAGATGACAAATTGAGTTCCTCAAAAAATGAAGGTAAACATCAGCTCCTTTACCTTCCATACAGAAATATTGAACTAAGAAATTGTTGCTAGGTTTGCAGTTGCTGTTCTTGGACAATGCTGTGTGAAGTGGCTTGTATATCAGGTAAACATGGTTCGTGTTTCAACATGACAGACAAGGGAGAAAAAGCACAAAGCTGGAGAAACTCAGAAGACGCTGGGCCTGTGCCATTCCAGAGTGGTGGTCATTGATGATAGTGTTGATTCCTAATGAAGACAATGTGATTCTGTAGGAAGTTAAATGGATTGCCGGAGTCTGATGCCTCCCCAATACCTAACATAATGCAAACCCTGGAAAAACTAGGGGTGGCAATTACCTGACAAATTTAATCCTGAAAAAAGGCAGATGGCACTAAATATCGAGGCCCTGTCATGCTCTCTACTTGTTAAACAATCAGGTATATACACATTTACAGCCAGGCATTTTGGAATGAAGAATACGTCCATTATGTCCTAAAAGCGGGTGGATCCTGTTTCAACAGGGGCCAGAGATATTGTAATTTTCAGTGGGAGATAGGATAAACATCTCTCTCATGTCACCAACAGACTAACCAAGTTGAGCCAAGCAGGGTTGACTGCTCAGGTCAAAAAGTGCACTATTTTCAATTAAATATCACAGCACAATTTTTTTTGTCAGATGAGCTAATACATAACCTTAAAGATTACTTAATGGTTTAGATTTACCACAACGTATTATGGCAACTAAGTTGTCAATTTGTACTAAAAGTGTTGGGTAGCGCAAATTTTCAGGGAACAATATTCTGAGTATCATTGCTGAGGCAAACACCAGTTCTACCACTCATTCATTTTAATCTCAGTGTTGTCGCAAATGCTAACAGAGTCAACATTGGCCAAGACAGGAGGCTCTACAATGACCGCAGCTGGTCAGTTGCAAAGTGGTTTATGTGACAACGGTATTGTCTTTCTGGTCAATTCCTAAAGGACTACCATTTGGCGATTCCGTGATACACGTGAAATTAATTCGTGAATAGTACTTTAGGTTTAAAATTCCAT
Source organism: Cetorhinus maximus (assembly GCF_964194155.1). Classification (NCBI taxonomy): domain Eukaryota; kingdom Metazoa; phylum Chordata; class Chondrichthyes; order Lamniformes; family Cetorhinidae; genus Cetorhinus; species Cetorhinus maximus. The sequence continues at coordinate 95,124,497 of NC_135891.1, forward strand.
AAATACATAGCAATCTGAACGAATAAAATAAGAGAACAGAACAATCAGTGAGCAGCTTGGACTTCACAGTCATTTTCTTGCAGTCTATTAATGTTGATTTACATTGTACTAGTTATATTAAATGTTTTATTTATGACTGTTTCAGCAGTGCAACCCAGAATAAAAATAACCACTGTCTAGATTAAACAGTCCAGTATTGAAAAGTCAGCTTAATTCACTGGTGGAGATACGAGAAAACATCAAAAGTACAGAAAGCAAATGGACAGCACCCAAGGCTCACTGGGGGGTTATAATGCTGTAGCTTTTTTTGGCAAATCCTTGCAGCACATAGCACATCTATGGATTAAGAATGGAGATCATTTATACCCTTCACAAAATCCATTATTAATACACTGTTACAAAATTTGTTAAATATTCTCTCTGTGAACAAGTTAACAGCTAAACAGCACTTTCATAATATAGCTATGCTGTCATCCATAATACTGGGAAATTGGCTCTTGTTCAAGATGGTGGAACTGTTAAAAAAAAAAACCCTACAAATTCACAAAAGAACCGGTCAATAGCATTGCTTGTAGTTTTGAGCATTAATAATGTACTGTGGTGCTGTCTGCAGCCAATATTTGATGTTTAAGGTTGACTCAAATGATGGAGTCCATGAATTCAGCAACGTATATAAATCATGGTCACTGCTGATTGTTTTATGACAAACCGATGAGATGACTGTTGTAGGTCAGACTTGCCCTGTTACGCGTGGAGCTTGTTGGTTCATGTTATTAGCTTGTTAACATCGTTTCTTCTCCTATCTCCATTTTTAATGAATACAACGTATCAACATTTGGTCCACATTGCAGTCCGGCTCCGTTCAAATATTTTGCTCAGTTGAAGCTGTTCTTGAAGGTCAATGTCCTTGGCAAGTTTTACAACACATCTGTCTGAAGTAGGGCCGACTGCAGAATTTAAATTTTAGCACCAGTGGGCAGTAAGCCACTTTATTCACATCCCTGCATTCTGTGAGAGGAAACCAAACCATAATCAAACTCCTTGCTACAAGACATGCTTTGACCAACAGCATTTGAGACAAAAACATAGGGAAGATTCTATCATTGCTCTAATGTTTTCTATAATGCAGCACACCCTTGGTACAAACACCATTCATCAAGTTTCTTGTTGAAACCATTCATCAAATCTTTGTTAATATTTATAGAGACCTGACTTTATGCAACAGCATAAATTTCACCAAAAACCTTTCTCGCAAATTGCTTTTCCACTGTTTTACTGTTGTGGTGAGGGTTATCGGGGGGTGGGGAATTAATTGCTGTGGTGGTGGTCTATTTGATGGGTTTTAGTGGTGTGATGGGCTTTATTTGGGAGGATTTAGTGCTTTGGTGTGGTAGGGATCTTTTTGGGGGATTTAGAGTTACGGTGCAAGGTTTATTGAGGGGTTACTGGGGGCTTTGGTACTGTCTTGAGGGGATTTAGTTGGGAGGTGTTTAGTGCTATTGTGATAGGCTGTTGGGGTGGGTGTCGTTTGGTCTTTTGGGCTGGTTTTAGTGCTGTGATGGGGGTTTACTGAGGTGGTTTAGTATTGAGGTGGGATTTTACTGAGGGGATTAAAATGCTGAAGTGGTGGGCTACTGAGGGGGTTTACTTTAACTTAATTGAATTTGCTGATGTGGGGATTCTATCTAGGGGGATGAGCGGCTATGCTGGGTTTTGCAGGCAGGCGCTGGAGGTGGGGGGCTGGCCGCCTTGAGAGGGGCCAGGCAGCTTTTGTGATTTTTGCCCTGCCTTTCAACATTAACAACAGTAAACACCTCGAGTTAACGGCTGAGGGCGTAAATCCAACAAAAAATCTGGTTGGGAGTCCAACTAGGCGGTTGGTGCTTCCACCAAGTTAGAAACTTCCGGTACCTCCTGCAACTGACTAGGTCCCAAACGCATAGGCTTTTGTCTTTCCTCTAGATACCAGCCTACAAGGTCGAGAGGGGGGTACAGATGCTAGGCAAGTCTGCACCTCCTAAAACCATGCCTAGGCTACGCAGCAAACAAAGAAAGGTAACCTTTCGTCTTGGAAGCTGGAAAGTGAGCACTGTGAGGCCTGGCATGAACAACGGCACAATGGCTCACATGCCACAGCGAGTGTATACAAGGCGGCCTTGATTGACTGTGAACTACACAAGCTTGGTGTTGACATTGCCGCTATACGAGTAGCCGACACAGAATCTATTTGTGAGGCAACTACACCTTCTACTGGCACGGAAAGAGCACTGAAGACCACCATGAACAGACTTCGCATTGAGCAACTGCCTGACACCGTCAACTGAGTCACCAGTAACAACCTTGGAGCGCCTCATCTCCGCATGGCTATTATCTGATGGAGAAGCAGTCAACATCATATGCCCCTATGCACCAACTCTGTATGCCAGCATCTCGGACAAAGACCATTTCTACAACTCCCCAGGTGATGTTGTGAGGAACATTTCAAATGGTGACTTCAATGTACTTGTTCGGGTAGACAGTGATTCATGGCCAACATATCTCAGTCCTCATTGGGTGGGCAAGATCTACGATATCGGACAACATTTTCTTGAGCTTTGTGCCCTGAATGAACTCTGCGTCACCAACACCTTCTTTCAGGGCCGACATCGCCACAAGGTATCATGGAGTCATCCAAGGTCTGGACATTGGCATCAACCAGACCTGGTTATCATGAGAAGGTGCGATCTGCCCAGTGTTCTCTATACCCGCATGTACCAGAGAGCAGATTATGACACTGACCAACTCTCCTGTCAGCAGCGAAATGAAGGTGAAGCCCCAAATGATTTACAATTCTAAACACAACGGCCCTTCACATATCAACATCCCTTGCACAAGTAATGATGCCAAATACCAGCACTCTGCACTGTCGCCAGAATGGTTGCCACCAACCAAAGGTTTACCAGGAAGTGGCGATGCTGGTATCGATGAAGTTTGGAACTCACTAAGCTCAATCATCTATGACACAGCAAAAGCATCATTTGTTAAAAGTGGAACCCGCAACAAGGGTGGGTTTGAGGCCTGCTCAACTGAGATGACATCTGTCATTGATGCAAAAAACGAAACCTACATCATGCACAATATAAACCCAACAGCTAAGACACTGCACAACCTGAATTAGCTGAAACAGCCATGCATAAGATAGGAAAATACTGCACAAATAAATAAGGGATCAACTTATGTCAAGAAATCCAAACTGCCTGTGACAATGGAAATCTACAAATTATCTATGGAGGGATCAAGAGGACGCTTGGTCTTACCATCACTGCAGTTGCTCCCCTGAAGACAGAAGATGGTGAAGTACCCACCAAAAGAAGTAAACAGATGTCCTATTAAGCTGAACAGGTTTGTGAGCTGTACTCCTATGCGATGGACATCTCCCAGTCATCACCTAATGCTCTCCCGCAGCTTCCTGTCATGGGTGAGTTAGATGAGGAACCCTTTTTGCTTGGGTTCAAGAAGACCATAGACTGTTTAGCAAACAGAAGGACACCTGGCAAGGATGGAATCCCAGCCGAACTGCTCATGGGTGTTAATCACATCTATTGCCACACCTTTTCTGACCTCTCCCTTTCTGCTGGAAAGTAGGCTCTGTTCAGCAGGATGCAAAAATCATCATGCTGTACATAAAACAAAGGCAACCAAGGAGGCTGCAACAACTACAGGGGCAACTCACTCCTTAGTGTCATGGGGCAGGCCTTTTGTAGGCTCGTACTTAAAAGATTCGATCTACTTGCAGACCAAGTGTATCCAGTAGCACAGTGAGGTTTCTGTGCCAAAAAATCTACTATGGATATGATCTCTTACACCAACTACAAGAGAAGCGTGGCAAACAGGGTAGACCTGTTTACCTCACTTTTGTAGATCTCACTAAGGCATTCAACACAGTCTGCAGAGGAGGGCTCTACAAGATTTTGGGGAAACTGGCTGTCAGGCAAAGCTCCTCAGTCTCATCCTCCTTCCATTACAACATGCATTGCACTGTACAGTTTGAAGGCTCCACTTCGACAGTCTCAGAGTGAAGAATGGAGTGAAATAGGGTTGTGTCCTAGTCCTCACACTGGTATTGTCTTCATCATGTTCCTGACCATTGCCTATCCCGCAGATATGGAAAGGCCCTGATGTCCCCGGATTGGGTTCGCTGCGTCAGAAAATTTCCCTGCTTGCCAAACCTGACCTTTAAAAATGTCTGCCTGCAGGTCAGATTCTCGGGGGGTTGGCGGGGGGTGGCGGGGCGGGGGGGGGGAAGCACGGGCTGAGAAAGGAGTTGGGGTAGGTGACCCCAGAACGAATGCACAGGCTGCCAGGTTCAAAGGTGGGCTAGGTGTAAGGCCTGCCTCTGTGCCTCGGCACTGTGTTTCAATAAATAAAAAATAATAATGAAACAAAAAACTTTCCTCCAGCCCTCACCCCTCACTCACCCTCACCACCCCACATCCATGCCAATCTATGCCAACGCATTCCCCCTCTACCTACCCCATTGCCCCATACCTCCTATGCCAACTTAGTGCCAACTCATGCCAACCCATGTCCCCCACCATTTTCCCTTACTCCCTCCATGCCAATGCACCTAGTATCCTTGGACAATTACTTGACAGCTTTGAAACTTCCTGGATAGCTTTGACAGGTTTGACAGCTGGACAGCTGCTTAAAATTTCCTTGAAAGTTGGACATTTCCTTGACAGCTTGACGTTCGTTGAGCTGGACAGTTCCTTGACAGCTGGACAGCTCTTTGACAGCTTGACAGTTCCAATGATTTAATTTGTAAAAAGTGCATAATCATGTTCACATTTAACGATCCCAAAGAGTGCCTTCCCAATCCCAAAGGATGCCTTAACTCTCCCATAGGGTGTATTACTTCTTCCAAAGGTGTCTCGGGACCCTGTCCAAAGGGGTACTTTACCTTTCAAAGGGGTACCCTGGTTATTCAAACACATCCATCAAGCTCAGACCTCCTCTTACCTGTTCCATTTTGCACACTGAATTCCACACTCCTGTTCTTCCGAAGTGACACTTCAGTGAAGGCAGCTAGTGATTTAAATGGCCAGCTGCCTCCATGAATCGCGCAAGCGTGAACCCCGACCTGACTCCAGGCCTGCCCCATGAAGGTGGGGAATGCCAGGTTCGGGGGAGGGACTTAGAATTTTCAGCCATTTCCCGGATTTTCGCCATGGCAGAGAGTCTCTCCAAAACACACCGCGGTGAAAATCCACAGAGCCTCTCCAAAACCGTGGTCATGGGACAAGGTGCCCCGATCACACTAAATAACACCCCAGCAGAAGTGGTTAGCAAATTCTGCTACCTCAGGTCCACAGTGACAGATAATCTGTCCCTTGACAGCAGAACATGATATATGTCAAATTTCTAACCTAAACAAAAGCCCACCCAGCCAGGACTCATTGCCTCCAGGCGGTTGTAGTGAGACCCCCAAGTAGGAGGAGTCCCATTAGCCCTATGCAGCTGTATTAATTGTAACGGAGCAGTAATTCCCAGAAGTGCATGATCCCAAAAAAGGCACTGCAATATTATTACGCTTGTTCAATAGACACTGGGGAAGCTCTTTGAACAAAAAGTGCTCCCCCAGCCTTTCATTTCATATTAAGTGTACTAACCTACTTTAAAAATCTATCAGAACTACACTGGTGATATTTGTCTGGCATGCTAATTGGATTGATGGAAGGCAATGTGATTATTTAATTGCACCAGCAAGAGGTCCAAACTACCTTGGTGCCATGTTTCGGCCACTGTCACTGACAAGAGGTTTACAAGTGTTTGAGGTGACTGCCTCAAGGGCCATACTGCTCTCCAGTTGGCAGCCATTATTCAGATGAGGAGCTTGCTATTTAGGAAACTACGAACATAAGTTGAATCTCACCATCAAATTTAAATGATATTGGCCCTAGACAAAGAGCTAGTGAATCTGAGTCACATAATGTGTCCTAAATCAGTGCTGAGCATTCATAAATGGGGCAAAAAGTGGAGAATTACACAACAGTGCCAAAAAAAATCTACTTTGAAGCATCCAGAGCCAAGTCCAGAAGGGACCATTCCCTCCACAACATCTTGAACTTGAATGTCCATCATTGCTCCCAAAACCTGCTCCCTTTCCCACAGTACCTTCCCATGCAAGTAAAGAAGATGAAGCACTTGCCCCTTTGCCTCCTTCTTTCCAAGGTCTGGGACAATTCTTCCAGATGAAACAATGATTTACTTGTCCTTCTTTCAATTGAATACACTGTATTCGCTGCATGGTCATGGTGCTCTCTCCCCTGCATTGGGAGACCAAATGCAGATTGGGTGATTGCTTTGCTGAACACCTCCATTCAGTTCACAAGTGTGAATCAGAGTTTCTGTTCATTTTTCCATTTCACCATTTTAAATCGTTTACTCTCTCCTCAGCTCCCTACTTTCCAATAATGCTCAATGAAAGCTCAAGGAGCAGCACCTCGCCACCTGACAAGCTTCCAGACTCAACACCGAGTTCAATAATTTCAGATCATTAGCACAGCTCCTTTTACCTTGGGCTGCAGGTGCTGGTTAGGATTCTGTTGCTGCCATTTACAACTCAACCGCTAGACCAGTTTTTGTTTCTTTATTTGTCCTTTTATCATTGTCTTTTGCCTTATATCACATCACCCTAGTATCACACCACCCACATGTCACATCACTCCTATCTTCCACCATATCACAGACTTTGGGTGGAATCAGCCCAGATTTGCACTAAGTGCGGTAGCGGGCAGGAAAAAGGATGTTATACCTGTCGGCTGGGATGACGGCTTTTCATGCCGTATCGTCCCAATCCCGCCTCATCAGCCATGCATTCCTGGAAAACATGCTGTTTCGATGGCGGGCATTCATCTGCCATGCCATCACCTCTCTACTTCATCACGCCGGGCGCCATATTTAAAGTCCAGCTACGCGCACACCTCTCAGTGCGTCCAGCCCAGGATTGCTGTGAAGAAGACATAGCCCCGAAAGTCAGGAAGATTGCAGACCCCCGGTTTAATATTGCGTCCCTCGAGCACCTTTTGGACACAGTGGAGGCCCACCATGATGCCCTCTACCCCAGCTCTGGCCGCAGGACGGGCAGCAACCTCACTAATCCAGCATGGGAGGTGGTGGCAGTGGTGGTCAGTGCCAGTGCTCTGCAAAGGAAGACAGCCACCCAGTGCCGCTACAGGATGAATGGTCTCATCCGTTCCACCAGGGTAAGTCACTCATCTCATCACTCTCAACTCACACGCTCACAAACAACATCACACATCCACAGGGATCTCACACCTCAAGAGACAGCACCATTAACTCCCACACACACCCTGACATCTTTCTTATGCTCATATCAAGTGGAGCTCGTGTCCTCATCCTGTCCATGGCTCTGTTCACCAAACAAACACTCCATGCAGTGCCATGTGTCCTGCTCACACTCTCTCCACCTTTGTTCATGCAGGACAAGCTGGCACACAAGAAGAGGGAGAGGCTGCAGACTGGTGGAGGAATGTCTGAAATCAAGATCCTCACAGACTTTGAAAATAGAGCCATTTAGCTGGCTGGCAAGGATCTGGATCATTCCTGTGCTGACGTTGAGGTCGGTGGTGCTGACGTTGAGGTTGGTGGTGCTCTACGAAGTGAGGATCCAGCAGTGCAACATCCACCAGACAACCATGCTATGGTGACACTGCGCTCCTGAAGGGGTCAGGTGCTGAAGGCTGACAAAAGATCAGGTGCATTTAATGTTTCACATCTGTGTCTCTATGATATGACCCTGATCATGAAGCGCAAGCGAGCTGCCCTCGGCCAGACAGGAGTCAGGCACTCACAAAGGCTATGTGAAGATCTATGGAGTGTCCTCACTGCATGTCATCATCATCATCCTGGAATCGAGCGACTATTAGGGCCTTCGATGCATCTCCATGACTGAAGCCTTATCACAGAGGGTCTGTGCGCTGCTGTCAGCCTGGAGACTGGAGTCAAACGTTCGCAGATGAAATGTGAGGAATTATGGTGTCTCCTCACTGCATGTCGTCATCATCCTCCACAGACCTAGCAGCTATGAGGGCCTCCCGAGTGCACCTGCCTCATCGTTGTCATTGGTGTCTTTGAGGACCCCCTCACCCTCATCCCGGTTGATGTCCTCCTCATTGGAGGAGACGTCCAGCTCCTCCACCTCCTCCTCAGCCAGCTTGTCTCCCCGTTGCAGTGCCAGTTTGTAATGAGTGCAGCAGGAGACGACGATACATGACACCCTCTGTGGACTATATTGCAGGGCTCCACCAGACTGGTCCAAGCACCAGAACTTCATTTTCAGCTCCACCAAGTTGCGAGTTGCAGCATGAGCCTCGCTATACCTTCGCTCTGCTGCAGTCTGAGGCCGCCACACGGGTGTCATCAGCCACGTCCTCTGTGGGTAGCCTTTGTCCCCGAGGAGCCAACCCTGCAGCCTCTGTGGACCCTGGAAGACGTCAGGGATCTGTGACCGACTGAGAATGTAGGAGTCGTGCACACTCCCTGGAAACCTGCAGGATGCGTTTGTGGTGGTCACACACCAGCTACACATTCAGTGAATAGAAGCCCTTATGGTTGACATAATTCACTGCCTGTTGCCATGGAGATCTGAACACCACGTGAGTGCAGTCAATCGCACCCCGCACCTGTGGGAAACCCGAGATCTGGGAAAATCCAATCGCTCTTGCGTCCTGGCTGTCCTGGTCCTGAGTGAAATGCACAAAGTGTGCGTCCTCATGAAGGCGGCATCCGTGACCTCATGGTGGAGGGTCGTGAGATCCCACAGAGGTCACCTGTGGAGCCCTGAAAGGAGTCACTGCCATAAAAATTGAGCGTTGCTGTCACTTTCACAGCCACTGGCAGTGGATGCCCTCCGCCAAATCCTGCAGCAGGTGGCAGATGTAGGTAGCGGTATTGTCAATGGACTGGTATTCTAGAGCCCCAGGGTGCTCTGGGGATCCAGGTTTGAATCCCACCACAGCAGGTGGTGAAATTTGAATTCAATAAAAATCTAGAATTGAAAGTCTGATGATGACCACGAAACCATTGTTGATTGCCGTAAAAACCCATCTGGTTCACTAATGTCCTTTAGGGAAGGAAATCTGTTGTCCTTGGTCTGGCCTACCTGTGACTCCAGACCAACAGCAATATGGTTGGCTCTTAAAATGCCCTCTGAACAAGGGTAATTAGGGATGGGCAATAAATGCTGGGCCAGGCAGTCATGCCCCACATCCCATGAATGAATTTAAAAAAAAACCAACGCACCTCAACCTTCAAGTCTAACAGGAGACCCTTGTGAGCCCTGTGCAACGTTACTGTGCACTCACCTCTGAGCTTCATTCAAAGTCCAGCCACTAAGAGCACGCCTTTTATATGTTGTTGTGAAGCACGTCAGCGTGAGGATCCAGTGTGGGGGATGATTCTGGTGGGATGGGCTTATAATGATATACAAATATATTACAATGAGGTTCCCGATGTCCGATGGTGGGAAACGCGGCCTGCTATTGATGGGCAGAGTGGACGATTGCAAACTGGTTTAATGACATCGTGAAACCGATTTTTGGCCTTCTTGCCATATTGTCTGCTCACCGAGCCAAACATGCCCAACGTCAGCAGGCGTGGAAAATCCCGGCCCTTGTCTTTTGTTTATTGCTCCAAATCCCTCCACGGTCTTGCCCCTCCCTATCTCTCTAATCTCCTCCAGCCCGATAACCCTCTGAGATATCTGCACTCCTTTAATTTTGGCCTCTTGTGCATGCCTGATTTTAATCGCTCCACCATTGGTGGCTGCATCTTCAGCTGCCTAGGCTCCAGGATCAGGATTATCCTCCCCCTACCTTTCTGTCTCTATACCTCACTTTTCTCCTTTAAGACATTCCTTAAAACCTAAACCTACCTCTTTGACCAAGCTTTTGGTTATCTGACCTAATATTTCCTTATGCTTGGGGGTATCATACTTTGTTTTTCCTGCCAAGTGCCTAATTGGAACATTTTATTATATTAAAGGTGCTATATAAGTTGTTATTTCCAGCATTTTCTGTTTATGTCCCAGAACAAGCTGTTCATCTAAGGACTAAATATATTGTCTCTGAAGAACATTTAATTTGGACTTTCTTGAATAACCTATACAAGGATAAAACTAGAGCAATGCAACAGGATTGAAAGGAACAGTTTTTTACCTTCTGGATTCTCAGTGGGAAGAGCTTCACATCTGCTCTCACACTGCTGCATGGCTGCAGGCCTAAGGGATTCTGGACATTCCATGGATGGCTGACCAATGTATGTTAAACACTGGACCACTCGCATCTGCTGACCCAGGCCACACTGCACAGAACACTGAGGAAAGACATAAAATACAGATGTTATCCTAAGCATGTGTGGAGTAAAGCATCACATGATTGTTCAACAACAAGAGGAAAACAGTGAATCTTCTACAGCCTCATATATACCCCAGAATAAAAATTGCCACTATGTCATGTCCTGCATTAGTCATTAATCCAGAATGCAGTGAGGTACATTCTCTAAATGAGGTGCATGGCCAGTTAATCTGTTATTGGTGAGGCTGGTTGATAGCTGAATGTTGACCAGGTACCAGCAGGACTCCCAGTTGTTTTTCAAAAAGTGCCGTGGGGTGATTGGTGTCCGCCTGAGCAGACACAAAAGTTCCTTGGTTTAACATCTCATCCAGAAGAACTTGAAGAATGCTGCACTGATGTGTCAGCCTCGATTAGGTTCTCAGTTTCTGGAGTTGAGCTTGACTTCATCATCTTGTACTCAGTGATGAATGTGCAACTAGCTGAGCCAAGTTGATACCTCGATGTAGTGCTGTCGTGTCACCTTCCGAAGAAGAGGGTTCCTTAGCCATTTTAAGCCTTTTTTTTTATACCTAGATATGTGCCAGTGAGTTAAAATGGGGCCACAGCACCAATGACATAACTGAGCCAAAGGTTTGAGACGATGGAATGCTAGGTTTGGGAATGTCTGTTAAACACTGACACACACCCGAAAGCGTACAGCCTCTCAGAGGCTGGAAAAGAGGAATCGTTGGGGTTGCCTGCATCTGCATGTTGCGGCAGGCTTCAGAAGTCTTTCAGTTCATGCACAGGAGAAAAAAGGGCCAATTAATTTGTCAATAACCATAATTGGAGTACAGGACTTTGTGCAGTAGTAGACTTGGGCAATGAAGTTCTGTGTTAACTGGAGTCTCTGAGAAAGGAAGGCTGTTTTGGGGAACAGTTGAGAAATCCATTCTCGAGATGAAGATGAGAGATCAGAGCAGGATTAGACTGTACTGTCCTTCGAACCTGCTCTGCCATTCAGTACAACTGCTGCTGATGTTCTGCATCAATTCCACTTTCCCACCCATTCCCCATATCCATCGACTCTCCAAATCTGTCTCAGCCTTCAATATATTCAATGACAGAGCATCCACAACCCTCTGGGGTAGAGAACTCCAAAGACACACAACCCTTTGAGTGAAGAAATTTCTCCTCTTCTCAGTCCAAAATGATCGATATCTCAGAGACTGCGCCCGTGTTCTAGGTTCCCCAGCCAGGGGAAAGAACCTCACAGTGTCTACCATGTCAAGCCCCTTCAAACTCTTGTTTTTTCAATAAAATCACCTCTCATTCTCATAAACTCCAGAAACTCCAGAAAGTATAGATGCACTTTACTCAGCCTCTCATCATTGAACAACCTATGTTTCCATGTGATTACCTCCCATTCTTCTAAACTCCAGAAAGTATAGGCCCAATCTGCTCAACCTCTCATTATAGGATAACCCTCTTATCTCAGGAAGCAATCTGATGAACCTTTGCTGTACCACTTCCAAGGTGAGTATATCCTTCCTATATTGGGACCACAGCTGCGCATGGTGTTCCAGGTGTGGGCTGGAATTTTGTTGGGGCGACGGGGATCTTGGCCGCTGGCTGGAGAGCCAGCAAGAGCCCCACGTCATCTCTTTGTGGGAAGGCCCGATGCATCTTGCTCCACTCAGGCACTTAACAGGCCAGCAGTGGGTCTTCTCCCAGGATCAAGGATCTGGGGCTGGAAGTCCCACCCACCAAGAGCTGCTGGACAGTGGCCACCAGCTCTGTCGAATGGCTATGCTGTGAGACAGTGGCTGCTGCTAGTACGACACCCACCCAAGGCCCAGGATCATTGCTGGATCCCAGGCCAAAGGGAATGATGGCAGGAGGGGCTTAAAGGGTGGCGGTCATGGGGGAGGGATGGCAGCAAGAGCAGGGGGTGGCTCTCAGTGGGCCCCCCTCCCTTCCTAATGCCAGGTCCCTCAAACAGACACTGATCGACTTTGTAAGAGGGGCTCCCTCTGGGAGCCCACAAACAACCCTGCACCAGTTTGTTTGTCATACTCCCTGCATGGCGAACCTCCCACCCGCCCGCCACTGGGCTAATACCAGTGGCAGCGGGATGAGGCCCTTAAGTGGGCATCAATTTCCCACTTAATGGCCTCAATTGGTGGTGGGTGGGAAGGCCATCCATGGGTCTGCCCACAATGGACTTAATCGGGGTGGTGGTGGGAAGCTGCTGGGGTCCCGACCCTCCCACCTGGTTAAATGCCCTCCTGCCATCAAAATCAGCATAGGGGAGGGCACAAAATTCTGCCCCTGGTCTCAACAAAGCCCAGTACAATTGTAACAAGACTTCTTTATTCTTGTCCTCCAATCTCCTTGCAATAAAGGCCAACACGCCATTTGCCTTCCTAATTGCTTGCTGTAGCTGCCTGCTAACTTTCTGCTAACTTGTATGACCACGCGCAACTTTCTCTGAACATCGACATTTAAAAGTTTTGCGCTTTTTAAAAAAAATCCTGTTTTTTGATTCTTGCTGTGAATGTGAATAACCTCACGCCTCCCACACAATACTTCCATCTGCCATTTGGTTGTGCATTTACTTAACCTGTCTAATGGGGGGGGAAGAGCTTATGGTCGATCTTCCTGCTCCACAACAAATTGAGGACCTTAAGTGGCCAATTAGTGACAGCTTAAGGGCCTCATCCAACACCAGTGCTATTAACCCAGCTGCTGGTGTGGCATGCACAGCAGCGAAAGCTGTACGGCCAGCTTGTCATCTCCAGGGGGGGATGTTGCGGGGTGCAGGTTGAGGGGTTGGGTAGTCCTCGAGGCACTCATCGAGGGACTCAACATTGGGAGGGAGGCCCCGCTGAGAGCCACACCTCCCCTGCCCTTGCTGCTGATTCCCTGCACCCCTCTCTCCACGACCCCCACCCAATGGAACACTCCCCCAACTTATTTACCTATGGCATGCGTTGCTCTACATTTCTGGAACACCGATGTCTATCACAGAATCACAGAATCAGAATCACAGAATCACACAGTGCAGAAGAGGCCCTTCGGCCCATCGAGTCTGCACCGACATGTGAGAAACACCTGACCCACCTACCTAATCCCATTTACCAGCACTTGGTCCATAGCCTTGAATGTTATGACGTGCCAAGTGCTTATCCAGGTACTTTTTAAAGGATGTGAGGCAACCCGCCTCCACCACCCTCCCAGGCAGCACATTCCAGACTGTCACCACCCTCTGGGTAAAAAAGTTTTTCATCACATCCCCCCCTAAACCTTCTGCCCCTCATCTTGAACTTGTGTCCCCTTGTGAGTGATCCTTCAACTAAGGGGAACAGCTGCTCCCTATCCACCCTGTCCATGCCCTTCATAATCTTGTATACCTCGATCAGGTCACCCCTCAGTCTTCTCTGTTCCAACAAAAACAACCCACGTCAATCCAACCTCTCTTCATAACTTAAATGTTTCATCCCAGGCAACATCCTGGTGAATCCCCTCTGCACCCCCTCCAGTGCAATCACATCCTTCCTATAATGTGGCGACCAGAACTGCAGACAGTACTCCAGCTGTGGCCTCACCAAGGCTCTATACAACTCCAACATGACCTCCCTACTTTTGTAATCTATGCTTCAATTGATAAGGGCAAGTGTCCCATATGTCTTTTTCACCACCTCACTAACATGCCCCTCCGCCTTCAGAGATCCATGAACACACGGGCCAAGGTCCCTTTGTTCCTCAGAACTTCCTAGTGTCATGCCATTCATTGAATACTTCCTTGTCAAATTACTCCTTCCAAAGTGCATCACCTATCCTTCTGGCAGCAGCCACAGTCTCCTCAGTGGCGCTGCTGAGCACAAGGGCTGCTGGCCTCTGATTGGCTGGCAGTTCTTGGTAGGCGAAACTTCCATCCCCAGGGTCTTGGTTCCAGGGTAAGACCCACTCCTGGCCTCGCCACTGCCTGATTGGCTTGTGGTTTGGCAGGCCCTCCTGAAAAGAGGCAGTGTAGGTCTCTTGCTGGCTCTCCAGCCAGCAGGTGAGACCCCTGATACCTCAACAAGATTCCGTTCTATATTTCTTTGCAGCATCTTTGTGTCCTCCTCACAGCTTACCTAGATATATTTTGAATAACCCCAATATCTTTGCCTCTATTAATTTGCTTGTTGGGTTCCTCCAAATACCTATCACTTTTTTGACTTCAAAGAAAAACAGAACAGAGGGGACCTAGTTTTGTAGAAAGTTTTTTGTAACTATTTTGTGTGTGAAATAATGGAATTGTTCCACAAGTTACCTGAAATAACTTTTCAACTTGAACCTGGAGTTGAATTAATAAAAAAAACTTTACTCTATGGGACCTTATATCTTCATTCTACTTACAACCTTCTTTGTGCACAGAGTAACCTTATTTCCCTGGAAGGAGCAACAACTTATCTTGTTAAATGATTACCGGGCTCCATTCTCCCGCTACCCAGCGAGGGAGTGGACATCGCTGTGAAGTACATCGTATGCGAGTGGGAGGTTTGGAGTCCGCAGGGCAATGGGAAGCTGGAAATGTCACGGTGTAATCACTGTTCTTGCAAAGTACAATACGATGCCGATTACCTATTCCACAACTTGGTGTGCACTGTTAATAAAAAGAGAAAGACACTCTAAAATTTTGAAAGATGTTGCACATTTTACTGTGATTCATTTTATCATATAAGCTGGATGCTGCCATCAAAAGAAAATTAAGCCTCGAAATGTCTCTACAGTGTTTATGGGACACAATTTTTATTCACCTGGTGGACTCCTCTCTATCCAAAGTTCCAGGAAAATGGATTTCACATCCTGAGGACAGAGACTTGTGTCAGAAATAGAACAACTTGGGCACCTCCTTCAGCAGGGAAGGGAGGGGTTTGACAGCGGAGTCCGATTGTTGCACTAAGTGTATGACTGCAACTGCCACAAAATGAAGACAAATTCCATAAATGGTGTGGCTTTCTCTGGAGTTTGATTTTCCAAAAAGCAATTAGCCACTTTGATCGATCTCTTTCAAAAATTAGCTCTAAATTGGGGGTTGCACTAAAGTGCAGAGTTGGAGGAACACACAATTCTTGGAGGGTTGACAGAGGTTGAAGGAGGTTCCTGAGATAGGAAGGGGCACGGCTATGGGGTGATTTGAATATAGGATGACAATTTTAAAACTAAGGCATTAGTGGACTGGGAGCAAATATAGATCAGTGAGCACAGGGATGACAAATGAGTGGGATTTGGTGCATGCTAGGATACGAGCAGCAGAATTTGGGATGAACTCAAGGTTATGGAAAAGTCAGAAGAGCATTGGAACGGTCAAGTTCGGAGATAACGAAAGCATGGATGAGGATTGCTGCAGCATATGGGAAGGATCAAAAAATATGGTCAGAACCTTTGATTTTACCTTTGAGATTTTCTTTCACACCCTAGAGTGCATATCAACAGTCTGGAAATATATCTGTCTTGAGTTCTGTTCAGTCCTCAGAATTAGAACAGAAATTGCTAACAATTTTTCTGCTTTCTCTTCTAGTACATATATATTCTCAGTTCCACTAGTGCTAATTTCTCTCATAGCTTCATCCTCAAAAATCTGATTTCTCACTTCAGTGGTCCTGCAATCTCTTCAGCCATTCCTTCTATAATTTTTTAAGGCTTGTATAAGACCGTACTATTTTCTATTATATACCTGCTTGTCCTTTTCCATAATTACCCCTTCTCACCCATGATGTACCCCGACATTCATCTGCCCACTGCAAATGTGCATAAAAGATGTAACGTGCAACTGGAGTGTACTCTACCTGGAAGCACCCAAACCCACCTGTCTTTGCAGCCCAGGTGTTGACATTCAAGCACTGGAGGCAGAAACTGGAGTAAGAAACACTGGCCTGCCCAACCCACTCCCTTCCTGTGCAATTTGTGGGGCAAGGAAGCAGGGGGAGAAACACGGTGGTTCTGGGATCCACCTCAAACTGTAGGGTTTGTGTCGCAGTTCCACTCCTTCCACTGACCTGAATTTCTACCCTAAAAGGAATAACTTGTTTTGACTTACAGTTAAATACCATTGAGTAGTATTTCTTTGACTATCAATAAACAAACTTCATAATGATTGGACACTTCAATCCTATAATAAAGTATACATTACCTCAGACCAATCAAGAGGAACCCATTCAGGTGGACAGGTGTGGTTATTGCAGCTTTCCTTTATCAAGGGGCGTTCACTGATACAGTAACTATCATCCAGTACTTTTTGTTCAGAAGCAGTGACTTTTTGGACACATACGACATCCCGAGTGCGAAGCCCACCATTACAGGTCCGACTACACTCAGTCCAGTCACCTACAATCCAGCTGAAAAAGTGGAAAATATAAAATGAATTGATGTTTATGTATAAACCCATAAATGTGAGGACAAAAGCACCCAAATAACAGTGCACTCTTCAAATATCTGAAATCAATATTATGTGGCTTTGATGATTGTCTAATTCACATGGGTAAAATCCTGGTTCTTCCAGAGTCACAACAGTCAGTCTAGTGACTAATGCACTTTGTGTGTTTGTCTCTGAAACTTGTATCTGCTGTCAGGTCAGAGAAATCTGAATAGGATGTTCATGGCTGCTGAAAATTTAAGCCCCGATTTTAACCATCAGTGGGAGTTGGGCAGTTCAGTGACAAGGCAAAAACCAAACCCTCGACTTCTACAGTGTGAGGCCCAGGCAATTTTAACTACCAGGCTTCATCTGTGTGGCTAGTTGCATAGACGAAATGGGTGAGAAGCAGCAGCTGGCTGGCGGTCAGAGTGGAATTTTTGGTGGTCAGTGCCCACCAGCTGACACCAAAGGAATGGCCACAGATTAACAGGGCAAGTCATCAGGAAGGGGTTTCAAAGGCTCTCATTCTCGGGGGGAGGGGAGAGGCTGTGGAAAGGCTCAGGGCAAAGGAGGCCTTTGGGACAAAATTTGTTCTTAAAATTAAAGGGAGTTAAATTTAATAGATAATGAAAATGCGAGCAGGAATTGTGATACAGGAGGAACCTGGGCCTGTTACTGCTGATGCAGGCAGAATGGCAACTTTGTGCTACATGCAAATTAACATGACTGAAGTGTGCAGCCAGTGATAACCAAGCAGGTGAGTAGCTGCATACCCCAGTTGGAGGTCTAAAGTGTAAAAGGGTAGCTTCAGTCACAACTAGCCTGTACCACTTAAAGCCAGCTTTCACCTCTTGAAAAGGAAGTACATTGTTCCTGGAGCAGGCGCTGGAAGTCATTCTCCAACCTATTCTGATCTGAGAAGGACAGAAAAATGACACAATTTGGGAGGGCGTCAGCTCCAAGAGCTGAATTTTCTCTCTGGGGGCGAAACCAGGAGTTGAGAGTGATTCTGGGTTTGTCCTTGGTGGGGGAAGGGGGAAGGTGGGGGGAAGCAGGCACTGACCTGGGATTTTGATGGAGGTGCATCCCTAAATGGCATGGAGACAGTTTTGCTGCCCAATTAAGGGCAGAGGGCCAGCTCCCAAATCTGGAGGGCCAATCAGAGGCCTTCCAGGTTTAGAGGAGCAGAAGGCTGCGGTTGAGGGTGAGTAATTGAGCGGGAACTTCGACATGGAGGTGTCTCCTCACCAACTTTTTTGAAACTTGAAATAAAAACAGGTTCAGCCTCCAGGCCACAAGTGTGTGCTCCCAGACAGGCAGAGAGGGCTTGCCTGCAGCACTGGTCCCTCAGCCTGCCACCGGATGCCCACCTCCAGACAGCTAAACTGACCCCTGTCCCATTTGGCCTCCTTTAAGTGCACTTTACAAAGCTGCTAATGAGCTTGATTGACTTCCTGCCATGTGGGGGCATGGCTGATGCCGGGAACAGGGTCAGGAAATTGGCATGTTGGCTGGTGCTGGTATTTTCAGGCTTCTCAAAACCTCATCCTCATGACTTACCCTGTTGTTGAGTTTGCTTCTGTTCCTGCTGTTGGTGGGGCCCAACAGTTTAGGCCCAAGATTTTCTAACATTACACTGAAGGCCTTGGTGTGGAGGAGGTGCTGGAGGGAAGAGATGTGCTCTATCCACAGAGCGCCAGGAGGCCCTCCAGACAAACACTCAGAAGGCAGTGGGACCATGGAGCCATGGCAGTCAGGGCCAGGGGTCCATTCCCGAGGACTTGTTGCAGCGCTGCAAAAAGGTCAATGACCTCACATGAGTGATCAAGGTCAGTGAATGCACCTTTAAATGTCATATCACACCAACTACACCACTAGCCTCAGATAATAGTCAATGCACCATAGCCCATCACTCATCTACCACCAATCTCCATCAATCAGGACTCATACCTAACATTCATAGCTTCATTTCACCCTCACACATAGCACTGCTCTAAGCCTCACACCTAAATATCATGGCTTGCGCACACTGCCATTAATGGCTGCATCAGCCAAACACATTGCATGATACTCACTGACACACTTCTCTCTCTCTTGCAAGACAAGGAGGTGCATAACCAGAGGTGGAAGATGTTAACCAGTGGGGGACAGGCATGGCTGCATGTCTTCAGAATAGACAGTGCTCACCATCATTTGAGCGGCTCTAGCTGAGGAATGAAATGAGCAAAGATGATGATTTCCTCACACCTAATCCTCCTTCTCACTCAGTTCCCCCTCATCCAACAATCCCCGTGTTCCATATCCTCTCACCACAATTCCACCCTGTGCCTTTCTCCTTTCAGATACTCAAGAAGTGCAACCTGACCAGGCAGTGGTGGCAGACCAAGAAGACAGTGATGATGACAAAACACCCTCACTCAATCACACACTCGCAGTCATCAGCTTTGGACACTGCGTGTGTTTAATGAATGTGTGTAATCTGGAGGTTAGCTCAGAGGCGGGATCTGCACTTGACGAGACATTGGACACAAGTGGCCTGCAGCCAGGGCAGGGAACATGGGTAGTGCAGGTGCCAGCTTCATGAAGCGAACGTTTGCACACATGTTCTGCTGGAAAGGACTCTAGATGAGGGCTTTAATGCAGTAGCCTAGGGAGAAGGCTGATGGTTATGCACTATGAAATGCTTGGTGCAGTGGCAAGCCTGCCGGAAAACCTGCATGCAATGTGAAGGAGCGTGCAAGAGTCTGACACCAACTTGACACAGAACTATGTGCAGAGCTTGAAGTCCGTCCTGTTCAGCGTGGAAATGGTGGCCGACTCCATAGCACACTTGAGGACCCAACCATCATAAGCGTCTGATGCTTGATGTCTCAGCTTTCATTGCAGCACCAAGAGAAGCCACCCAATATTCGAGTGCTGCAGTGGAAGTCCAGGCTTCTGTCACATAAGGTCAGCTTGCTCCAAGCTCAAACTGCTGCCGGACTGCTGCCAGACTTGCTCTTTTCTATTGCCCTGCTCTCAGCCACACCCTTCAATACCACTCTCTTCTTCACCTTTCCCTTTAAACATAGATTCAATGTGTTTGACTTTAATTCAATTATGTCCACCAGTTATCCGCACAGTTTGAAAGCATCTTCTGGAGGAAGAATATGCTGCCTTCAATAATTTGGTGTAAGAAAATCATGGAACGATAGATGGGGGGACATTCAGTCCATCACGCTTGTGCTCGCTCTTTGATGGATCTCTTCAGTTATAGCCCCATTCCCCTCCTCTTTCTCCAGAGCCCTGCAAATCTTTCCCCTTCATGTAGTTATCCGATTCCCTTTTGAAAGTTACGATTGAATCTGTTTCCATCACCCTTTTAGGCAGCACATTCCAGATCATGAAAACATGCTGCATAATTATCTCTGAATCAATTTGTGGAAAGAAAATTCAAATTTGAAAAAAGTACATTCAAGCTTTGTAAGGGCAACCAGAACATCAACCAGCGACAGAAGTGATTGTGCAAAAAGTAAAATGGGACCAGATCTTATGAACCATGATAACTGCCTTATTGCCACTTCTCTCAGTGGGCGCGGAAGATGCCCTATTTATTGTTACTCAGTGAGATCAAGCATTTATCAGATGACATTTTACCAGTTCCGTTGAGCTTGTGATAGTGTGACACAGCAGTAACATTTGCTCTAAGTGTTGACCCAGTTCTTAGTCCCTGTGTTACTTACACTGATGTACATGGCTCAGTGTTGCAAGCACGTTGTTTTTCTGGAAGCTTGTTTTCACTGTTACAGTAATGGGCAGAAACAACAGAATTATCATCCAATTTCTTGCACACAACAGCCTGTGCCTGTATACCTATATAGAAATGATAAAATTTGACAATCAGTAACTTGAACAATGCACTATCAGTACTGGAGATCACTGTTTTAAAACCATATGGTTACAGGTCATTAGTTCTTGTAATTTCTATGCAATCTTATTAATGTGACCCTGGAGTTAATCTGCAGAATAAGGAACTAACGGAAACACAATTAATTGGATTGTGTGTGCTTTATTTTCTTTCATTGCTTATTTTGGCATATTCAACCCAAATTCATAACTACGGCTAAAAAATAATAGGGGAATTTTACAATCTGACAGCTTTGTTGTGTGTTTGTTGGAGGGGTAGGTAGGGAAGACAAGGGGGTAAATGGTGTTGTAAACTCCTGGGTGACTGCACAGGAATCACACGGCCTGTGGATCATTGGATGCTGTGTCACTCATGACATGAGGGCTGCAGTAAGGCTTCAAAATTTCTATGAACTCAGCAGGCCTGCAATTTCCCCGAGCATTGCTCAAAAATGGTCAGGCCAAAAGTAGATTCATCTCACTGAGTTTTGTCTCCTTTAAGGCAGTAAGCACTCAGAACCTCGTACGTTATAAACAAAATGCCTGCAGCACAAGTAAATTAAGTAAAAGAACTGAACTTTCAGCATACTGTGCAGTCAGCTTATTTTAGCTGGCTGCATATTCCTGTGCACATTGTTGGTGTGTGTGGGATGTATAATCAGCCCCGATATATTACATTAAATAAAAGCACATCTTCTGACCTTCTAAGAGCAAAGCCATGCAAGATAGGAACATAGAAACATAGGACTTAGTAGCAGGAGTAGGCCATTCAGTCCTTTGAGCCTATCCTGCCATTTCATAAGATCATGGTTAACCTGTGGTCTCAACTCCACTTTCCTGTCTGCACCCGCCCCCCCATAACCCTTGACTACCTTGTCTATCCAAAATGTATCTAACTCTGCCTCAAATAAATTCAATGACGCAGTCTCTACTGTTTTCTGGGGAAGAGAATTCCATAGACTGATGACCCTCTGAGAGAAAACATATCTCCTCATCTCAGTCTTAGAAGGGAACCTTCATTCTTAAACTGCATTTCCTAGATTTGCCAGTCAATATTATATTATTAAAATAAGTATGTCGATTCACTATAAACACTTCCTCTGAGCTTTCCCATGCTAACTGTGCCCACACCCATCTGTTACATTTGCAATTGCCTGTGATACCTATAAGGGGCTCTGTGGTAGGCTTTCCCAATGTAGTGACTAATCTGTCATCTTTTCAGTTACAAACTTGTGATGGCGGACATCATTCTGTAAGAACACAATCTGGCCACAGGGTGGATTTTTCCAACAAATGACTCAAAATAATTTTTTGGAAAAATTTTCATCTGAAAATGTTTTGATTTGCCTTTTTTTTTACTCTCAGTAACTGAAGTTTCTGGTGCCCAAAATAAGGATTTAAACAAAGTAAACATTTTTAGGAAAAGCATTTTTCAAAACAAGATTAAACTTTTTAATTGAATTATCATGTTGTTTAATGCCTCCATTAATGTTTTACTCAAAAGAATTAGCCTTTTTCAGATCGGATTTAATATGTTTTCCCAGGATTGTGATGCTATGAGCTGAATTGGATTGTGCTGTTTACCCAAATTTCGATGATGTGTCAATACTATTCAGTCAGCTGTCTGTCACTGTCACTTTCAGTCACTTAAAGTATTTAAAGAGGAGGTAGATAGATTTTTGAAATATCAGGAAGTTGAGGGCTATGAGGAGCTGACACGAAAGAGGAGTTGAGGCCTGGGGCAGATCAGCCATGATCTTATTGAATGGTTGGGCAGGCTTGAGGGGCCAAATGGCCTACTTCTGCACCTATTTCTTATGTTCTTATGTACTGATGGAGTATCTTTCTTTAACTTCTAGCAGTTTCTGCTCAGTTGTTTTCCAAAGTTATTTGAAGAAAAGCTAGAAGGCACGTTTCAAGCTATTCAGTCAAAAGGCCACATGGCCCAGAATATTTTCGGAGCAGCTCCTAGGAAATTCTGAACTTATGCCCTTCGTTGAAAAAGACACCAGTAGAATTATAATACCATCTTGCCTTTGATTTGTTGTTGGTCAGAAAAGCTATCTGTTAATTCCTTACACTCGATGAAGCAGAGGTTCTAATTCCTAACTCCTATTTATTGTCACAAAAATTGTTAACATATTTATTGACATGAATGGACTCATTGCATGAGTGAACCAAAAGTCAAATGTTCAATAAAATTAAATGAGATATGTGGAATATGAATTTCAGTGCCGGTGCAATGCCAGGTATGTAGGCCATTACATCCCAATAACTGGTGGATCATATCAAATAGCATGGCCCTTCGGCTGTTTGCAGTAGGGAAGTATTTACCATACACAACCAGTCCACGTTTGCAAAACTCAAACCTCATAACGTTTGATGTTGTTCCATGACTGGGCAGCACTTGCTGAACAATCTCGAGTGTGCTAAGAATTACACTCACAACCAATTTAAGATTATCAGTCAGGCTCACAATGTACTTATGCTTGCTAGAAGCCACATATATTCATAAGCAGGGACCTGTCCTCGAAGGCAAAAGGAATATGTCCAGACACTTTAAAAAAATGCGTTCATCCCAGAATAGCTATTCATGATCATAAGCAAAATATACTTGACATTCTCTAGCCATCATTAGTGTTCACATCTTGCTACTTCGTACCTCCTGCACATATTGCAGTGCACTTGGACCATGGAAAATATTGCCATTCATAGCTTGCCTGTGTGTCACCACTGACTGTGTGTGTGATGGGTGCATTAAACTTGTAATGAATACTCTGATTTTCCTCTTGTACCAGCACCTGCATGAAAAATGAAAAATAATGTAAGGCAAATTCTGTATTTTTGGTTGTTTGGATACTTATTAAATCAAAACAATAATTACCTTCTCCAGATTTAATTTATTTTAATACTCAAGACACCTAACTTCCAAGATATGTCATCACTGTGTAAAACAACTGACTGCTACACTATTTGCTTGATGCATCACATTCCCCATCAACAACAGGAGCAATTCTGTATGGAACCCCTGAAGTCCCACATAACAGTGGAAGGATCGATTTCATGAAGGACAGTGGTGAACTGTTTGGCCTTTTGCAAGTGTCTACCATTTGCTCTGCCCTTCAAATTGCCCTCATTTTCTTTGCCATATAGGTATTCAGGGACAGATTTTAAAAGCATTTATATGTGAAAAATATTTAATTTACTACGAAACTGAAAAGTATTCACCAATGAAACCTGTAAATGATTCAGCATGATTATTTTAAGTCATTTTCAGTCATTTTAAACCAGGTTACTCGCAGCTGGAGGACTGCTGGACAACTGGACCCTCATTTTAAATTGTTATTGTCTGCTCTGAACCATTTTCAGCTTTGTTAATAAAACTGCCCCAGGTTACCACTCATAAATGCATTCACAAGTATTCTTTATAATGGAAAGTAAAAATGATTACATTTCATCGTGCTGGGCCAAGGAAATTTTTACCTTTGCGATTATGCATTTTAGCGGAAACTTGAACTTAACTCAACAAATACAATTTTGGGCCCATTTTGGCCACAATTTCCTAATTGTTCCCAAAACCGAAACTCTACCCCACCATTCACACAACATGAACACTACAACTACAAGACCCACACTAATAGGTAGGATAATTTAAATTTATTCCTAAATGAGATACATTTGAAAGGTTTAATGAAACATTGATGGAATTTGTTGTACTTCTAAGTTTCTTATTTGCATTTTACCAAGGTGACTAAGAACCTGCTGCGGTTAATTAACTTTACTAAATTGCTCATGTATCTGTTAAAATTCACCTGTCTTACTTAAACTATTAATAATCAAACTTCAATAGAAAGAAATGATTACCATAAGAAAGAGACTTGCATTGGTAGGTCCCAATGCTTCTAGACACTCTGGCTCATCATCGGGCCTCTTATAGTGGAAAGCAGTTCCAGCAATATCAAACCGCTGTGGTGTATCTATGGACCAGCCACCATTAATAAAGTATTCTTCACCATCAGACTTCAGTGCTTAAAAGGAAGTTTAATATTAATTAAAGAAGGTTTCAATATGCATTCTATTAGTTGGTTGAAAGCCACTGTCTTACACTCCTAAAATACAACAGCGACTGAATATAACTCCATCATCTTCTGCCCTGCCAATCCCACCAGTCGTCTCCCCCTATTTCCCGAATAAGATATAATGTCACTGATTACCTCTGCCTCGTTCTTCATCTGAAGATAGACATTGAAAGTATGCATGTTATTTGACCATGGTAAGGTATCACAACTAAACCCAATTCTGTCATCATTCCACATACACATTTTTACCCAGGTGAACTACAACCTGCTGTGATTAACAACCAAGCACTTTCCAGCAGGAGACCATATTGATATAAATTTTAACACAACTCTTCTTTTGGTTTGCTACAAAATAATGAAATCAGGGTGAAAATTACACTAAATCATCTGAAGACTTTATTAAGTGATTCCATAGAAGCATTAGGAATCAATTGAGAGAACTACAGCTGTATGCTGCTACTAAAAATCCTGGGCCAACAGCCCTCACAAAAGCATTTCTTGGTTTTGAGGATGGGTCAGAACTTAACACACCTCAGTTGACATTGTCTACAGAAGATAGAGTAGGTGCTTCTGTTACGAAAGGAATAAAAGTAGTGGAGCCAGGGGATATTGTATGTGGGGAGGGAAACACAGGGGCTCTGACTGTGCTTACTAGAAACATTGGAGTCTTTCCAAGATTATGCTCCATCAAGTCAAGCATGGGAAAGAAATCTATTTGCAGCTGTGTAATCAAATCTAAGGCAACCAATTAATAGAAAGTAGTGGTGCTGAAACATTTCAATTCTTCACTTATAAAGTTGGACAAATGAGGGGCAAGCACAAAAGATGAGAGGCCCTCAAGAGGCATTTGCTGATGCTCTAATTACTTCATCATTCAGCATGTAGGAACAAGTACTAGAAGATTTAATGGGATATATTTTGAACTTGTTGGCCAGATATAAAACTGGCGTTGTGGATTGGCCAAATGGAAATGAAGATTGGATGGCTTCAATAGCAGTTTACTAATCCACAGCACCAGTTTTACATCTGGATGACACATTGAAAATATATGCCAATATTCTGGATTTCATGTTCAACAATGAGCCATAGATGATAGGTGACTTAGAGGCAACAGAGCACCTTTGGATCACTCTACTGTAAGGTTTAAAGTGTGAAGCTTCAGCAAGTTAATTTTTTGAACTATCTTTTCAAACAGTTTATTTTACAAGAATGAAGAGATACCTAGCAAATGTAAAATGGTAGATGGAAAGGTAGCTGTGTGAAGATGGAATGCCTTAAAAGTTGTGAAAGGTTATGAATCCTTACATATTTCTGAGGAAGAAGAGAATATAATGAGAGAAGGCAGCAATGGCTCCACATTAAATTAATTCAATAACTTTCACTCAAAAGAAGGTATTTTAAGGCTTGTAAATTGAGCAATATTTCACAAAAGGGCTGGTATAAGATGGATAAAAATGATAAGAACAAAAGGAGAAGCTAAAATACATTTGAAAAGGAAGATATTGGAAAATAGCCTAACTAGTAGAAAAGCACTTAGAGCTTAAGTTTGAAGTCAGAGGCCAGATAGGACTGTTGTTGAGTGACTGAAGCAGTGACAAGACCATAGCACAAGAGTCACACAGATACTCTAACTGTGAAAAGGCTGTACAGAACATAAAATTGAATCTTAACTACATTGCTAACACATCACAAAGGAGACAGTGCAAGCTAAAACAAAGTAACTCAAGGTGGAAAATGCACCAAGGCCAGATTTAATTTATTCCAATACACTAAAGTAAGAGTACTAAACACCTTTAATAATTCATTCAGAATGGGAAAAGTGCAGGATGAACCTGAGAAATATAGACTTGTGCATTTAACTTCTGTGGTGGGAAATGTAATGGATTAATTACATTAATTAATTAATGATGCTTCCATTACTCTTCTCTTAATGATCATGAGAACACTTGAAATGACGTCAAAGTTCAGAAGGTGAGTGTGGATCAACAGAAAACTAACTGAAAATACAAAGCTCTGTATATACCAGGCTTGTTTTCTCAGCACCCTCTTTAACAATAGCAAAGCAAGGACAGCTTATGCAAGCCAAGGAAAGTCGCTAAATTCTCTTCCACTTCCACTGCCTGAGGTGAATACTAGGGATCTCCTGGCAGGAGAGAGTGCTGAATACGGAAGCACACCAGCGTGCAGGGATTCTCGGCATGTTTGCCCTCTTGAGTCAGCGTTAACTCCGTTGGCTGGGTCATATGAGATGAATAGATGGTGGCCATATTCCCAAAGACGAGATATGACAAGTTTGCTACCGGCACAAGGCTAACAGGTTGCCCACCTCTGCGATACAAGGATGTCTGAAAAAGAGACTAAGTTGACCAGGATTGGAGCTGATGCATGGGAAGACTTTGCTGCTGACCCGAATGCCTGCAGACAAGCAGTCAGAAAGGTGCAAAAAATGCAGAGGACAAAACAAGCGAACAGATGGCAGAACAGAGAGCCCAGCAGAAGGAAAAAACATCAGCCAACCCTGGGCCAATGCCAATCATCCGTGCCAGCTGTGGAAGGGACTGCCACTCACAAATCAGTCTCTACAGCCACAACAGACAATGTTCAATCCAGAAGTGACATCACTCCAGGCTCAGTCCATCATCTCCTGAGATGGATGGATGCCTACAGAACATTTGATCTTCATGAGGGGACCCTACACCACTTGATAAAACGGAGATCATGTTTGAAAAAGCTGATTCAGATTTTTTTGAACTCGTCACTCGATCGGTGAATTTGGGAATCCAGTAGATATCATCTTCTTGGGTTTCCAATAAGCTGTCACTTGAGGGATTGTGCACAAATATTAGGTTTTATGGTGCACAAGGTGATATGGTGATCTGGATTGCAAACTGGCGAAAGGATTGTAAGTAAAGAATGATTTTAAATGGAGTAGTTCCTTTTTGGGGGTTTAGTACCAGTGGTCTGCCCCAAGGTTTAGTACCAGTTCCATTTCTATTTGTTAACGATCTGGAGCAGGGTATGGACAACAGTTATTAAACTTCTGAATGATATAAAGAATAGCAAAATTGCCTTGATGTTCAATGGCATTACCATTGCTGAATCGCCCACTATCAACATCCTGGGGGTTACCATTGACCAGAAACTGAACTTGTCTAGCCTTATAAATACTGTGGCTACAAGAGCAGGTCAGAGGCTTGGAATCCTTTGATGAGCAACTCACTTCCTGACTCCTCAAAGCCTGTCCACCATCTACAAGGCACAAGTCAGGAGTGTGATGGAATACTCGCCACTTGCCTGGATGAACGCAGCTCCAACAATACTCAAGAAGCTTGACAACATCTGGGACAAAGCAGCCCGCTTGATTGGCACCACATCCACAAACATTCACTCCCTTCACCACCGATGCACAGTGGCAGCAATGTATACCACCTACAAAATGCACTGCAGGAATGCACCAAGGCTCCTTAGACAGCACCTTCCAAACTTTCAGCCACTACCATCTCGAAGGACAAGGGCAGCAGACGCATGGGAACACCATCACCTGGAAATTCCCATCCAAGCCACTCACCATCTTGATCTGGAAATATATCGCCGTTCCTTCAATGTTACTGGATCAAAATCCTGGAACTCCCTTCCTAACAGCACTTTGGGCACCACATGGACTGTGTCAGTTCACCATCACCTTCTCAATTCGGGATGCACAAAAATGTTGATCTTGCCAGTGATGTCCACATCCCATGAAAGAATAAAAGGAAAACTACGTGCTAAATTTCTACCTAACCCTGGTGTTGATGGGTCTGGCCACATTGCTGCAGAACACTCTAGTCAGCTGGACAGTGCCGTACCACCTATCCTTCAAGGAAGCGTTTGTGCACAAAATCACCTTTGATCACAAGTCCATCAGGCACTGGTCCACATGCAATGTCTTTGAGGCCCTGCGGGAAAAGGACATAGTGGATCCTGTCAGATGATTCCCTGAACAGACTGTCAAAGCCATTTGACAGAATGCCTCATTGCCAGAACTTTCAAACAAGCACCAAAGTGTAGCTTGGCTAATGGTGGGACGGGCATTCCCTTTCAGACCCTTCCTGCATACCTGAAATCTCAATGGGCTGCATCTTACCTATGTCGGCGGGCTGGGCGGGAGTGGGCGCAGAACCGATCACTGCTCACAATCGGCTGCACGCCGCTATTTTACCTGGGTGGGCCAATTAAGGCATG
Organism: Cetorhinus maximus; assembly: GCF_964194155.1. Taxonomy (NCBI): domain Eukaryota; kingdom Metazoa; phylum Chordata; class Chondrichthyes; order Lamniformes; family Cetorhinidae; genus Cetorhinus; species Cetorhinus maximus. Next base: position 95,153,422 of record NC_135891.1, read on the forward strand.
CGCGCGAAAGAGCGCAGAAATCTCCCTGAGGCACGGAACTGCCTCAGGGAAGTTAAGTTGATATGAAACGTTTTAATAAAGGAGGAAAAAAATGTTTTAAAAGTCCCATCATGTGACAGTGTCACAAGAGCTGGGACATATTTGTGAATTTTGCAAAATGTAATTAATTAATTTATAAAACCTTCAGGAAACCTCATCCCACCCGTGGATGAGGTTTCCTGAAAAATGCGAAGGCTGCTTGGGCTCTTTGCCTGCCCGCCAACCTGAAGGTTGGACAGACAGCATGGCTAACAACTTTAATTGGTTTTTTAATGGCCTTAATAGCCCGCTGAACGAAATATCTAAATGACGTGCAATGATGTTGGGACGCATGCCTGATGTCATCGCGCATCATTTTGCGCGTTGGCATGTCGGGCCTGCCCACGCAAGCCAGCGGAAATATTTTGCCCAATGCCTCTGCACACTGCCCTCAAGGTGACTGCAATGGAATGTGCCTTTGGAAAGCAGGTCTAGAAAGAGGTGCAGTGGTTGTTGTTGACGCTCTTCCTAAGCAGCTCTGAAATGCAGAACGGAGGCCACTAAGGGCTGTTCCCTGGGACATACATTGAGATGAGCACCGACTGCTACAGGAGGACCAACAACTCGGTATGGTCTGCCCGAAACCTGCTAGTTTTCCAGTGCAAAGACTTGCTGTAAGACACACAAAAGCTTTGTGCAGCAGTCGCAAAGACTCATTGGGGAAAGGCCACAGTCTAAAGACTCCCAGCCGCCATAGTATACCAACAGACTGGAAGCTGTGTAAACTCTCTCAGGCTGTATGCAGCAGAGAATATTTGACATGAAATGTAAATGTAGATTGTAAATATAACCTGCAATGACAAATGTAGTGAGGCAACTCATGTATTCTATTTGAAGAAACTAGTCTGTATCGCGCTTTTTGTAAAGTCAAATTTGAACTGCCATAGAGTGTACTTTTGCAAATGTTATGATTAAAGTATATTTTTGAAAAAAGAAACAAAACTTGCTTTTTGGTATAAAGAAGCCAGATTGAAGATGTGTGGCATATGGATTGAGCTTAAAAGGTACAGGAAACAGATAGCACAGGAAACTGTTCAAAACTGTTCAGCTAGAACAGGAAGAAAACATAAACACAACTGCTCAGCTGCATGTTCTTAGGTGAGTTTAAAAAATCCTGTTTCATTCCACCTATTGATCTGTAGCATGTGCAAATGACATGGTCTTTGCAAGGATGCCAAGCTGCATGAATCAGATCTAAATGCAGGAGAATTACTTAATGACACATACTAGACAGGATCCGTGCAAATAAACATGGTAAAGTAAGAAGTGTATGGGACAGCCACTGTGGCTTTGGAATGTTGCCTAGGTAACAAATGCTGGCTGTTTCTCTTTGCGGGAGTGGTTTGTCTTCAACATGACCCCAAAGCTGCCTGCAATCTGCCTCTACACTTACGCTGCTCATAAGTGGAACATGTAAAAGTAGTTCATAGCATAAAACACAAGACAGGGCATCACGTCACAGAAGGTAATCATACCATTACACATCATGTTTGACATAGATGGACAGTCACTGTTTTACACAATATACATTTCTTCACTGAATCCTTCCAGTATTAATTTTATTTACTATTTTTGGATGCATGATGTTCACTTCTGCTCTTGACGGCCAGGCAGAGATGACAAGATTGGTGCAGAATCTAAGTCATACTAAAGCTGAAAAAGTTATTGCGTGATGCATCAGCGTCCTCTGTAGCAGTGATTGTTTATTCAAACCTTCCTACATACCAACTTCCTTTTGCTTCTCATTAATTTCCAGGGAAGCTCTTCTTTTGAGAACCATATTGTGAATTATACCTCAGACAATAATTATATGGTCAATTCTTGCTGGGCATTCCAAGTATCAAATGTGATTCTTTAACACTTCAAAACTTCTCCCAGACTTCATGCGGGCCTTGCCTTAGATGCGTTCAGGGATTTGCTTAAATATGTGAATGTTCATTGTTAAGAAGTTGCTTTAAGATCAGATTGGGAAAAGAATTCAAGCAAGGAAGATGCTAGGTGTGTGGCTATAATACCTCCGCTCAGTAAGGGAAAGAAGGGTAAACTAGGAAGGTAGGGGAGAAATAACAAAGGTAGATTATAATTTTCCAAAATCCTATGTAAAGGAAAATTAAATTGGAGGATAGTAATCTTCAAAACAAGAGATGAGATAAGCCTAAAATATGGACTAGTGGCCTTGGCTGTTTGTAAGCTACTAGGGATATTTAATACTTGCAGTTTATCCAGCTATTCAGACCTGGTACAGCAGGGTTTTATACTTCTTTTCCATGTTGAATAGAGATGCCATATTATCTAATCTCTGGTCCCCTAGCATAACTCTGCTTTTTTTTCTTCAGAATCAATTCTTTTCCCAGTTACCTCCAACAACTGTTCTATATTGACCTATGTTTCCACATCCATCATAATTTGTAAAAAAATGTATATATTTAAAATATCTCTGCCATACCTTCATCATCTACAATTAGACATCATCCTTATTCTCAGGGCAGTCTTATCCCCTAATTAGTTATTCTTTTATTTTTAATATATGGGCCATGCTCTTTCCTTTCTACATTACTGCTAGTTTTTCATATATTCTCCATTGGTCCTTTTAATCTTCTTTTTCACTTTGTTTTTAGTATTGTTAGCTCCTTATAATTTGCTTTCTGCCATCTATGAATATATCTATCCATCTCATGTTTGAAGGTTTTCCTTAGTTCACCTCTTTGCCAACTTTTCTGCCTGATTAATTGGGACCAGATTCCTACCTCACTAAATCATCATAATGTACTGTGTGCTGGTTATGTTACTGGACTAGTAAGCCAAAGGCTCGAACAAATAATCCAGAACACGCGAATTAAAATCCCACCAAAGTCATGGAATTTGAATTCAATTAAAAAAGAACTGGAAACAGAAAGCTGGTATCAGTCACAGTAATCATGAAGCTGTTGGATTGTCATGAATTATGGGCACTGATTTACAAATGCCCTCTGAAGTGATCTTGTAAGAGACATAGTTATATCAAAACAATATAAAGGAGGTGTAGGTACACTCACAGTGCTGTTAGGAAGGGAGTTCCAGGATTTTGATCCAGCAACAGTAAAGGAATGGCGATATAATTCCAAGTCAGAATGCTTTGTGGCTTGGAGGGGAACTTGCAGGTGGTGGGCTTCACATACATCTGCCTGTCTAGGTGGTAGAGGTCAAGGATTTGGAAGGCGTTGTTGAAGGAGCCTTGCTTAGTTGCAGCAGTGTATCTTGTATATAGTAAACACTGCTGCCACTAAACATCGTTGGTGGAGGGATTGAATGTTTAGGTTGGTGGGTGGGGAGCAAACTAAGTGGGTTGCTTTGTTCTGGATGGTTGAGCTTCTTGAGTGTTGCTGGAACAGCAGTCATCCAGGCACTTGTGCCTTGTAGATGATGGATAGGCTTTAGGGAGTCAGGAGGTGAGTCACCCACCTCATTCCCAGCCTCTGACCTGCTATTGTAGCCACTGTATATATATATATATATATATATATATATATATATGGCTGGTCCAGTTCAGTTTCTGGCCAATGGTAACCCCTAGAATGCTGCTAGTAGGGGATTCAACAAGGGTAATGCCATTGAACGTCAAGGGGAGAAGGTTAGATTCTTTTTATCTGGTACTTGTATGGCACAAGTATCACTAGACTCTTATCAACCCAAGCCTGAATATTGTCCAGGTGTTGCTGCATATGGATACAGACTGCTTCAGTATCTGAGGAGCTGCGAATGGTGCTGAACATGTGCAATCATCAGCAAACATTCCCTCTTCTGACCTTATGATGGAGGGAAGGTCATTGAGGAAGCAGCTGAAAATGGTTGGGCCTAGGACACTATCAGCATCTTTGGGGCAACTCAGGACTCCCAATAAATGCCAGCCTTGCCATCCATGGGATAAATTCAACAGCACCACCAATACTTTCAGCTTGTGTAGCAAGTAGGCCTAATAGTTAAAGCACAGCAAGTCATGAGCCACACTACCTCGTTCCTTAGGTTCAAAAGGGAGAATATCTTGAAGAGTAGATACTGTTAAGGAGATAGAATAAACAGTAGGAGAAGGCAGGAGAAAGAAACCTTGTTTGAAGCAGGGGCATCTCTGGCTTTTCTGGAAATGCGATTAATAATTGCCATCAGAGTTTAGCTGCGTCATATCTTCCTGCACATTAATAGATGATTGATAGATTCTGTAAGGATCTGGACTGTTTAAAGTTTTATGTTCCTGTCTGTCTGTAGGGTGAATTATGGGCTTTTGATCCTTTACCCCCTGGTTGCAGCTGAACTTTGCTGTTGTTAATCAGTGCTGAGCTATCAATTCTCATCTTTCTTATCAGTTTAATGTTTCGACTGGTTTTGATGGATTACAGTTTTATTTCCAATTCCAAACATCGCTCACAAAAGAATCAATCAGAGTATTGTGAAAAAGAAGTCATTTCTCTTTCAGTTACCATGATAGCTTCTTTTCCTGACCTTAGTCACAGGCTCACCATGTTACTAGTCATGCAGGCCTGCTCCTTATTTCAGTATCTCAGTCTTTTTCATGAGAAATCAAGCTCTCACTTTCTCAGGCCCTCAGCCTTCCCTATCTCTGATTTCCTAGATCGCTTATCATGAGCCTTGGTCTTCCCTATAGCATATTACTGAACCTTTCACTATTTAATAGACTTTGGCCCTTGCTTGCCAGTTGCTTTGGCCCCAACTTCTGCAACCAGTAAAAGATATGCAGCTATTTCTGCCTAGCCTCAACCTTGGCCAATGATCAATGATGTGGCATATGTATATTCTAAATAAATTATACGCCTCTACTAAACAAATCCCTGAAATATATAAAGCATATAATGATATAAAGTGACATTTTAATTCCATGGTTGAGACTGTTCAAGTGGACTGACATGTTCTAACAGGTAACATGCAATTTATCATTAGATATATTAAAATAAATCCCAATTATTATCACTTATCATTGCTGTTCTTAATCTGAGAATGGAACTGAAACAAAATTGCATCATGAAGATGTGCTTTATGTCAAATAATGATTTCTTAATCCACCGGCTGGAAACCTGAATTGAACTTTTAAAAACAGACTTTTAAAACGCAGACTAAAAATGATGTGAGATTACAGGCCAGGATGGCTGCCCCTATTTGTATTACTCTACACACCACATTCCAATCCAACTGGAATGGAAACAGCCTGTCTGCAAAACCCACCAAAGACATTGACCTCCTGGGGAAACTCTTTCGAGTTATCAACAGTCACAGATTGCAACTCTTTCAAGTACAATGACAGTTCTTGGTTTCCAGGAGTGAGACATGAACCCACAACCCTCTGATTCAAAGGCGAGGGTGCTATGAACTGAGCCACAGCGGGGAATGTGAATGTCTTACATCTTCTCCCCCATTAACAAGGCAATCACCTGAGGTATTCAACTGTTGGAGACAGACTATTAAGACTAATCACTTGGGCTAAGATAGCTTTCGAGACATGAACTAATCAAGTTATCCTTGGAGAACCTTGGACAATGACCTTATTTGGGACCCCCCGGCAGTTGGAGAAGAAAGGTCACATGACAAGCCAACCTTTTGTATGTTATTAAGCACATGTTTTTTTTCATCGGAACTGAGAACAAGCTGAGAAGACGACCCAAGTGGGGGGCCCCTCTTGTTTCCCTCTCTCTCCAACCCAGCTGGCAAGCTTCAAGCCCTGTTTGCTGACTGTGACCACCCAGGAACGCTGCTGCTGCAAACAGAGACTTCTTAGGAGAATGTCTACCCAGCATTACTGTCTCCAGGAGAACAACCAAATCAGCCAGAAGCGGGACCACTGAAGGAAAGTCTGAAGCCAGCCAAGTCTCCAAACTATAGACTGTATATCCCTTTTCACTTTTTATAGACTCTAATTTGGATAATCTATCGTTCTCCCATTCTGCAATGTGTGTGTGGATTCGAGTGTGCGCGCGTGCGCGGACTCGAGTGTGTGCGTGTGTACGAAAGTCAAAGTGTATTTTATTATTTTACTTAGATCGGTTTAAGGAAAATAAAATGAACCTTTTTCTTTGTTAAACTCAAGAAAACCTGTCCGACTGGTTCTTTGATGATCACAGTAAGTAAACAATTAAGTACTCACTGAATTGCCAAGTATATCCTTTTCAATCAGAAAAAGACTTCTTGTGGTCAAACAAGGAGGAAGAGAGGGGAGCCATTCACCCCTCCTCACCTGATCATAGCAATGGGAAAGGGCCAAATAATGAGCGGGGATATAATTATAGTACAACAGATTTACAAAAGCAGCTTCCATTATAAATGTGCAGTTAGAAATTTATAATGGAAAAAGGTGACAGGAAATATGTACAGGTGCAAGATTTTTAATATATTATAGATACACATATGTAGAAGAAAAAACCTCTCTTAGAAAAATGGGGTTGATTTTCTTGACTTCTGCGTTGAATAATGACTATTTTTCAGGTGCATGGGTCAGGCAAAGTAAGATGTAACCCATGATGCCAGGGTCATTTCTCACTATTTCACCTCAATTTTATGTTCATGTCAGCTGCGGCTGTCCAGAAACAGAGTTCCCAAGGAAGTTGTGGTGGGCCATATGTCTGAACTCCTGAAGGAACCAGAAGCAAGGTAAAGTGGACCAGAAGGTAGTGTTCAGTTATTTTTAATCAGCATGTGAAATGTGGGTATGGCGGAGGATGCTCAGAATCAGCTGGATGGGCAGAAAGGGTTAGATCGCGAGTCGAAGTTCAGGAATCAAAAGGGTTGCCAAGTACAGCTAGAGAAAGAAAGAAGGCCAAGTACAGGTACCTGACTCCTTATCCGGTGTCCCAAAATCCAGAAGGATGCCAAAACCGGCAACATTTGAAGCTGGCACCTTGGGTAGCAATTTGAATAAAGCCTTTTAATTCTTTATTTTCCATACTTTATTTTATGCATTATAAGTACATGCTTGGCCTAGGACCCAAAATCCATAAAATTCCCAAATCCGGCACACATCGGGTCCCAAGCTACCTGGATATGGGGTCCGGTACCTCTACAGACATTGAAAATGAAGACCTGAAAGCCTTGTCCTGTCAACAGTTGATGGAAAAATTGAGGGTAAAAACAGAACATTGAGATATGAACTGAGGGACAGTTGAAGAAAGCCAGAGAAGATGTAAGGTGCTGCCAAAGGCCCCACTAAGGCTATGCTGACAATTAATGAGTGAACAATTCTTTTTCAGCAGCACCATGTCTATTTTAGCAACCAGAAGTTACTGACTACTGTTTTCAACAGCAGCCAGAAGGGGCTCCGAAGCTGGTAGTCAGGCCATATTTGCTTTCTTCTTTCTGGGCCTGCCTTCCTGCAAATAGGGACACACCTTCACTGGGGGATCTGACTGAGTTACCTTAATCCCAGCCCATCAAATTCAGGTGCAGATCCACCTAACAGGCTGAGCATGCTGCATCTGTCCAGGATCTGAGCAGCTAGGGGGAAGGATTGGAGGGTGCAGGAGAATTGGTTAAAAATGCTATTATACAATATTCTCAATGCCACGTTACAACACATGCTGTCATTTGCATCATTTGACATTCAACGAATATTTAATTTAAAAAAAGCTTGTATAAACAGTATAAATCATCAGCAAACATTTCAATGCAGAAAAATAGTTACAACTCACTTAGGTTCTCTTTACTCATTAAATATATTCTTTATTTTATAATTTATTGCCTCTCTAAGGAACACAGTCTTGGTTGTACTCTATGAACCTGATTTTTATGTTTTTATGATAACCAGTTCTTACTTTTCCAGCTGTTAAAGTGAATGATCACAAAATTGTGGCTGCTCGGTGCAGTTACAAACCCCGTCATAATCTTTTACAATGACCATAACTTACCAAGGTAATTCTGGGATATATTTAGTTCTTTAATTTCAATGTGTACTGAGCCTCTAGGAATCTGGATAACTTCTACATAACCTGAAATAGACATTTTAATTTTGATTAAAATAATGATTTTGCAACTAAATAATAAATTATTCAGTCTCCTTATGCCCTGTTTGGAGAATAGTTATTAATGCAAACATGTTATCTACATCCATTTGAATTCAGATGCGGCTGTTCTGTTTTGATATCACATGTGCCTGTCTGATAAAAATTTTCTTTTTATTTCGAGTTCATCCTTATTAGTTTACTCTTGATAGGTTTTGCTTCACATTAATACCGCCATAGTAATGTAAATAAACTTGATGAAGCAATCAACTGTAAGCTAAGTTGAGGGATAATAAATGTCACCTCAGATACAGGTTTATATCAACACATAGAAGACAGGAACATGCTACAACCCTAATCTAAAATGATACACACTAAATTTTACAGAAAGGAAACATGAATGTGGGGACAAATTTAAAAAGAAACACTTGTATTATCAGGAGTGAACTCACCTGACAGGATTACAGAAGTTCAGCGATAAGGCATCACACGTCCAGCACTCCTGGATGCCAATCTGATCCAGGGTAAACACGTCTGCAGTAAGTGTATGAAGTTTGAGCAGCTTCAGCTCAGGGTTTATGAGCTGGAGGCTGAACTACAGACACTGCATCAGGGAGGGGGAAAGTTACCTGGATTCTTTGTACCAGGAGGCAGTCACACCTCTTAGGTCAGGGTCTTCTGATTTGGTCAGTGGCAGGGACAGGAGAGTGTGACTGTGAGTGAGGCAGGTAAGGGGTCTCAGAGGGCAGATGCGCAGGAGTGTGAACCTCTGCAATTGTCCAACAGAATTGAGATTTCTTCAGCTTGTTTGGATGAGAACGGGGGTTGCAGGGTGGATGAGCTAACTGGCCATGGCACTGTGGTACAGGAAGTCATTCAGTGGGGGGAGCAAAAAGGAATGTAGTGGTAGTAGGGGATAGTATAGCCAGAGGGAAGACCCCTTTCTCTGCAGCAAAGAACGTGAGTCCAGATGGCTGTGTTGCCTGCCCAGTGCCAGGATGCGGGACATATGATCGGGGCTGGAGAGGACCTTGCAGTGGAAGGTGCAGGACCCAGTCATCGTGGTCCATGCAGGTGTCAACGACCTAGGCAGGACAAAGGAGGTGGTTCTGGATAGTCACTATGAGGACCTAGGCACCAAATTAAGAAGCAGAATCCCAAAGGTCATAATCTCTGGATTATTACCTGAGCCACATGCAAATTAGCATAGGACAAATCAGATTAGGGAGATGTATGTGTGGCTCAAAGCCTGGTCTGGGAGAAGTGGGTTTCCGATTTGTGGGGCACTGGTACCAGTATTGGGGAAAGTGGGATCTGTACCGTTGGGATGGTCTACACCTGAACCACGCTGGGACCAGTGTTCTTGTGAGCTGCATAACTAGGGAAGTAGAGAGGCTTTTAAACTATATAGTGGGGGCAAGGGATCAAATTTGGGAAGATGTGGTAAATCAAAGAGTGGAGACAAGGCAAAAGAAAAAGATATTATTATGGGAAATGAAAAACAGACTGTGACAGGAAGGGATAGAGAGTACAAATCTAACAGTAAATCAACAGATGAAACTAGACGTTATAAAAAGAATAAAAGGATAAAGCTAAAAGCTCTGTAGCTGAATGTACGTAGCATTTGAAACAAAACAGATGAACTGAAAGCGCACATAGAAATAAATAATTAAGATTTGATAACCATTACAGAGACATGGTTGTGGGAGGACATGGATTGGGACCTGAATATTGAAGAGTACAGGATATTTAGGAAGGACAGGAAGCGAGGAAAAGATGGAGGGGCAGCTCTGTTAGTTAATGATGGTATTAGCACAATAGAGAGGGATGACTTAAATTCACGTAACCAGGATGTGGAAACGGTTTAGGTAGAGATGAGAAATGGTAAGGGGAAGAAGTCACTTGTGGGAGTTGTGTACTGGCCCCCTAACAGTAACCACATGGTAGGGTTGAGTATAAAGGAAGAAATAACGGGAGCTTGTCAGAAAGGCACAGTGATAATCATGGGAGATTTTAATTTACATATAGACTGGGAAAGTCAGATGGGCAAAGATGGCCAAGAGGTGGAGTACATTGAGTGTATTTGAGATAGTTTCTTAGAACAGCATGTTCTGGAGCCAACCAGAGAGCAGGCTATACTAGACCTGATATTGTGCAATGAGATGGGAGTAAGTAATGATCTCATAGTGAAGGTGCCCCTAGGTAGCAACAACCATTATATGATTGAATTTCACATTCAGTTTGACGGAGGGGGGAGTGGGTCTGAGACTAAGTTTTTAAACTTAAATAAGGGCACTTATGGGGGCATGAAAGCTGAACTGGCTAAAGTGAATTGACAAATTAGGTTAAGGGATAGGTCAATAGAGATGCAGTGGCTAATATTCAAGGGGATATTTCAGAATGCACAGAATAGATACATTCCAATGAGTAAGAAAAAGTCCAAGGGACGGAGAGACCATCCATGGTTAACTAGAAAGGTTAAAGATAGTATCAAATTTAAAGAAAAAGCATATAACTGTGCAAAGATAGGCGGAAGGCCAGAAGATTGGACAGAATATAAGGAACAGCAAAGCTTGACTAAAAGACTAATAAGGAGGGAAAAATTAGAGTATGAGAGAAAGCCAGCTGGAAATATAAAAACAGATAGTAAGAGCTCTTATAAATATTTAAAAAATTAACAAAGTGAGCATTGGTCCTATAGAAAGTGAGTCTAGAGGATTGATAATGAAAGACAAGGAGATAGCAGATTAATTGAACTGGTATTTTACACCAGTTTTCACTATAGAGGATAAAGTTACATCCCAGAAGCAGTTATAAACCAGGAAATGGAAGTGGGGAAGGAAGTCAGGAAAATTACAGTCACCAGAGAAGTGGTGCTGAGTAAATTGTTGGTGCTGCGGGCTGACAAGAGCCTGGGTCCTGATGGATTTCATCCGAGGGTCCTAAAAGAACTGTCTAGTGAGATAGTTGATGGATTGGTTTTCATTTTCCAAAACACCTTTGATTCGGGGAAGGTCCCAGTAGATTGGAAGACAGCAAATGTAACTTCTTTATTCAAAAGGAAGGGAGACAGAAAGCGGGAAACTACAGGCCAGTTAGCTTAACATCTGTCGTAGGGAAAACGTTAGAAGCTATTACTAAAGTTATAGCAGGGCACTTGGATATGCTCAAGGACATCAGGCAGAGTTAACATGGTTTTGTGAAAGGGAAATATTGTTTAACCAACTTATCGGAGTTCTTTGAGGAAGTAACATGTGCTGTGGATAAAGGAGAACCGGTGGATGTACTAAGATTTCCAGAAGGCATTTAATAAAGTACCACATCAAAGATTATTGCGGAAAATAAAAGCTCATGGTGTAGGGGGTAACATATTGGCATGGATAGAAGATTGGCTGGCTAACAAGAAGCAGAGAGGAGGCATAAATGGGTCTTTTTCAGGTTGGCAAGATGTAATGAGTGGTGTGCCACAGGGATCAGTGCTGGGACCTCAACTGTTTACAATTTATATAAATAACTTAGATGAAGGGATTGAAGGGATGGTTGCCAAATTTGCTGATGGCACAAAGATAGGTAGGAAAGTAAGTTACGAAGAGGACATAAGGAGGCTACAAACAGATATAGATAGGGTAAGTGAGTGGGCAAAGATCTGGCGGATGGAGTATAATGTGGGAAAACATGAAATTGTCCATCTTGGCGGAAGAATAAAACAGAAGCATATTATCTAAATTGTGAGAGATTGCAGAACTCTGAGGGGCAGAAGGATCTGGGTGTCCTAGTGCATGAATCACAAAGGCTAGCATGCAAGGACAGCAAGTAAATAGGAAAGCTAATAGAATGTTATCATTTATTGTGAGGGGTATTGAATACAAAGGTAGGGAGGTTATGCTTCAGTAGTACAGGGCACTAGTGAGGCCACATTTGGAATACTGTGTACAGTATCAGTCACCTTATTTTAGGAAGGATATAAATACATTGAAAGCAGTTCAGAGAAGGTTTACCAGACTAACACCTGGGACAGAATCTTCTGGCTGGTGTGCGGGTGGCGGAACCCGCAGACCAGCGCTTAAAATACCGCGTGAGCGTCCCGACGTCAGCACGCGGCATCGCGATATTTTGGCCGGCGCGCGCTATGCAGCGGGACGCACGCCTGCCATTAATTAAAGGCCTCGTTAAGGCCCTTAACTTGCCAATCGTCGACGATTTTGAGGGGCCCGAGCGAACTTTGGCTCGGCGCATGGGCCCAACGGGCAGGCGGGTAGGTGATTTTTTTGCAAACCTCATCCAGTGGTGGGATGAGGTTTGATAGCGGTTTTAAAAAAGTTTAATAAAGTTTTTGTTTATTTCATTAACATGTCCCATCTCGTGTGACATTTTCACATGAGGGGGACATGTTAACGAATTTTTTATTGTTCTATTTTTTATATTTGCCAGCCTTTCAGCGATCTCCCTGAGGCAGCACTTTGCCTCAGGGAGATGTGCGCTCTTTCGCACGCATGCTTGAAAGAGCGCACTCTGACAGTTGGGGAATCCCTTACCCCCCCGGCACAGGAAGCGCATAGCGCTTCCCATCAGGCGGCCCGCTGGGTGGGCCTTAATTGGCCCACCCACTTAAAATGGCGGCGGGGCCCGTTTCGGCGGCGGCGATCGGCTGCCTGCCTGCCGCCGAGCCGGTGGGGCCCGCCTGCCCATCAAGGGCAAAATTCTGCCCTTGGAATGGGTGGGTTGCCTTATGTGGAAAGATTGGATAGACTAGGCTTGTATCCGTTGAAGTTTAAAAGAGTAAGAGGCAACTTGATTGAAACATATAAGATCCTGATGGGTCTTGACAGGGTAGATGTGGAGAGGAAGTTTCCTCTTGTGGAAGAATCTAGAACTAGGGGTCACTGTTTAAAAATAAGGGGTGGCCCATTTAAAACAGAGATGAGGTGAAATTTTTTCGCTCAGAGGGTTGAGAGTCTTTTCCTGAAAAGGTGGTGAAGCAGAATCTTTGAATGTATTTAAGGCAGAGGTGGTCAGATTTTTGGTAAGTAAGGGGATGATAGGTTATCGGAAGTAAATGGGATGCAGATTTCAGGTTACTATCAGATCAGTCATGATCTTATTAAATGGCGGAGCAGGCTCGAGGGGCTGAATAGCCTACTGCTGCTCCTTGTTCATATGTTTGTACATACCAGCTTTTGAACTGCAACTATTGGCCCAAATTCTCTTACATTCTGTTACTACCATCTCAGTGAAGCAGTATTTTCAATTTAAGTGTCAGATCAGTGTGAAGGCTACCTTTCACTTACATACTTCGTACATACGTTTTCACAAATGCACTTGGGCTCCTTAAATTGCTTGCATGCAACCCTCTTCTCCTTTCATACCACGTTGAATATAGAGATAAAACATAAAGCATAGAGCTGCCTTGTATTACATATAATGCTGACAGTATAAGTTGCCTGTTTTCACAGGTGGTGGCTGTCACATCCTTTGAAAGAACTCACACTGGTAGCAGACCACCTAACCTACGGTCCCTGTAACAACATGAGAAGCAAGTGCTCCAAGTCATTGGGAGGGATGCATAGGAAGTCACTGAGAGAGCTTTGTGGCCTTATGTTAGCACAACAAAATAATGGTTTTTTTCAATAATTGTCTTCTTATTAGTCCTTCATACCCAATCAACTAACAGGCAGTCACACTTCCTCACTACTATATACACAACCATTGCCTGCATTCCCTGTGCTAATGTACGTCTCTTTTTTCTTCCGAGAGGAGGTTACTATCACCAGAGATGAGCAGGAAGTAGCCCCATCACATGTTTGTCATGTACTCTATAAGACCATAAGACATAGGAGCAGAAATTAGGCCATTCGGCCCATCGAGTCTGATCCGCCATTCAATCATGGCTGATAAGTTTCTCAATCCCATTCTCCCGCCTTCTCCCCGTAACCTTTGATCCCCTTACCAATCAAGAACCTATCTATCTCGGTCTTAAATACACTCAATGACCTGGCCTCCACAGCCTTCCGTGGCAATGAATTCCATAGATTCACAACTCTCTGGCTAAAGAAGTTTCTCCTCATCACTGTTCTAAAAGGTCTTCCCTTAACTCTGAGGCTGTGCCCTCGGGTCCTAGTCTCTCCTACTAATGGAAACATTTCCCAAGGCCACTCTATCCAGGCCTTTCAGTATTCTGTAAGTTTCAATCAGATCCCCCCTCATCTTTCTAAACTCCATCGAGTATAGACCCAGAGTCCTCAAACGTTCCTCATATGTTAAGCCTTTCATTCCTGGGATCATTCTCGTGAACCTCCTCTGGACCCTCTCCAGGGCCAGCACATCCTTCCTGAGATATGGGGCCCAAAATTGCTCACAATATTCTAAATATGGTCTGACCAGAGCCTTATAAAGCCTCAGCCGCACATCCCTGCTTTTATATTCTAGTCCTCTCGAAATAAATGCCAACATTGCATTTGCCTTCCTAACTACCGACTCAACCTGCAAGTTAACCTTAAGAGAATCCTGGACTAGGACTGCCAAGTCCCTTTGCACTCCAGATTTCTGAATTCTCTCCCCATTTAGAAAATATCTATGCCTCTATTCTTCCTACCAAAGTGCATGACCTCGCACTTCCCCACGTTGTATTCCATCTGCCACTTCTTTGCCCATTCTCCTAACCTGTCCAAATCCTTCTGCAGCCTCCCCGCCTCCTCAATACTACCTGTCCCTCCACCTATCTTTGTATCATCTGCAAACTTAGCCAGGATGCCCTCAGTTCCTTCATCTAGATCATTAATGTATAAAGTGAAAAGTTGTGGTCCCAACACTGACCCCTGTGGAACTCCATTAGTCACTGGCCGCCATCCTGAGAAGGACCCCCTTATCCCCACTCTCTGCCTCCTGCCAGACAGCCAATCTTCTATCCATGCCATAACCTTGCCTCTAACACCATGGGCTCTTATGTTACTGAGCAGCCTCCTGTTTGGCACCTTGTCAAAGGCCTTCTGGAAGTCCAAGTAGATAACATCCATTGGCTCTCCTTTGTCTAACCTACTCATTACCTCCTCAAAGAATTCTAACAGATTTGTCAGGTATGATCTCCCCTTGATGAAACCATGCTGACTTTGCCCGATTTTACCATGCACTTCCAAGTATTCTGAAATCTCATACTTAATAATGGACTCTAAAATCTTACCAACGACCGAGGTCAGGCTAATTGGCCTGTAATTTCCTATCTTTTGCCTCACTCCCTTCTTAAACAGGGGGGTTACATTAGCGATTTTCCAGTCCTCTGGGACCCTCCCTGACTCCAGTGATTCCTGAAAGACCCCCACTAACGCCTCCACTATCTCTTCAGCTATCTTCTTCAGAACACTGGGGTGTAATCCATCTGATTTATCCACCTTCAGACCTTTCAGTTTTCCTAGCACCTTCTCCTTGGTAATGGCCACCATACTCACCTCTGCCCCCCGACTCTCTTGAACTTTGGGGATGTCACTTGTGTCTTCCACTGTGAAGACTGATGCAAAGTACCTATTCAGTTTCTCCGCCATTTCTTTGTTCCCCACTACTACTTCTCCAGCGTCATTTTCCAGCAGCCCAATGTCCACTTTTGCCTCTCGCTTACCCTTTATATATCTAAAAAAACTCTTGCAATCTTCTTTTATATTACTGGCTAGTTTACCCTCATATTTAATCTTCTTCCTCCTTATTTCTATTTTAGTTGTCCTCTGTTGGTCTTTGTAGGCTTCCCAATCCCCTGGTTTCCCATTGCTCTTCGCCGCATTGTATGCTTTCTCTTTAGCTTTTATGCTGTCCCTGACTTCCCTTGTCAGCCATGGTTGCCTTGTCCTCCCTTTAGTATGCTTCTTCTTCCTAGGGATGAATTTTTGCTGTGTCTCCCAAATTATTCCCAGAAACTCCTGCCATTGCTGTTCCACTGTCTTTCCTGCTAGGTTCATCTCCCAGTCAATTCTGGCCAGCTCCTCCCTCATGCCTCTGTAGTTGCCTTTATTCAACTGTAATACCGTTACATCTGATTCCAGCTT
Organism: Cetorhinus maximus; assembly: GCF_964194155.1. NCBI lineage: Eukaryota > Metazoa > Chordata > Chondrichthyes > Lamniformes > Cetorhinidae > Cetorhinus > Cetorhinus maximus. The sequence continues at coordinate 95,169,506 of NC_135891.1, forward strand.
TTTCCTCTCAAATTGCAGGGTAAATTCTATCATATTATGGTCACTTGCTCCTAAGGGTTCCTTCACCTTAAGCTCCCTTATCAAATCTGCCTCATTACACATCACTAAATCTAGAATTGCCTGTTCCCTAGTGGGCTCTATATCCTGCAAGCACCAGCATAGAAACATCTACTTAGGATCGGGAAGCAGGTAGGAAGAATTAGGAAGGCACAACGGTTGCTTGCTCACTCAGGAGCAGAAAAGCCAGTCTTGTGAAACTTTGGAGGCCTTAAGGACCCACTTTGAGCCCTTTACTAATGTTATTTATGAACACTATGTGTTCAACACCAGAGCTCTGGAAGAGAAGAACACTGATCAGTACGTGATTGCATTGAGATGCCTAGTGGAATCTTGTGAGTTTGAGCAACTGAAGGATGATCTGATCAGAGATAGGATTGTCTTAGGAACAAGAGATCCTGCCGTGAGAGTACATCTGCTGAGAGAAGAGACACTTACTCTCAAGAAAGCTATTGATATGTGCAGAAGCTCTAAGTGGTCCAATCATCAGCTGCAGAGTATTGTTGGGAGAACCGATGAGGCTTTGCAATCTGCTGAGAGGGAGTTCAGGCCTTCCAAGCACAAAACAATGGAGAGAACAGGTTGGCACTCTCAAGTCTCAAGGAAAGAAATGGTTTGTGCCTGTTGGAATGATGACTACAGAAGGAGAGCAGTTAATATGAAATCTCATGCTATGTGCAGCAGCATGTGTGAAGTTGCTCAAGGTGGTGACCTGAAAATGAAGCTGTCCAAAGTAAAGTTGAGACTATTTGAAGGAACAATGCTCATCCCAAAAGGACAAACTATGCAATAAGAAGAAAGAACATCTACAGTCCCAAATAGTAGACACTAAGCAAAATTCACTCATCTCAGCTGAAACAAATGACATCGACAAAAGCTTGGGTTGTTAACCCTCCATGTACCAGAAGAGATTTGCAGTGCTTCGCACGGCACAAAGCCATTGTCTGCTGAACAAATCCTGAAAAATTACCAAGATGTTTTCATGGGTCTCAGATGTCTTCCTTGTGAATATCATCTTGATTTAGATGAGAGCGTGAGACCAACTCAAGTCCGGAGAAGACAAATCGAGGAACTTGAAAAGCTGGGAGTATCAAGAAAGTGACACCTAATACAAACTGGATTGGCAGCATGGTAGCAGTGAAACAACCTGGAAAGCTGAGAATGTGCATAGATCCAAAGGACCTCAATAAAGCTTTGAAGGGATCTCACTGCCACATGCCAACCATTAAAGAAATGTTGCCATAACTTGCTAAGCAAAGGTCTTTACTACCCTAGATGCAAAGACTGGATCCTGGCAAGTGAAGTCAGATGAAAATAGCAGTTTCCTGACTATGTTCTGGACACCATTTGGGAGTTACAGTTGGTTGGACATGCCATTTGGCATTTCTACTGCTCTGGAAGAGTATCAACACCAACAACATGAGATAGTTAGTAATCTTCCAGGAACAGAAGTGATCATGGATGATCTGCTCATCGATGGACGTGGAGATACGATGGAAGAAGCCATCACAGATTGTGATCAGAATCTAGTGAGAATGCTAGAGAGAGCTCGCCAGATAACCTGAAGCTGAACAAGAAAAAACTGCAACTGAAGATGACTGAAGTCAAGTACATAGGTCATGTACTGACAGTGAAAGGAGTTTGCCCTGATCCTGATAAGGTGAGAGCTGTAGCAGAGATGCAGCAACCAACAGATGTGAAGGCGGTGCAACAATTTGTTGGATTTGAGAACCACCTAGCAAAGTTCTTACCCAATTTGTCATTTGAGTGTGAACCTCTACGCAAGTTCACTGCAAAGGATGTTCAATGGTATTGGTGCACAGCACAAGAAGCAGCTTTCACTCACATCAAACAACTAGAAATGACCATGCCAATGCTGAGGTACTACCATGTAAACAATGAAAACACTCGGCAGTTGTGATGCCAGCAAAGCAGGACTTGGAGCAACCCTCATGCAGCAAGGACAACTAGTTACATTTGCATCGAGGGCATTAATGCAAACTGAACGATGCTATGCACATACTGTGAAAGAATGTCCAGCTATTTGTCTTTGCTTGTGAGAGTTTTAATCAGTAACTGCTTGAGAAAGACAAAGTGACCGGACAGTCTGACTACAAGCCATTTCAAAGCATCTTTCTCAAACCACTTCTATCTGCCCCAAAGCGTCTGCAAAGGATGTTGCTTCTTTTGCAGAGATGTCATTTGGAAGTGAAGTACAAGCAGGGGAAAGCCTGTGTACATTGCTGACATGCTGTCAAGAGCAGTGCTCCCTTTGAAGAAAGTTGCTGATGCTAGTACAGAGTGTGAAATCTTCTAGATTCAATGAGAAGCAACAGCACGGCATGCTCTGGAAGTCATCAACCCAATAGGGACATTGAATCTGACAGACAAGTGTCTTACTGAGATCAAGCAAACTACACAACGAGATGCAACTCTTCAAGTGCTACAGGAAGTAGTGATGAAAGGATGGCTGGAAACTATCAAGGACACACCTGTTGCTATGAAAGAGTATTGGGCATACTGGGATGATGAAGTGCTTGCCCAAGATGGCGTCTTGTACAAAGGAATAGAGTCATCATACCTAAGGAGATGAGAAAAGAGATGCTGAAGTACATCCATGCAAGACATCAAGGAATTGAATCTAGTCTGAGGAAGGAAAGAGAAGTGTTCTACTGACCAAACATGAAGAATGAGGTCAAGGACCTTATCAGACAGTGCGGTGCTTGTAATGAACATCAAGCTAAACATAAAGAGCCGCTCATAACTCATAATGATATCCCAGACAGGCCATGGATGAAGCTTGGAATAGACCTCTTCACTCTCTATGGAACTGGCTATCTCGTCACCATTAACTACTATTCAGACTACTGGGAGGTAGACAAACTGACATCCATGGAGATCATAGTATGCATGAAAGCACACTTCAATCTTTATGGCATTCCTGACGCTATGATGCACAACAATGGCCCTCAGTTCATGAGTGAAGAATTCAGGCATTTTGTAAATGATTGGGAAATTGAGCACCACGCATCATCTCCACACTATCCCCAGTCGAATGGAAAGGCTGAGGCAGCAGTGAAAATTGCCAAAGGGATCATCAAAAAATTGAGTACATCCAGCACAGATGTGTACAATGCAATCGTAGGGTGGAGAAACACACCTACTGAAGGCATGGAAAGTAGTCCAGTTCAATGACTAATGTCACGCTGCACCCAAACTTCTCTTCCAACAGCTTAAACTCTACTGAAGCCGGAAGTAGTAACAGGCGTGAGTGACAAAATAAAAGCGAAATGACAGAAAGCTAAATTTCCCTTTGATAATGCTGCCAGATTATTGCCAGAGCTGAGAATTGGAGAGCCAGTCAGAGTGCAAACATTCAACACTCTCAAGAAACGTCAGCCCACTTGGCAATTTGGGACCTGTGTAGAGAAGTTGTCACCTCAATCGCATCAAAATGAACGACCAGATATATCGTTGTAACCGCAGACATATACATACAACTGGAGAAGCTGCTCCTTCACAGACAGCTGATGAGGAAGATGTGAATTCACCAACCGCACAAGGAACTGAACAACCATCAGTCCCGGAGGTCAACTGTTCCCCAACAAAGGCAATGGATCAGCAGCAACAATTACCACACCAGCAACACTTGCCATAGTAACGGGATTCCCTGGAGAGGCAAAATCACTCCAGGAATGAGCAGATCATAGAACCATAGAAAAGTTATGGTGCAGAAACAGGCCATTCAGCCCATCATTTCTGTGCCAGCCAAAAAGAGAAAAAAGAAACTAGCCGCGATTTTAATCCCACTTTCTAGCACCTGGTCCGTAGCCTTGCAGGTTACAGCACTTCAGATGCAGATCCAGGAACCTTTTAAATGAGTTGAGCATTTCCGCCTCAACCACCAACTTAGGCAATGAATTCCAGACACCCACCACCGTCTAGATGAAAAAGTTTTTCCTCGTGTCCCCTCTAATCCTACTACTAATCACCTTAAATCTATGCCCCCTAGTAACTGACCCCTCAGCTAGGGGAAACAAGTCTTTCCTGTCTACCCCATCTAGGCCCCTCATAATTTTGTACACCTCAAATAGGTCACCCCTTAGCCTGCTCTGTTCTAAGGGAAACAACTCTAGCCTATCAAATCTCTCCTCATAGCTGCAACTTTCAAGTCCTGGCAACATTCTTGCAAATATTCTCTGTACTCTCTCCAGAGCAATTATGTCCTTCCTGTATTGTGGCAACCAGAACTGTACACAAAATTCCAGCTGTGGCCTAGCCAGTGTTTTATACAGTTCCATCATTACATCCCTGCTTTTGTATTCAATACCTCTCCCAATAAAGGAAAGCATTCCATATGCTTTCTTGACTACCTTGTTTACCTGTCCTGCCACCTTCAAAGACATAAGGTCATGCACTCCTCAACCCCTCTCAATAACTTTCCATTTATTGAGTACTCCCTTCTTTGTTTGCCCTCTCCAAATGCATTACCTCACACATTTCTGGACTGAATTCCATTTGCCACATCTCCGCCCAATCAACCAAACCATTGATAAGATTCTAGAGTCATTCTTCACTATCAACTATATGGCCAATTTTTGTGTCATCTGCAAATTTCTCAATCATGCCTTCCACATTTAAGTCTAAGTCATTAATATATACAACAAACAGCAAGGGCAACAACACTGAGCCCTGTGGAATACCACTGGAAACTATTTTCCATTCACATAAACATCCATTGACCATTATCCTTTGTTTCCTGTTGCTGAGCAAATTTTGGATCAAACTTGCCACCTTCCCCTGTATCCCATGAGGTCTCACTTTCCACTTTCTCACTAGTCAGTCTGCCATGTGGGACCTTGTCAAGTGCCTTACTGAAATCCATGTAGACAACATCCACTACACTACCCTTATCAATCCTCCTTGTTACTTCCTCAAAAAATTCTGTTAAGTTAGTAAGATACGATCTTCCCCTAACAAAACCATGCTGACTATCCCTGATCAATCTGTGCCTTTCTAAGTGACAATTTATCCTGTCTCTCAGAATTGTTACCAATAATTTGCCCACCACTGAAGTCAGACTGACCGGCCTATAATTTTTCTAGCCTATCCCTTGCGCCCTTTTTAAATAATGGTACAACATTCATTGACCTCCAATCCTCTGGGACCTCGCCTGTATCTAGTGAGGATTAGATAATGATTCTCAGAGCATCCGTTATTTCCTCCCTGGCTTCCTTCAACAGCTTAGGATACAGTCCATCTGGCCCTGGTAAATTATCTGCCTTCAAGGATGCCAGTCCCTGCAGCACTTCCTCACTCAATATGCTTGTTGTATCTAATATTTCACACTCCTCCTCATTAACTTGAATGTCTGCATCATCCCTCTCCTTAATGAAATACTCATGGAGAACCCTGCCCACATCTTCTGCTTCAACCCACAACTTACCATGTACATCTCTGACACCATATGAACAGCCAATAACAACCCCTATATGTACCATTAGAAGACCTGAATGCTTTAAAGATTATGGGCAGAACATTGCCGTTGGCGTTTGGGGGTGGGCCCGACATGCCGATGCGTAAAATGATGTGCGATGATGTCAGGCGTTTGTCCTGACGTCATCGCACGTCATTTCGATACCTCGTTTGGCGGGCGCGTACCAGAGGCGGCTGTGTGCCCGCTGAACTGTCAATGGCCTATTAAGGCCATTAAAAAGGTAATTTAGCTTGTTAATAACGCTGCCTGTCCAACCTTAAGGTTGGCGGGCAGGCAAAGAGCCCAAGCAGGATGAGGTTTCCTAAAGGTTTTATAAAATTAATGAAATAAATTTTCCACACTTCACAAACATGTCCCAACTCATGTGACACTCTCACATGTGGGGACATGTTTAAATAATTTTTTAACTTTATTTATAAAAAAGTTTTATTATCTACTTAATCTCCCTGAGGCAGCTCCGTGCCTCAGGGAGATTGCTGTGCTCTTTTGCGTGCATGCGCGAAAGAGCGCAGGCCCCGACTCTCCCTCCTCCACGCGCCTGCACAGGTAGCGCTGAGCGTTACCGTTGTGTGTTCCATGTAAAATGGTGGCGCGCAGCCGATTGTGGATGGCAATTGGTTCTGCATCCCCCTGCGCCCGGTCCCAAACAGCCCACCCGCCATAGGAAATATTCACCCCTATGTGTGCAATGCGTGTGTATGGAAAGTGGCTGTACATGTGTGATGATTTTCATTACAGACCATGTATGTGCCTGACTTACAACTGTAAATGGTTGTAGTTACAGATATTTTCCTTTTATGGAAAGGGGAATGTTTGGAGAAGTGCCTTTGTGCAATGTAGCCATAGGCTTGCCATAGTCATGAGACCTCTGATGTCATCTTTAGTGTATAAAGGCTTGAGAACAGAAGCCATTTCAGCCACTACATAGAACAGTGGGGGTGGGGGGCAGCATGGGCTGATTGTGGCAGAAGATTTACTTCAGGGGCTATGGAAGCACTGCCACTCCTCCTGTCCCACAAACAGGGCTTTTAAAAAACATTTACCTTTTAGACCTGCTGCTCCTGCCTTCCTTTAACTGCACAGGTTTCCCGAGCCCTGGGAAATCCACGCAGGAGGCATTAAAGTCAAATCATTGTGAAAATATCAGGGAAGGAGTTGCTTTTGAATGTTCTAAATAAAGACCTGCCCCTTCAGAGCAGGTAACTCAGACTCCCCAAACCCTCCTGTGATTAAAATGAAAGCACATGTGTTCTCAGAGTGTTGAACTTGGGTTTTCCAAAAATGATGATTTAAGCTTCCCTACTGCCCCGATTCTCTCCTACCCTTTCTGGGGTGGAGTGGATGGGAGGGGTGTTACAATTGCCCCCAGAGAGTCAGCAAATTTAACAAGGATCAGAACTGCCACCCACTGCTTTTGATCTGACAGTGATCCCATTCCACATGCTGGGGTTGGGGCCACTTATTTAAATAATAGCAAACTGTAGTAGTGCAACAGGGTCAGTCACCCATACTGCTCCAATGGAATCTCAGAGTTATACTCAGCTGGGCCGAGAGGGGGAGCAAGACGTTGCAGGGACTGAAGAGGACAGGGAAATATAAATAAGTTCCTTTGGATACCTTTGGCCGTACTTTAGGCAATGCAATAATAGCACCTCCTGTAGGCATTAGTTTAATTAGATTTGTCTTACCCCCCTGAGGACTGGAGCTATTAAAAATTCCTTCTATGGTTTCACAAGTGCTCCCATCACCGCCACAGACTCGACAGCGATCCTCCTTTACATCTGAACCCAAGGTATGATCGCAGCCCACATGCTACATGGGGAGGAAGAGCAAAACATTAGATTATTCTGTTAAAACCAGAGTTTTATAAAAAATACCTCTGTTATATTCAGATATTTTAACTAATTCCTTTTGAAATTTTCAAACAAACTGATGTCCTTTTTAGTGAAACACTCCAACTGCCCTAATGCAAATAAAATGATCTTTGATATCCTGCGAAAATGCTAACTTTTAATGTTTAACACATATTCAAAAAAAACCTATGAATCAAACTAAACCAATAACAAAATATGCATATATACAAATTAGATATGAAAATTCTGGCTGATCCACAATGTGATTTGATTTTGGATAGGATATGGCAGAGAACAAGGGAATGAGAGATCTCCCCCAACACTGCCCATCTTGCCGCTTAGTTCCCAGGACTTCCAGGAGAAGGTGTCAGTAAGCCCCCGGATGTGGCAGTAACAGAAGGGGAGGGGCCTTGCAGTGTTGTCGCCCTCCTCCTCCTCCTCCTGGAACCAAACAATTATCTGTTGAAGGATCCAGTCTTCAGCAAGGTTGGCGATGGCTCCTGTGGTTCCAATTTTCAGGGAGCTTGTGTGCCATAACCTCAATCACCAATTCTTCACTTACTGTAGCAACATCCTTGATTTGAAGCATCAGACAGAAGTCCCACCCCACCAAACTCTTCCTCAAGGAGGATAATCCTAGCCAGTGAATACTTCTCAAACCTTGTTACCAGGGGTACCAAGTCAACAAACCTGTGTATGTTGTGTTGGGGTGGGCTTGATTCAAGACTTTTGATTTTAGCTGGCTTCTAAGCTCTTTTTAAGGCTTAAAATGCCAACTAGCAAGACAATATAACACATCATTTTTGTCACTATCCCCCCTTTTGAAAATCCTTTATTTGTATCTAAGTTTTGCTTCATTGTCAAGGTTTGAAAGAACAAAAGCTGAGAAAATATATTAGAAACATTTTTTTTAAGAGTCAGTTTATTTTCTAAAACCCATTTCATTTATCTGACACTTCAACAGACAGACAGAGTGAAATAGCAAGCAAAGATTTTTTTTTAAAAAAACACGACAATTTTTTCAAAGATTTGAAGGGCAGAACTTTTAAATACCTTGACAATTTTGACAGCTCCCTATGACAGGCAGTTTTGGCAGCTCCCTTTGACAGTTTTGATAAATCCCTTTGACAGGTGCTTCTGACAGATCTGACAGATGAGTTTGACAGGTCTGTTGACAGTTCCAATAAGCTTGACAGTAATGAGTTTATGCGTCTTTCACATACATTTACGCCTACTGTTAACAATTCCAAAGGGCACCTAACATACCCGAAAGGGACCTGACCTCCACCAAAAGTGTCCTAGGACAAGATCCAAAGAGGTACTGTACCTCTCCAAAGGGGTACCCTGGCTATCCAAATGAATCCACAAAGTTCAGACCTGCTCTTACCTGGTCTAATCTGCACACTTCAGGTTTCACACTCCTGGCCTACCAAAATCCCACATCAGTGGATGCAGCTAATGATTGAAATGGTCAGCTGCCTTCCTAAACAGCACATGCACGAAACATGCCCCTCCCCCATGAAAATGAGGAGTGCTGTATACGGGGGCGGGACTTATGATTTCGCTGCTTCCACCATTTTCTCTCTGTCGTGGTGAAAATTTGGGCCTTAATTGAAATTGGCTGAAAAGTAAGTAAGTATACAGCAGCTTGGACTTTTAATCTTCAATTAAGTTAGTAGCATTTTTTTTTTAACTTCACTTCGTAAAATTAAAAGCTCCACAGAAATTTTATATTCAGTCGTTGAAATAAACAAACGAAACTGGAGTTAGTTGAGCAACTTGTTAATTGTCACCATGCGTCTGAGAAACAGGCTTGTGTCATACCTTACATTCTCCATTGACACATATGTCAAGTGAGTCCATACGACACAAGGTTCCATCCACTACAGCTGAAGCACGTTCAGTGTAAAAATTGAAGCCTACGGCTAGACAGTTCAAAGCACAGGGCTTCACACCACCTGTATTCAAAACAAGAAACTGGAACCATTTTCCATGCAGAAGATGAAGAAAAGAAAATCAGTGTAGCTAAATTACTTACAGAAATGTAGAAATTATAGGGGGTATGTAAGTGCAGTTCTGAATTAATAATTCTGAGAATGGGAGTTCAAATTCCACCATGCCAATTTGAATTGAGTTTAAAAGCTGGCACAAATGGTCATGAAGCAGTTGGATCACTGTAAAAATCTAACTGATTTTCCAATGTCCTTGAGGGAAGGAAACCTGATCAGTTTGGCTTATATTTGACTCCAGCCCCACAGCAAAGTGGTTGACTCCTAACTGTCCTTCCAAATAGCCTAACAAGCCACCAAGTCGCATCAAATTGTTACTAAGAAGGTGGCTCGCCACCATTTTCCCATTGCAACTAGTGATAGGCTATAAATGGCAGTTATGCCAGAGATGTCCACATCATAAGAATGACTAAATAAAAATTTCCAGAGCACAGCATATTATATACTAATTACCAAGAGGCCAGGAGTATTAATGCAGAGATTTTAAGCTCCAATCCCACCATGGCATTTTGAGAATTTGAATCTAGTTTTTAAAAAGTCTGCAAAAACTGATATTAGCAAAAAGTAACCGTGAAGCTCTTGAATTGTCTTAAAAAACCCAACCAGTTTATTAATGCCCTATAAGGAAGGAAACCTGCCTATTTAACCTGGATTACCCCATATTACCCACACACCAATGGGCTGACTCTTAACTGCCCTTTTAATTGTCTATACAGCAAGTCACTCGGCTATATCAGGCTAAGAAGGGGCCTCACCACCACCTTCCCACGGCAACTAATGAGGGGTAATTAGCCATCATGTTCATCCCAAAATGTTTTTAAAACTGTGGTCTATTAGGAAGTCTGGCTGAACTATTGAGAGTTTCAGGGTGGTAATGTGAGGAAAATGTGGCGGAGAAGCCTTTTGTCGATTCATGGTTGGGTCATTAAGTTTGCCATTTTCCTTTCTCTCTAATATCAGCAGCTTGCAGCACTTAATGAATGTTCACCTCAGTGAGTAAATGGGGACCACTGAATTTATGAACCCCCAACACCCAGACCCTGCCTCTTAAAAAGCAACACCACTAATAACGTGGCATTGCAGGTTGGTAGCGGTGTTAGGAAACCAAAGCTCTCCACTTGCTTTGATGAGTACAGCTCCATCAACACTCAAGAAGCTCAACACTATCCAGGACAAAGCAACCCGCTCGACTGGCACCCCATCCACCGCCTTAAATATTCACCACTTTACCACCGAAGCACAGTGACAGCGGTGAGTACCATCTACAAGATGCACTGCAGCAACTCAGCGAGGCTCCTTCAACAGCACGTTCCAAACCTGCGACCTCTACCACCTAGAAGGACAACGGTAGCAAATGCATGGAAACACCACCACCACCAGCAAGTTCCCCTCCAAGCCACGCACCATCCTGAATTGAAACTATATCGCTGTTCTTTCATTGTCACTGGATCAAAATCCTGGAAGTACCTTCCTAACAGCACTGTAGGTCTATCTTCACCACATTGCCTGCAGCGGTTAAGAAGATGGCTCGCCACCACCTTCTCAAGGGCAATTACAGATGGGCAATAAATGCTGACCTAGCCAACGATGCCCACATCCCATGAAAGAATTAAAAAAAAATTAATTTTAAAAAAGTACCGCAGGTGGCCATTTTGATGAAGTTCCGAGTTTAGGCAATTGTTTATTTTCAAATAATTTGATTTGCAGATTGTCCACCCGAAAATTGGGAAAAGCTAGAATATTGCTCTACGGGCTGAAACCTTGATTTTTGGAACCTGGCCCAATTGCCCTACCTCCAAAAATGCCCTCTCCTCCATCTGTGTTTTGAGGAGAAAGAGGAGGAACATGAAGAAGAATTAAGGATGGCCAGAATACTAAGGGCCACTCACACAGCAGAAACGACAGTTGCCAAATTGACAGCTGTTAACCCAGGTTTTCCCATTTGAACTTGTCAAGACCCCAATCCCTCAGAAGAATGTACTTGGAAAACTTATGCAAGCAACTTGCTCTGGACCAGGAGCCTAGGTTAACCCAACCACACTACTAGTGTCAGCAAATAGCTACAATGACGAAGCTCTAGGCTCCTTTTGGACAACGTTAGGAATATCGGTGCATGAAGCAGGTTACGAATGTGGTATTTGTACACATTGAGGCTCATCTTACCTCCATTATATGGCTTCCAGTCGTAATACTTCCCACGAAATGCTATTTTGTTAAACTCTGCACACTGCTTTTCCCTGAAGTCCTGAGACCCTGGTGGACAGTCCTACATAAAGCCGGGAAAGAAAACAAAGCAAAGCCATGTCAGAATGCAAAATTCAAAAGTCAAGGAGAGAACCAAGCTAAATTATAACGTACTTCCTTTTCCATTTTAAATTGCAATTACCCTCACTTGATTGGGAGTAAGTTGAAAAAAAATCATAATTGGAAGTTTGCTGTAAATTGACTAACATCAGACATTATTGAGTGTACAGCACTTGCCAAAGTTTGATGTTCTGTGACTGGGTGGTTTAAAAATTTTCATTCAGCTTGCTTTCTTAAATTTTGGCATAGCTTATATAATTTTGTTGACATTAAATTTCCTCAAATTGAATGGTGACTGTTACTTTGGAAATTGTTTCATCTTAACAGAGGAACTGTAAAGAATTAATACATTCCTTCCATGGTTAACATGGCGTGACAGGCAGTAAAATAACCTGAAAACTTAACGGACAGCCACATAACCTTTGTAAGTCGACACCTGCTGACCACCTCGAGTTCTAGGACAAGGCTACAATTAGGCTTATTTGGGTTGATATTGTGCAAGAGTGTAAAACACGTGACAGCAAGTCAACTGCACCGTTTACACCTCCCCTGATATTTATTTCAAATCACTTCAATGGAAAAATGAGGGAGAGATGGAAAACAGGCTGTTGGTGCATTATCACCCGTCTACACTCTCATGAAAAGTCATAATCTACCCCATTATCTTTTGCGAGTGGAGCAATATAATTTTTTTGTTAAGAATACTCTTTTAAAGATAGGCCATTGATAACTTGATTATATCAATGGATAGCAGCTTACTTGTAATAAACAACTGGAGCACGGCAAAGCTTCTCAATATATTGTTGTAACAAAGAGTCGTTGGACTCTGATTTCATATAATTAAAAGTTGTAAAATAAAATTTTACATTTTTAAAACTTTTACAATTTAAAAAAAAATTTCCATGTAATTGTGACTGAATATAAAATTGTAGCTGGATAAAATTAGATATTTAAGTTGCATATAAGAGCCTACAAACTAATGTAACAATATTAGTTAGCTCCTTAAACATACAACTTGGATGAAATGTTAAGCATACTTTCTAATCAGTAATGTTTTACAGTTTATCAACTAATTGCACATTCTCATTGGGTAAGGATTAAAGTTGTACAAACATTGCTGTTTAAAAGAAAACTATGGCTTGGATTTTCCAATTCTGTGTTTGCCAGCCTACAGTTTACTGTCCATTAAAGTGAAATGGTGGAAAATCAAGGGCTGAGGAGCACAGAAGTGGTAAACCCCCTGCCTACATTAATATGGTGTTGCTCATAGTAAGTCAGGGGATACAATGTTTTATAATAGAAGTGTTTTCCTATGTAATGCACAATGTTTTGCACAATATAGTTGATCTCCTGTGCTTTTACACACAGACAAAAGATAGAAAATAATTTGTGCCTTTCTTTTCCTACAACCGTCCCCTAGTCTTCACCTCTAATTCTCTCCTATTTCTCCGCTTATTTTAATTTCTTCTTGGATTTATTAATGTGGTCCCAGTTCTCCAATATGAGGTATAGTAGCCTAGTGGTTATAACAGTGGACTATCAGTCCGGAGGTAATGAGTTGGAATTCCACTGTAGCAGGTTGTAATAGTGAGCTAAAAAGAAATCTGTTAATTGATGGGTTAGTTAAAAATGACTGGTTCACTAATGCCCTTCAAGAATGGGAACTTGTCACCCTTAACTGGTCTGGTCCACACACGATTCCCCTTGCACACTGTGGGCTGAATAATATGGGGGCACGGACCTGCGCCGACCTGCCCGCAGCCATAAAGCACTGTGGGGCAGACTAATGAGGGCCAAGTGGGACTAAGTCCCCGCCCTCTGAAGCTGCCGGCCAATCTGATTGGCTGGCAGCTCCATCAATCCTGGCAGTGCCAGGAAGGTGCCAGTAGCCACTACCAGGACTGTTGGTGAAGAAAGGACCCCAATGCCTTGGATCCCAGGAGCAGGTACATCCGGGGTCTTAGGGCGGGAGGGTTTGCTTAGGTTACGGAGAGGGACAGTGGGGGTTAAGGGAAGGAGCGAGTAAGAAGGAAGGGGGTTCAACATAAGGGGGGAGGGGGGCGCTCTGCCATCGGCAAAGGGCAGCCGCTGAGGAGCTACCCCGACTTTGCTTCCCACCCTTTTATGACCTGGCATGAAAAATTGGTCTTCCCAGTCCCGTCCTGCTGCCCACGTCCAACGTTTTATGGCATGGGCAGCGTATTATCAGGCTCAATTGGCTTGAAACAAGCCTAATTGACCCTTAATTGTTCATTTAAAAATGGTGGACAGGCTGCCAATTTCGGAACTCGCCTACCCCCCATATTATGGGGGCAAACTTGGGGGTGGGCGGGAAGGTGGTGGGATTGGCACTCACCCTGTTTTAAGTGTCCCCCACAGGAAACACACCCGCTGGGGGCACATAAAATTCAGCCTGATGTCTCGAAATGCCTCATGTTAAACCCTCAGAAGCTGTAATTGCTTTTACGTGGGCAAATATTGAAAAATAACATTTTAAAATGGTCTGAGAAAAGGCAGAGGAATAGGATAAAATGGTTAGCTTCTACAAAGAGCCAGCAGAGATTTGAATGCTCTGTAAAGTCTGATTCTAACTAAAAAGAGTGTTACAAAAGACAGAGATGAAAACAGAGATTGTTCCCCACAACCACAAGCCACAAACTGATCTTGAGGAAACAGTGGATGAGGATTGTTGGATCCATTGGAGAGAATTATGCAGGAGGGTATGCAGCAACTCAAAACCTATTCTTCTTCCCCCTAGTCATACATGTGAATGTATTCACTCAGGCACTCTGTCATTCACAATATCATTCACAAACTTAGCAAATAGTACAAAATCATAGCATGCCGTGTTATTGACAGGTCACAATTGTTCTAAAAGGTGTACTACTGATACCACTGTAATACTTCATATTATTGTGTTTCCACTAGTGTCCCCAAGGTCCAGCTAGATGCAATCCCTGAAGGTTCTGAGCGTACCACTTCACAATATGCAGCACCACTTACTCTGCCTTAAGCACTATTACAAGCGTGTCATTCTGGTGCCACTAGACAGAGAGATTAAGTGGGGGAGCACTAGTTAAAGCACACAGCATGAGTGACAAGGAGCAAATAGAAATGGGGACAAAGGGTCAGGAAACATGCTGAGTGTAGGGTTAGTGCTACGCTCAGCTTTTGAACTCTGGGCTGGTGTTATAGAGGGTTTGTTACAAAAGAATCCTGCTGAACACCATCAATTCATTTATGCAAACCTCTGGATTCTTATGGGTTTTTTTTAACTGATGTTGCAAATGCCTTGAGCGCCGATGTATGTGAGGTTGTCTTGGATGGGATGTTGCTTTGGAGTATATGTGAAGCTTCAATGACCTGCATGGAGCCCAATGTTCCTCTACCATACAATCACAGAACATGATAAGGAAATGTCAAGAGGTGATGAACGGCAGGAGGAAAGCCAAGCAAAGAAAAATTATAGACCTCTTGTCTGAGAGTAAAAAGATACTGCAGTATACAGGATCACTAGCGCTCAGTTATTTCCTCAGAACCTGTAAACTAGGAAGAAATTGTTAGGTTGTCATCAGTGCTCTTGAGTTAACCCATATGCAAAAGAGCTTATCCCCCCAAGGTCAACACAGGACTTACGAATCCTGTGCGTTAGAATGCAGACCCTGTGTCACACAGTGTTATGGAAGATGTAGAGAATTAGGGAAGTACAGTATATGCTGGATCAGGAAGTAATCCAAAGCCTGTGGACATTGCCTGTAATTGGTCCCCAAGGAAGACAAGATCATGCAGTCTGTATAGGTTACGTAGAAGAATTTAGAAATTATATTACAAATACTGACTGTTCAGCCCATATAAAGGGATCAGATAGCCCTGGTACCACCTGTCACCCTGCTCCAGCAGCTCAACTGGCCAATTGGGAGTAGCTCAACTGGATCAGTTCCAATTTCCATTTAAGAATGCGCCTGTTGATAACTGATTTAACCACCTATAGCTTTCTTGAACGTTGATATGAACTCTGTTTCAATCATTAATTCAGGTAGTGCATTTTGCAGCCTTAATAGCCATTCTGTAAGAAGGTTATTCCTGCTTTCTGTCCCAAATCTTTTACACTTAATTTTGTAAGTACATTTCTTCACTCAAGACCCTTCAATCACTGGAAACAACCTGTGCCACTCTTTTATAATTTTAAATATCTCCAACAAATCATCCCATTATTTGGTCTGTTCCAATGAAAGCAGCCCCAAATTTTGAAGTCCTTTTTTTCCATATCAAGCAGCATTCTAGTCAAATAAGATAATAGCAAAATACTGTGGATGCTGGAAATCTGAAACAAAAACAGAAAATGCTGGAAAAACTCAGCAGGTCTGACAGCATCTGTGGAGAGAGAAACAGAGTTGATGTTTCGAGTCCGTCATACTGTTTTTGTTTCAGCATTCTAGTCAATGTGTGCTGTGCCCTGTCTACCATGGCTCAACATTTTTCCTACATTGTGGAGCTCCAAACTGCATGCAACACTCCAACCATACCCTTACTAAGATATTACCTAAGTTCATTTTACATCTTGAATTTTCATATTCTTGTTTTAAAACCCAGCATGCTTTTAGCTTTTTATGGCCTTAACCGCTTGTGGTGCTATTCTTACTGTCTTGTGCACATGAACCCCCAAGCTAGATTTAACAGTGCGCTGGAGTCCCTGAAACCCCGGTGAGCTTGCCCCCACTTTGTCGGATTGCCCTGTAGCCATTTAACAGAAAGCTTGCCGTTGATTGGTTTAAGGTGAGATTTCATCCCCAACTGGGCAGGAAGTCCCATGTCTGAGAGCTGCTGGCCAATCAAATGGCTGGCATTTCTTTGGTGCCAGGGAGAGTGGTGGCCACTGCTGGGGCTGTGTCCAGCACCCAACAGCAAGGAACCATGGAGCCGGAGTCAAAGTTAAGTGCAGGGTGAGGATAGTATTCGACAGGGCCAGAGGGCTAGGGCCCGGCAAAGGAGGTGGGGGGTTGGGGGGGGTTTGCGGGCGGTGGGGACCCGGATTAGACAGGTCAGGGGTGAGAGGGGTGTGAGGGAAGAGTTGAAGACCTTGAGAAGGACCCCTGATAGGCTCAGAGGATCTTTAAGGAGGCTCCTCTGCCCTCTGCACTCCGCCAGCCTACGTAATGAAAGCTGCTGGGTTGGATGCTTGGTGTGGGCTTCTTCTGCCACTGGTTAAATCCTTGGAGCAGCAGGATGAGACCCTTAAGTGGGCGGGTCTCCTGATGCCTCCCCCGTCATTCATAAAATTGTGGCGAGGCAGGGGCTGGTGGCTAAGTGGTGGACACAGCGCCCGTGGCATTTTACAGGTGCCCCCACCGCTAACCCACCCCTGGTGGCCATAAAATCTAGCGCTCCCGCTCCACCTTTTTCTATTTTCTATGCGTCCTATTTGAAACTTTCGATGACATTTCCTCTAACCCCATCTCCAATTATTAATGGACATAGTGAACAGAAGCAGTCTCAGATCAGGACCACGTGGGATAGTGAAGTCCACTTTCAACACTCTGAGAATTCCCTATAACGCCTACTCACTCTTTCTTCCCTTTTATCCAGTGTTTAAATTAATTTTCCACTCTTGCCATGGGAAATAGTTTTCCCAGCAAATGTTGAAATGTTTAAATGTAGAGCTCATTACAAGCTGAAGCCTTCCTTGTTTAGGGCTGCATTTACAGTATCATCTGACCACAATGCTTTCATATAGTTATATTACATTCATGACAGTGCAACTCCATTGGAATGGAACATTGTCTTTAGGAGTACAACATGGCCATCTAACATTGGTGTTGTCCCTAAAAGGCAAATGCTGATGTACTGTCACGTCTAGAATAAAAGCAGTAATGGTCCTCATGAGTGCTGCATTGCTGGTACTGAGGTCTGTTGAACAAGAGCTAGCTGGTAAAAAATGAAGCAAATAAAACTATTTTCGGGAATCATAGGAAGCAAAGGCTCACCAATGATATGGAATCCAGAGAATAAAGCCAGTGTAAAAGAGAACAAAAAAGACCCCCAAAATGTGTAACTTAAAAATGACACACACCTACACTTTACATGATATAATGTTCCTGACTTACCAAGAGCAGCACCATAGGATGTTCTAGTAATATATTAAAAATGACACCTCAGTGCGCAGACATCACACTGCAGACAGCACACTTTGCTGCAGATGCAAAAGAATCTTTAAAAAAAACAAAAAAAAGCCAGTTACTTAATGCTGGGTGCTTATGATCTAGAGCCAAAACTGACAAGCACTTTATATTCTCTAATCAAAAGACAACTAAACTCTGCATGACCTGAGCTTCTGTTTTACATCACCAAAAACGTGACTTTGTTCCCTTAAGCGTGCACAGCTCCATCTTAAGAAAATAATATATTGTGCATTATGTGGTGTAAAACTCTTGTCCTTATAATACATTTCATCTGACTTAACACGGTGCGAGACCTACAAATAATAATATAAAATAGGTACAAATTCATATATTTTTTCCAAATGCCTCGCTTCAGCTACCGGACTTGCTAGATCAAATCTTAGACATCACACGTCAAAGTCTGTGTCACACTTGCACCTCAGTGCCCTAAATTTCTTACTCATGAACCAGGCGGGATTGACACCTGAACTGGTGCTGTCAACGCAGTAAGTGAATAAAAACTAACAATTTCAAAAACTTCCAGTCAAAAATTGGCAACAGCTCGTACGTAGCCTGCAGCATAAGTGGAGCCAATCAAATTGCTCCAAATGCTTTTTGAAAATCTTTATAATTATCATACTACCAAGAGATTAGTCTTCACAAGAGATTAGTATGGTGCAAAAGAAAATAACATGGCGTTTTGTCTCAGTGGATAAAACTACTGACATTTTTCCTGTGAACATTGAGCTATTGTGGAGGCAGCAGGGGCAGGTTTAAGACAAATGATCAGGAGCAACAAAAGATCAATGGAGTGCAAAATGTTTGAAAAATGTGGTCCTCTCAGTGAAAATTTAGCTTTAAAGGAATGTTCTGCTTCACAGTTTATCTTTCTCCTCTTGTGCTCATCTCTCCTTATCAGCTTCTCTCCCCTGAATTTCTCTTTTCTGAACTATTTTGTTCACAGGACATGTGGCTAGGCCAGCATTTATTGCTCATCCCTAATTCCCCTAAAGAACAGGGTGGTGAGCCGACTTTTTTTTATTCATTCATGGGATGTGGGCTTCGCTGGCTAAGCCAGCATTTATTGCCCATCCCTAGTTGAGGAGGTGGTGGTGAACTGCTTTCTTGAACCGCTGCAGTCCATGTGGTGTAGGTACACCCACAGTGCTGTTAGGAAGGGAGTTCCAGGATTTTGACCCAGTGACAGTGAAGGAACAGCGATATATTTCCAAGTCAGGATGGTGAGTGGCTTGGAGGGGAACTTCCACGTGATGGTTTTCCCATCTAACTGCTGCCCTTGTCCTTCTAGGTGGTAGTGGTCGTGGGTTTGGAAGGTGCTGTAGAAGGAGCCTTGGTGAATTGCTGCAGTGCATCTTGTAGATGGTACACACTGCTGCTGCTGTGTGTCGGTGGTGGAGAGAGTGAATGTTTGTGGATGTGGTGCCAATCAAGCGGGCTGCTTTGCCCTGGAAGGTGTCAAGCTTCTTGAGTGTTGTAGGAGCTGCACTCATCTAGGCAAGTGGGGAGTATTCCATCACATTCCTGACTTGTGCCTTGTAGATGGTGGACAGGCTTTGGAGAGTCAGGAGGTGCATTACTTGTCACACTATTCCTAGCCTCTGACTTGCTCTTGTAGCCACAGTATGGCTAGTCCAGTTCAGTTTCTGGTCAATGGTAACCCCCAGGATAGCTGATAGTGGGGGATTCAGTGATGGTAATGCCATTGAACATCAAGGGACGATGGTTGGATTCTCTCTTGTTGGGGATGGTCATTGCTTGACACTTGTGTGGTGCGAATGTTACTTGTCACTTGTCAGCCCAAACCTGGATATTGTCCAGGTCATGCTGCATTGGACATAGACTGCTTCAGTATCTGAGCAGTCGCGAATGGTGCTAAACATTGTGCAATCATCAGCAAACATCCCCACTTCTGACCTTGTGATGGAAGGAAGGTCATTGATGAAGCAGCTGAAGATGGTTGGGCCGAGGACACTACCCTGAGGAACTCCTGCAGTGTTGTCTTGGAGCTGAGATGATCTCCAACAACCACAACCATCTTCCTTTGTGCTAGGTATGACTCCAACCAGCAGAGAGTTTTCCCCCTGATCCCCATTGTCTCCAGTTTTGCTAGGGTTCCTCGATGCCACACTCTGTCAAATGCTGCCTTGATGTCACCTCACCTCGGGAGTTCATGTTTGAACCAAGGCTGTAGTGAGGTCAGGAGCTGAGTGGCCCTGGTGGAACCTAGACTGGGTGTCAGTGAGCAGGTTATTGCTAAGCAGGTGCCGCTTGATAGCACTGTTGATGACCTTTTCCATTACTTTACTGATAATTGAGAGTAGACTGATGGGGTGATAATTGGCCAGGTTGGATTTGTCCTGCTTTTTGTGTACAGGACATACCTGGGCAATTTTCTATGTAGCCGGGTAGATGCCAGTGTTGTAGCTGTACTGGAACAGCTTGGCTAGGGGTGCAGCAAGTTCTGGAGCACAAGTCTTCAGTACTATTGCCGGAATATTGTCAGGGCCCATAGCCTTTGCAGTATCCAGTGCCTTCAGCGTCTCTTGATATCATATGGAGTGAATTGAATTGGCTGAAGACTGGCATCTGTGATGCTGGGGATCTCTGGAGGAGGCCGAGATGGATCATCTGCTCGGCACTTCTGACTGAAAATTGTAGCAAATGCTTCAGCCTTATATTTTGCACTGATGTACTGGGCTCCTCCATCATTGAGAATGGGGATATTTGTGGAGCTTCCTCCTCCAGTAACTTGTTTAATTGTCCACCACCATTCATGACTGGATGTGGCAGGACTGCAGAGCTTGGATCTGATCCATTGGTTGTGGGATCGCTTAGCCCTGTCTATCACTTGCTGCTTATGCTGTTTAGCACGCAAGTAGTCCTATGTTACAGCTTCACCAGGTTGACACCTAATTTTTAGATATGCCTGATGCTGCTCCTGACATGCCCTCCTGCACTCTTCATTCAACCAGGGCTGACCCCCTGGCTTGATGGTAATGGTAGAGTGGGGGATATGCCTGGCCATGAGGTTACAGGTTGTGTTTGAGTACAATTCTGCTGCTGCTGATGGCCCACAGTGCCTTATGGACGTCCAGTCTTGAGTTGCTAGATCTGTTTGAAATCTATCCCATTTAGCACGGTGGTAGTGCCACACAACACGATGGAGGGTATCCTCAATGTGAAGATGGGACTTTTTCTCCACTACGGCTGTGTGGTGGTCACTCCAACCCATACTGTCATGGACAGATGCACCTGTAGCAGGTAGGTTGGTGAGGATGAAGTCAACTATGTTTTTCCCTCTTGTTGGTTCCCTCACCACCTGCTGCAGACCCAGTCTAGCAGCTATGTCCTTTAGGACTTGGCCAGCTCAGTCAGTAGTGGTGCCACCGAACCACTCCTGGTGATGGACTTTGAAGTCCCCCACCCAGAGTACATTCTGTGCCCTTACCTCTCTCAGTGCTTCCTCCAAGTGATGTTCAACATGGAGGAGCACTGATTCTTCAGCTGATGGAGAGCGGTACGTGGTAATGAGCAGGGGGTTTATTTGCCCATGTTTGACTTGATGCCATGAGACTTCATGGGGTCTGGAGTCAATGTTGAAGACTCACAGGGCAACTCTCTCCCAACTGTATACCACTGTGCCACCACCTTTGCTGGGTCTGCCCTGCCGGTGGGACAGGACATACCCAGGGATGTTGATGGTGGCATCTGGGACATTATCTGTAAGGTATGATTCCGTGAGGATGACTATGTCAGGCTATTGCTTGACTAGTCTCAGACAGCTCTCCCAATTTTGGCACTAGCCCCCAGATGTTAGTAAGGAGGTCTTTGCAGGGTTGACAGGGCTGAGATTGCCATAGTCGTTTCCAGTGCCTAGGTCCGTCCGGTTTCATTCCTTTTTTATGTCTTTGTCGTGCTTGTTATAACTTATTGGCTTGCTAGGCCATTTCAGAGGGCATTTAAGAGTCAACCACATTGCTGTGGGTCTGGAGTCAAGTGTAGGCCGGACCAGGTAAGGACAACAGATTTCCTTCCCTAAAGGACATTAATGAACCAGATGGGTTTTTACAACAATTGACAATAGTCTCATGGTCATCATCAGGCTTTTAATTCCAGATTCTTATTGAATTCAATCCGCAGAGTATTACCTTGCATTTCTGGATCACGAGTCCAGCGACATACCATTATGCCATCGCCTCCCCACCAAACCACATCTCAAACCACTGCAGCCCATGTGGTTTAGGTATACCCGCAGTGCTATTAGGGAGCTCCAGGATTTCGACCCAGCGACAGTTAAGGGATGACAGCATAGTTCCAAGTTCGGGTGGTGTGTGGCTTGGAGGGCAACTGGCAGGTGGTGGTGTGGGTGGTGTTCCCATGCATCTGCTACTCTTATCCTTCTAGGTGGTAGAGGTCACGGGTTTGGAAGGTGCTGTCGAAGGAGTCTTGGCGAGATGCTGCAGTGCATGTTGTAGATGACACACACTGCTGCCACTGTGCATCAATGGTGGAAGAAGTGAATGTTTAAGGTTGTGGATGAGGTGTTAATCAAGAGGGCTGGTTTCTCCAAGATGGTGTTGAGCTTCTTGACTGTTGTTCAAGCTGCACACGTCCAGGCAGGTGGACTGTATTCCGTCACACTCCTGACTTGTGCCTTGTGGACAGGCTTTGGGGAGTCAGATGGTGAGTTACTTGCTGCAGAATTCCCATGCTTTGACCTGCTCTTGTAGCCACAGCACATATATGGCAGACCCAGCTCAGTTTCTGGTCAATGATAACTCCCAGGATGTTGATAGTGGGAGATTCAGTGATGGTAATGCCATTGAATGTCAATTAGGGAGATGGTTAGACTCTCTCTTGTTGGATATGGACATTGCCTGGCATTTGCATGGCGCAAATGTACAATCCTTTCACATTCTTTCCTATTCTCATTTGACCTGTGTTTTTCTTTCTCTCACCTTTTCAGGTTTACTGTCTTTCTTTAATTTTCGTGCCCTTTTGCTCCTTTTCTCATTTATTCCTCCTCTTGTTCACAAATTGCATCCCCCTTTCCGATCTTGCACTTTTCCCTGCTCTGGTTCATTCTCTTGCTCCCTGTTCCACCTGCCCCCTCCCCCACTTTTCTTGTTTACTGTATCCTTCTACCATTCTGAGCATTTGCTCTGCAGAAAAGCTGGGTCCATTTTGTGTATATATTCTAGGGAAACGAAGAGAGTTAATTTTACATGATGTTAAATTTGAAATGCAAACAAAGGGCAGAGTCATCCCAGATTTGCACTAAGTGCAGTAGCAGGCGGGGAAAGGATGTTTTACCCGCCGGCCGCAATGGCGGCTTTTCACACAGTATCATCGTGATCCCGCCTCATTAATCATGCACTCTTGGGAAACAGGCCGTTTCGATGGTGGGCTGTCTTCAATTCACCCACAATGCCATCACCTCACAGCTTCATCACGCCAGGCGCCATATTTTAAGTGCAGCTTCACGCACACCTCTCAGTGCTTCCAGCCCAAGACCGCTGTAAAGACGGCATGACCCCAAAAGGCAAGAAGACTGCAGCCCTCTGATTTAGTGATGCATCCCTTGAGTGCCTTTTGGACGCTGTGGAGGCCTGCCGTGATGTCCTCTATCCCTGCCCTGGCCGCAGGATGGGCAGCCACATCACCAATCCAGAATGGGAGGGGGTGGTCACTGCCAATGGCCTGCAAAAGAGGACAGCGACCCAGTGTCGAAAGAGGATGAATGATCTCCTCCGTTCCGTCAGGATAAGTCACTCTTCTCATCGCTCTCAACTCACACACTCACACAAACCCATCACACATCCACAAGGCCCTCACTCACTGCCAGTTCAAGGGACATCACCATTCACTCTCTCACACACACCTTCATTGTCCTCATCCTGTCCATGGGACCAGTCACCACCCACACATGCCAGGCATGGTTATCATCTGGCCTGACAGGCATCCTGCTTACATTCTCTCCATCTGTATTCATGCAGGACAAGCTGGCACAAAACAACAGGGAGAGGTTGCAGACCGGTGAAGGAATGTCTGAAATCAAGGTCCTCATGAACTTTGAAAATAGAGTCATACAGCTGGCCAGCGAGGATCTGGACCATTCCTGTGCTAATGGTGAGGTTGGCGCTGCTCTACCAATTGAAGGTCCAGCAGTGCAATATCCATCAGACAACCATGCCGTGAGTGATATGTCCTGTTTCACAGACCACTGCCATGCACTAATTATCTCTCCTTTCTTTCTGGCACATCTGCCAAACAGTCGAAGGGGTCCATGACTCAGAGCTTCCGATCAAGCTCCGAAGACACATCAGAAAAAGAATCTGATGGCACCCTCATTGAAAACCGTCACAACGCTCACCCACACCCTCCACCAGTGCAGAGACACACACCTCGGTGGGACCTAGCTTTACAGTAGCCTTGGGATCACAATCTGGTGAGCACATCACACCTTCTGATCCACAGCAGTTGTCTGGCACTCAGGAGGGCTGCTGGAGGCCAGAAACTTGCTGAGTCTGAGTCAGATGAGGAGCCGCTGGACTTGGTCATACCTCAGTTACTGGAGCTAAAAAGCTCAGGAACACCAGGAAGGGATGTCCGCTGCATTCCTCAGATTGCAAAGCACGATGGAGGAGTCCATCCACCTTCAGTCTGAGGTGTATACCAATGCACTGAGATCAACAATAGTAGGATGGCGGCTGCCATGGAGACTTTGGTACAGGACATTGGTCCTGCACTGCTGCGTGGGCTGAACTCCATCGCTGACGCCATAGTTGGCCTCCAGCAGTCTCAACGCGAGAGGGGTGCGGGGCAGCTCAATCTCACTCCAGCTTCCCCTTCTCCTCGAGGAGTTGGTCAGGAGCCCTGGGGCACCCATAGCGAGGAGGATCAGCAGGTGCACACCCCGGGACCATCCACCCACGTACTCTGGGAGCGTCTGGCCCATCTGAATCCCCTTTTCCTGTGACACCAGCAGCTCCAGCTCCACAGGTCGAGCAGGGTGCCACTGCCACATAGCAGGACCCCAAAAGCAGGCCAGGGCCCTCCACGTCTCATCCCTCCAGATGATGTCTGCTAAGGTCATCACAGACAGGGCGTAGGCTGCCTCCATCTCGGCTGTGGGTGTCCAGGGAGCACCAAGACATAGCGGCAGGGTTAGGAAGGTTAAGAAGATGTAATTGCACAGCTTGGGCATGGGCGTTAATCACTTATACATAATGTTCACTATTGTCAATAAATTCCCAAGAATGTCTCCCTGCCTATGGCTCCTTGTTCTGATGTGCAGTGTTTGTGTTGCTCAGATGTGAAACCTTGGCTCCTGCACAAGATAAAGGCAGATATCTCAGTCCAGGGCCTCTTCCCTGTGCAGTGTGTAACCTTCAGACCAAAGTGATGGTCCAGCCTCACACTCACTGGTGACATTCCTGATGCCTAGTCATTGCTGCCAGAATGTTGTGGGCTGGCATCACAGAGTTCCATCATTCTCTCTGCTCTCAGCACCTTTGAGGTGGGGCTGGCCCCCATCTTGTCAGCACCTGGTACCGGTGATGCTGTGATCCTGAAGGGGTCAGGTGCAGAAGGCGGACAAACGATCAGGTGTATTTAAAGTTTCAGGGCTGCGTCTCCATGATATGACCCTGATCACAGAGCCCAAGCGAGCTGCCCTCAGCCAGACAGAAGACAGACATTCACAGAGGCTATATGAAGATCTATGAAGTGTCCTCACTGCATGTTGTCATCATCCTTCTGGAATCAAGTGAATATTAGGGCCTCCACTGCATCTCCATGACAGGAACATTATCACAGAGGGTATGTGCGCTGTGTTTCACCAGACTGGAGTCAAATGTTCACAGGTGCAATGTGAGGATCTCTTTGCATGTCATCATCATCCTCCACAAATCTAGCAGCTGCCAGGGCCTCCCGAGTGTGCCTGCCTTGTCTGGACATTGAAATGGCCTCATTGTTCTCATCCTCGCCTTCAAGGACCTCCTCACCCTCATCCCCGTCAATGTCCTCCTCACCGGAGATGTCCAGCTCCTCCATCTCTTCCTCAGGCAGCTCCTCTCCCTGTTGCAGCGCCAGGTTGTAAAGGTGCAGTAGGTGATGACAATGCATGACACCCTCTGTGGACTATATTGCAGGGCTTCACCAGACTCGACCTTCACTTTCAGCACCCCAATGATTTGCTCCACCAAGTTGCGAGTTGCAGCATGAGCCTCATTATACATTCTCTCTGCTGCAGTCTGAGGTCGCCACACGGGTGTCATCAGCCACATCCTCTGCGGGTAGCCCTTGTTACTGAGGAGCCATCGCTATAGCTTCTGTGGAACCTGGAAGACGTCAGGGATCTGTGACCGACTGAGAATGTTGGAGTCATGCACACTCCCTGGGATCTGCAGGATCTGCAGGATGCGTTTGTGGTGGTCGCACACCAGCTGCACATTCAGCGAATGGAAGCCCTGTGGTTGACATAGTTGACCACTTGTTGCGACGGAGATCTAAGCGTCACATGAGTGCAGTCGATGGCACCCTGCACCTGTGGGAAACCTGAGGTCTGGGCAAATCGCAGCGCTCTTGCATCCTGGTTTTCCTGGTCCTGGATGAAATGCATGAAGTTGTGTGCCTTTACAAAGATGGTGTCTGTGACCTTATGGATGCATTTGTGGGTGGAGGCTTGTGATATTCCACTGAGGCCACCTGTGGAGCCCTGAAAGGAGCCACTGGAAAGAAATTAAGTGTCCTGGTCACTTTCATGGCCACTGGCAGTGGATGGCCTCCATGTCCCCGTGGCGCCAAATCCTGCAGCAGGTGGCGGATGTGACTGACCAGTTCCCTAGACGCGCGCAATCTTCGGTGACACTGGTTCTTGGTCATCTGCAGGAATGAAAGGCGGCATCCATAGACCCTGGGTCTAGCTAGGCACCGACCAGCAACACCTCGCTGTGGCTCTTCAGCAGTGTGTGTGAGAACCCCAGCAGCCCCTTCCTCCAGAGGGAACTGCTCCTCCCTCTGTGCAGCCAGGCGCCTCCGTCACTCTCTCCTCCTTTGTCTGTGCTCTCTGTAAGCCACAAGGCATACAGCTAGTTCACCAGGCTCCATGATCCTGATGTATTCCTCCTGCAAGATGAAAGAGAGACACGTGGGTTAGCTTGGGTGTTCTAAGAACCTCTCTTGGTTAAGTCTGTAGGCTTCTTAACGCATCCCAGAGAGTGCTGGCCACCACTTGGATGGCCAGAGGTTAGTGCGCTACTTGGCTGCCTGAGACCCCACCCACCTCCGCCCCACTTCACCTCACTGATTGGCGGCAGCTTTGCCCATTGGACTGTATGCTGTGCTCTCAGCTCAGGCACAGACATTCTCCTAACCCATGCTGCAAGGCTGCGCTGTTAGCTTGAACCATGGGGGGGACTGGTCCAAACCTGAATTATGACATTGCAAGGGGCTGTCAGCGCCTCCACCAGTGGCTGCTCCATGACCAGCTATAGCAAGGAGATTGTACAATGTGCCCAGTCATCCAATTGCAGTCCAATAAAATGCTCATTAGTTTGCAGTCTGTATCTGAGGGGTGATAAACTCTGGAGCACTTGGTGGCACTTTCATGCCTCTGCTTTGCTTAAGCGGGCAAGTAAGTTGGAGGCCCGACTTCAAGCTTGTAAATGTGGCTGTGCCTGAACTGTCTCAGCTGTGGAGAATGATCACTTTATACAAGGTTTCCCTAATGCATGGCTGCTTGCTGGAGCACTACCATTAATGGTAGTGCAACCCTTGCTGCAGCACCGCACTGTCAGCCAGCCAGGAAAAAGCGGCTTGCCCGTGGCCTTGCCTGAATGTGTGGCACCTCAACCTTGAAGTCCAACAGGCGACCCTCACACGTGCTGTGCAGCTTTACTGTGCACTCCCCTCCGAGTTCCCTTCGAAGTGCAGCTCGCCAAGTGAATACCTCACAAATGCTGTTGTAAAACACATACCGACGTGCTCGGATGATCCCGACATTGGAGGATGATTCCGGCATTGGAGGATGATTCCAGCATTGGGGGATGATTCCGGCATTGGAGGATGATTCCAGCACTGGGGGATGATTCCGGCATTGGGGGATGATTCCGGCATTGGGGGATGATTCCGGCATTGGAGGATGATTCCGGCATTGGGGGATGATTCCGGCATTGGGGGATGATTCCGGCATTGGGGGATGATTCCGGCATTGGGGGATGATTCCGGCATTGGGGGATGATTCCGGCATTGGGGGATGATTCCGGCATTGGGGGATGATTCCAGCAAGCTGGGCTTAGAATGATATGCAGCTGTATTACAATGAAGTTCCCGACGTCTGACAGTGGGAAACACGGCCCACCATTGACAGGCAGAGCAGACCATTGCAAACTCATTTCATGACACCTTGAAACCAATTTTTGGCCTTCTTGCCATATTGTCTGCTCATGTAACCAAACATGCCCACCGCCAACAGGCTGGGAAAATTCCGCCCAAAGGATTTATACCCACAACTGTTATTGGCCTTTTCAAATTAAGATAGGCACCTGTCTTCACAATGACTTGAGCAATAATATCCACAAATAGATCTTTCATAATCAGATGAGATATGTGCAAGCAAGATTCTTTATAGCTGCTGATACCAGTAAACAAGATTTTCACATTGTGATTTCAGAGAACAGCCAAAGAGGTAAAACTCATAATTGGAAGCCAGTTTATTGTCTAATTAATTAAAATTTAAAAGTAATCGCTTCTGACGTGTGCCTGTACAATGGAATAAGAACTTGGAAAAGGATGCACCTAACCAAATTGATTACCTTGGTGATCACTAATGGTCACACCCTATAGGTGGAATTGCCTCTATGATATTTTAAAGTATTTATGGTCATGTTGTACCCATGAAGATTTTTGGATGGTTTCAAGATAGAAGACTAAATAAAGTTCATAGATGATTCTGGTATATAAACATGTTGGGCACATAATTCATTTGCCCTGATTTTTGAGCATGGCAGCCATGAATCATGGCAT
Source organism: Cetorhinus maximus (assembly GCF_964194155.1). NCBI lineage: Eukaryota > Metazoa > Chordata > Chondrichthyes > Lamniformes > Cetorhinidae > Cetorhinus > Cetorhinus maximus. The sequence continues at coordinate 95,198,433 of NC_135891.1, forward strand.
GCCAGTTCAGAGGTGGGCAAAACATGAATTTATCTACCCATCTCATTTGAATGAAAGTGTAAGTTCCTCTGCCTCCCGTGCAGGTCTCCTCTCCAGTGAGCTCTGCACACAATGAGAGGTGCCAGCAGCATAGCTACACAACACATGGTAGGCTGCCTCTTCAAGGGAAGGTGGAATAAAAAGAATGCTGCAATGGAAATTCTTACAAACTGAAGACCAGGGCACACAGAGGAGTCTGGACTAAAGGATGCCATGTTGGAGGCATTGGTGGTGCAAGTGGGCAGGAACATAGATGCCATGACCCTGCATGGGGCCAGGAAGCCCTCAAGATTATCCTTGGAAGGGAGTGGAAGCAGGTGGCTGGGAAGGCCAAATCCCAGGATCTGGCAGCAGTTCCATTAATGACCTCATGTTGGTGGCCAAAGTCAGTGAATGTATCTTCACATGACATCTTCTACTCATCACATCACCAACCTCTCATCCTGCTTGATGCACCACACTCCCATCACTCACCCAGCAGCACTGTCTGGCACTCAGGGATCAAACCTATCATCCAGATACTCCATTTTACCCTCATACATCTACCAATGCTGCCAGTCTCTCAGTGACTCCACATACCTCCAGCTATTAAGCTATGGCAGGTACAACACTCAAACAAAGTGATCTATAATTACTGACATTCTGCTCTCTCTCTCTTGCAGGACACATTAAAAGGGAGCAGACCAGAGTCAGCAGTGGATGAGGATGTTGCATTTCCTAAGCCCTACAGAGATGATTCTCCACATCATTGCACTGGTGGTACAATGTTGCTGACAATATTGAAAATGATGGCTTCTTCCAGTGTTATGTCTCTTCTCAACTCCTAGCACACCCTTATCCTGCTATCCGGCATGACAAGCAAGCTGCTGATGGTGTGACCATGGACCTCTTGCTTTCCACTCCACACCCACTTCCCTCACAAGAATCTTTCACTTCTGAGTTTCCACTTTCAGACACCCAATAACCGCCACCTGCCCGGTGACAACAGCCCCAGGAGGAAGGGAGAGAGCGACAACGCTGCACTTATGTGGAGGCCCCATCACTTGGTCTGTCACTCGCAGCCACCAGTTCATAAACTGGCACTGCATTTACCTTGGAGACAAGTGTAGAGTGGGGATCAGCACACAATGAGTCACTGGGCACAAGTGGGTTACAGGTAGGCAAAGGGGAAATAATGGTTTGTTTGCCAGCTCACCAGAGGATGGGGTGGCAGACAAGTACTGCTGCTGAAGACTCAGACTTGGACCTCAATGGGGTGGCATGGAGGAGAGCACTGAATGGGCTTGCACACCAAGATGCAGGGGATGTAATTGTGCACCCATACCAAGGAAGAATGTCATACAGATTGCACTGCCTGCCCTTGGGGAAGGTTGGCCTCTGTTGTACATAAATGATTCCTCGCCTGTTGTGTCCACTGGGCCACTGCGGGCCTTTTTTGACCGATGGACACACATGGAATATCCATTTTCACTTAACCCTTTTGCTTTGGTTTTGTTTGTTGATTTTCATTATGAGCAGTTTTTGGGTAGGCCAAACTTCTCCAAAAATTTGGTGTCAATCTTTTAAGGAGGTGCTTTTATCTTTAATTTCATTTAGTCCCTTTAAACTTATCCTTTGTTTCTTTACTTGTCACATTACCATCTCCTTTTGTCTTGTACCATCATCACCTTTGTCATTAGCCTCTCCAGCCTTCCCCCTTTCCCCCTCCCCACTTTCCCTGTTTCTGAGCTCACTTAAACCCTGTTGCATCTCTAAGTTTTTCCAGTTCTGAAGAATGATCGTCGACTTGAAACTCTCTTTTCTCACTCCATAGGTACTGTCTGACCTGCTGAGTATTTCCAGTATTTTCTGTTTTTATTATGCTGATTGTGTCCTTGTACAGCCATCTCAGTTAATGAAAAATAGGACCCTTTCATATTATCATCTACCAATTCCCTGCTAACTTTCTCTGAAAATCTAGCAGTTATACCTGTTTGAAAGAAGCACTTGGTAATTTTCAGTGGAACTATGCCTGCCCAATTCTACAGTCCCACTAGCTTAGCTAAAATGGGACCCTTTAGGTAGTGGTACGCCCTGGTGATGTACTTTATCTACCGACTGATTGGCCTGGGTATAAAGGGCAACATTTTTACATGAACTCATGGTTTTGGCTGTTGTCTTTTACTCGGACTTGCTGATAGCCTGAAAGTTGACGTCCTATAGAAACCTATCTCCAACCAAAAGTATAACTAATGAGTTGTTCCTTTGCAATTCCTTCTGCACCTGCCCAGCTAACAGGTAACAAGTAAGCGTACGTTGCCTGCTGGAGTTACTAGAGTTGGGGATAGATGAGATACAAGATAGCGCCACCACAAGACTATGTTCCATTATCACTTCTCTTCATCTTCTATTACGAAGCCACTTGTCTACCCATCCAGAAAATTGTCTGTCTAGTCCATGAGCCTTAATCTTACCTACTAGCTGACAGAAGGAATCTAATGTTATCTAAAATATCAAGTAAACCATGGCTGTGTAAATGCGGTCTCAGCACAGTGGCGCTAGAATCACTAGTTATTATCTACACCTAGAGTGCATGGACCTGAATTTGTACCTAATATGAGATCAGTTTATTAACATATTATTTTAGCACTCTAGGTGCACAATACTTAGTGTGGGGTCACAGTAGCTCTTAAATGAGTCCTGGTCTCAGGTGGAGAAATGGCAACAACAAGACTAAGTGCAGAATGGTACTGTGCCATTTCAACTTGCAACTCCAAAGTCCAGAAACATAAAGTGGCCAGAACAGTGTTTGTGTGAGGAATCCTGCAGTAAAAAGCAGTGTTATAGTAGTACGATTGGAAACGGTAGCAAGTGTCAGTCCCACAGAATGTGGAGCAACTTTTCAAAATATGTACAAATTTCCGAAGGATTGCCTGAGTGAGGTCATCACACTTTACAAATTTTACACTGTTAACTTCGCAAAGCACTGGATTTTTGCAATTGTTAGTTTGGCCCCTTCTAACTTTGGATTAATGGGAATGAAAAACAGCCTTTTCAGATAACTGCACACCATAGACTTTGCCTGCGGACAAACAACCTGGAAACAGGAATAGCACAACTTGAACAGTGCGCTGGCATATTCAAGACAGAGAGAAAAAAAAACCTGCTTAAGGTAGTCAAAAGTCACGAGGCTAAAACAAAGAAAAGCTCCTTAAAAGAATATTGATCAGGTTATCTCATAACTCTACAAAGAAGAATGAACTGTGTTATCTTCAGGAGAGGCAACATAGAGAAGAGGCAGTCGAGGAAGAATCACTTTGGTGTACACTGATGGGCCTTCCCCCAGGATAAATAGTTTGGTTCTTATATCATTCTTTTACCATTTGTGAGTACTGTCTAGATCTACTGCTTATTGTCATTTGACAATCTAATAAAATGCTAAGAAATCTTGACACTAGTTTCTATACTCAAGGGTAGAATTAGTAATAGGGTTATTTCTCTAATTATAGGGACAAAGTAATAAAAATCCTACGCCTTAAAGAGTTTGACTAGCATTTTGACCACCTTTCACCTGTTTTCCAAATGTACTGTCATGTCCATGTTTTTAGTGCCAACCCTCTATTGTTGCCATGCCAGTTGGTCCATGAAATATGGCAAGGTTCAAAGTGCTGTCAGCAAAAATTACCTTTATACTGCAAGTTCAGAAATTCCACAATATAGAACTTTGTGCAACTGGATCACACACCCCTTACCTTTCTCATTTCAACATATGTCCCTAATCTGTCTACTTGAAGCAAAGACTGCATGTGACAGGCATCAGCAGTTGTAACTGGGAGAAGCACAGGAAGTACAAGACCTTTTATCCCATTGAATAGAGATTCCTGTAGGCAGCTGAGGGAATGGATGAGGGGCGATCAAAAGCCTCTGCTCAGATGTTCTTCCACTAAAATTTAACTTTTGTACCCTTTCTACTTACCCATTCATTCTCTTATTAAAACAGGCATAGTGCCTCACAACAACACAGTGTTACATTTTGCCACATAATTTGAGTGTGAAGTGGTATTTTACTGCAGCACTGTAATATATATTCTTTTTCTGATCCTATTGGTTCCCATAGAAGCCCCAAAGGGAATATGTGCCCAGGTCCTAGAATCACATAACACCCTGTGTCATTCACTCCAACAGTGGTAAGCAGCAGTAAAGATACATTCATTTTGGAAGTTCAGTCAACAAACTGTAAGAAGGCATAATTGATGAAAAACACAACACAAATAAGGAGGATTCAGGGCTAGTACAATTATCGGAGCTGCAACATATTGCCCAAAGGTTCAGCTCAATGGTTCAAATAGCTGCTGAGTCCAAGGATTTGTACCTCACAAGGTCTACCTACAAATACATAGTGGTAGGTCAACATTAGCACTCCATGCAGTCATTTGAAACTGAAGGTGAGGGGTCATGCACACGGGTTTCAAGCCTGGGACAGTAAAGTATGTAGGTTGATAAGTAATGACAGGTGAGAATATGGATCAAGTTAGATGTGATGATGGAGATGAAGGATGGCATGGCCCAGTGTGAGGAAGAGCATAGAAGAGAGCAGGACCTAGATGGGTCAAAAGAGACATTGGCATTGTAGGCTCCCATAAGGAATGCCGAGATTTAGCCTTAAAGTGAGGACAGAGAGGTAATAATGTGATCAGATCAAAATTAGAGTCTAAAGGATGGATGAAAGGGGTGGTGTGAAGTCTACCCAAAGGCTTGAGGGAACTTGGACAACTAATGGCTAGTGAAGAGAAGTCCAGTTAGGAGTGGGTAGAGAAGAGGTAGATCCAAAAGCTGTTAGAGGAGTGGACTGTCAGCTAAGGATCAAATCTTCTGATAAAGGACTTTATTTGTTCAGTTTTGACATACATTTCAGAATCTGGCAATGCTTTTGCTATTCCCACAATTGCCTCTACAGCCTTAATTTGTGTTATGATATATTAAAAACCATTATAAAATAAAGCTACAAATAACAATCAAGCCCATTTACTTACATCAATGTTACATGATCGAAAGCGCTTCCTCTCTCCAAGACAGTATCGCCCACCAATAGTTGGTCTAGAGCAGGACATAAATATTGATACATTATTAAAAAATCAGATAGCCTATTTCTGTAAATGTGGTTGATGTATTTTGAAAAGTAACATGACCAAGGACTTGGAACTCCATTTTTCTGCCACTAATTTAATTGGCTCTTGGTGTGGTGTGCTTATATGTTTGATTTGCCTCAAAGGCAATGCAGAGATAACACTAGTTTCTAAATGTGCAGGTACTTTATTTACAGAGTTTTATAGAACGTTTTAAAACGTCTACACCATGGTTGAACTCCGGCTTCAAGCAGCTTCCGTGCATCTGTTTATTTTTCTCTGTGTCCACACCCAGTCTGAACCAATCAAGCACAGTGAGCAGAGATCAGTCACCAGACTCACATAATCAAACACAGAAAATTGAATGCCACACTTGGAAGTTATAAGAACAAACCTAGCATTGCTAACTTACTGATAGTAATGTTCTGTTGGAAATGTGTGACCAATTCTTAAGATGCATTGTGGTATAGCAGTGTGATTTGTTTGCAGGAACCACGTGACCCATCATTCCAATTATTTACACGGGTTGGCAGCCATTCATTTATCTTTGGCACAAAGTTGTACTTTATATATAATTCTTGCCACTACCAAAAATCTCTTTTCTGAATATTCAGAGGGTTTAGAATTAATTTGATGTTTTTCTTATAGTGAGGACCCGGTGAGACCTATACAGAATGAACTAACAATACACCCTAAATCAAGGGATAAAAGAAGCTGCTACTACAATGGAGATTAAAAAAAACAAATAAACTAGTGCCTTAAATTAGAGCAAATTGTTATTGATTTTTGACGGCACACAATTACAACAAAAAAAAGCACTGACGGAAAAATAATACTGATGAACATTGCAACATAGCAAAGTAGGTGCCAATGAGTTACTGTATAGGTAAAGGGGGCAGTACTAAATTCACACAGTATGGAGCACCAATTATTAACTAATACAGGAGTGGACATGGGAAATGAAATAGAGAAGTAGACAATATTGAATTAATAAATTCATAGACCAACAAATCAACAAGGTAATGGAGCAACAGCCAATAAAATAGTGGAGGAAGCAAAAATCAATAGATTAATGAAACAGTGGATACCAGTAAATTAATAAGTCAACACTGCAGTTTGCACACCAAAAAAGATCAATCAAGATTGAAGTAGGAGGTGCAATAATGGAGTAACAGGTATGAGTTCATTAATACCACTTCCTATCTTGGCTAGCACTGGTTTTCTGTCCCCATGGTTGTGAACTAACTTCTGCCAGTTTCATCAGCAGTTTATTTGTCAAGGCACTGCAATCAATTATCATGCATGCATGGTGTAAAAGTAAAAACATGCTCATTGTAAAAGATTCATTGGCTAGAGAAATAATCTTTTAGCTTGTAAAGGTAGTTAAATGGTTAATAATGTACAGTTATATAGCTTATGTGTGGAAAGATTCCTGGTCATAATCCCTCCCAGGAAATATCACTGGGACAAAGATCCCAGACAAAAAGATTGGCGCATAAAAGTTGGGTTTGAGAAAAAGGAGAAGAAAGGGTTAAGTTTAAGATGGAGGAGACATCATGGTGCAGTCAAAATTTGGGGGGGTTGGGGTAACTTGTGGGTGGTCTGAAGCTAAAGGTGGTTGGCTAGAAGGCAATTAGTGCACTACCAATGAAAGCAATTATATTTACAGGGAAAGCTAGGAAGGAGGTCTTGTGGTGCGGTGGTATAGTGTCCACGCCTCTAAGCCAAAACGTCCAGGTTTGAAATCCCACTCCAGGACTTGATGGTTATGGAAAGTGCATTTAGAATGTGGCCAACAGCTTAATTATCAATCTGCAAATCCTTTCAGCACATCCATGGCAGGTTGTAAGAGCGTGAGAGTCGCCTGGCCGGCCACTCTTGATGCGGAGTGGTGCGTGGGGATGTGTTCCAGGAGAAACAAGCTATGGGAACACATGTAAGCAGGTCCATGTGTCTCATTAGTCACATGGTTGGCTTGCCACCTACTGCTGCTTTTGTAAAACTAGGTTATTCCATGAGCGTAAAATCAACCCAGTATTTATTAGAACTTTCCGGCTGCCTTAGCATTACATGTCCAGTTACTGAGCATCCTCAGAAAGCATATTTTTGCAGAGAGGATGATTAACAGCTAGAACAGGTGGCCAAATGAAGAACACTGGGATCATTTAAGAAACTAAGGTAATGTCATGTAATGATGGTGAAGTTAGCATTCTTGAAGGAAGAGATCAGATGAGTTGAACTTCCTGCTTCATATTAACCTATTTAGAGAAAGTAATACTGCCAAGCCCCGATCAAATGTTGGAGAGAAACAGGAGCAATGATGACATTTGGAGGTTAATAAACAACATAGAAAAGGTGTTTTTACATTTATGGAGTTCATAAGCTTCTTCTCAAGTTCTCAGCCTGAAGGCAGGTCTGCCCCATAACACCACCAAAGATGCAGATCCCAAATCCACCCCAGATGAAACAGGGATCGAACCTCATGCTGTTGGCACCAATCTGATCCACACCAGCCGCCCAGCCAACTGGTCCCCCCAAGGAGTCTGAGTTGCTGTGGCAACATGCATTTTTACATGCATGTTGTAGCCTGGAGCAATGGATAGGGATGGTTGAGGCTCCAACATTCTTTCCATCTCGTGGCTGACCAGGAATTTCTCCCACTCTTACTACCTACCACTGGCGTGTGTTGCAAAGGACTTACAATTTGATACTGGACCTATTTGGTCACGTTAAGAACACAGCTTCCTCGGTCATCGAGACCAGGAGTGGGAATTGAACCTAGAGCTTCTGTTTCAGAGGCAGGGATGCTGCAAACTGCTGCAGAAGAACTCCTCCTTTGTAAACTTACAGAAGTGCAATTACATCAAGTTAAATTTGGCTGTTTGAGGTCCATTACTGTAGGTTACAATGAAAAAGGCAGCTTGTGCAAAGGCCAGAAAGTCTACAAATTCACATAGGGCTGAAGCTTCAGAGGAGTGGTAATCACGGCCATTTTTTTACAGAGCGCTGGAGCTCCGCATTTCTGGCCTGGACTGCCAACCGGGCCTCTTCAGGAATGCGGACCAGGCCTGTTCTGGGAATCCTTCTTCATAGGGCAGGAACATCGGGGGGGATCCAAGCCACGCCCCCTTTTTACAGCACTAGCTGGCATATTTAGGTAAGTCTCCATTCACTGAAACTGCAATACGTTGGGACCTTTAAATAGCTTTTCACTATGTTAGTGAATGAGTGTGAGTGAGGTAAGCGGGCAGGGTGGCAGGGTGGTGGGTGGCAGTGGGGTCGGGTGGGTAAGGTGCCATCTGGGTAGGGAGGCAGGGTCGGTAGGGGGCTGGGTGGTAGGTAGCAGGGTGGGTAGGGTGTCAGCTGGGAAGAGTGGCGGGTTGGGTAGGGTGGTGAGTTTGGTTAAGGGGGAGTTGGAGGGCTGGAGGCAGGTGGAAGGTTGAGGGGTGTCGGAGGGTCAGGGGGAGTTGGAGGGGTTTCAGTGGGGATTGCGGGGGTGGGGAGGGTGGGGGCGGTGGTGGTTCAGCTGTAAAGTTAATCAGAAGTTAGGTATGTTTTTTCCTCTCTAACATTCCCCAGGTAAGCATTCTGGTAAATGAGCTGGAACCGTCCAAAGACTTTATCGGAGGGTTCCAGATACAGGAGAATTGCCCATCGGAATTTGAAACTTCCCGGGCAATTCCCGCAAAGTCCTTGCTTTGGGACTTTCGAGGGGACCACCAGTGCATCTTCCAGGATATGTCCGGGGTAGACCACCCGGGGACAGGAGGATCTAGGCCATAGTTTCACAACTCAACTTATCCTCAGTATATGGAGTAAAGGAGTAAATGTGGAAAATTGAAAATACAGCTGTAAAAAAAGCAATTAAACCGATCAACTTAACATCCATTGTCAAGGACCTTTTAGGTTTCTTTTTATGAATGCTGTTATTTACCTACCTTGGACTATCGCATTGCCTGCCAGAGTATGACACTCCTCCTCCACATGTCCTGCTGCACTCTCCCCATGATGACCAGGGTCCCCAGGCCCCATCCACTCCCTCTGGTCTAGTGCCGAATGGGACACAGTCTCTTTTATAGCACCACTGTAGCAGAAACTTTCATTTAAACTTTACATAGCAAAATTAGATTAATGCATTTATTTTATTAATTCAATTGAAATAATTTTATAATGGACGGGCTGAAAGTGAGCCAAAGAACCACATGGAAAAAATAACTTGATGATCTAAATTTCCATGTTATGTCACAATTGACCCTATGGATTTTATATTGAGCTTGCATGTATACGTACATAGCCAACAATGTCCCATCGTGCTTCACAGCCAATGAAGAACATTCAGTGTAGTCATTTGCATAATGCACTGTTGACATTTTGCAGTTTTTATGCAAGTGACACCTTCCAGATCAGTGTTTCCTCTAGAGAACGACTGCAGCTGACATACAGCAGCGATTGAATTTGTATTTTCATTTTCCAACCAAATCTCATCTGCAAATTACATTTTGTATTGACTGGATGGAGCTCCTTGTCAATTATTGTTGCAGGAAGGTAGAGATGTTAGTGGAATGGCAGATAGGTGATGCGTTCAACATGGAGAAGTGAAAGATTTGGGAGGGAAAACAGGGACTGGGATAACACACTCAGTAGAAAGACACTGAAGAGTGAGGGTCAATGGAGACACCTCAGGGTTCAAATACGTAATTCCCAGGTGCAGGTGGTAAAACCATAAATGAGACTATCAATATTTTGGTTTGATGAATGTGGCTCATAGAGTAGAAGAGTAAAATAATCATAAATTTGTACAAGACATTGCTTGGGCCATAGTTAAGAGTGTGCATGTGAGCACTACATTATATAAAGGTCTTTGTAATCTTAATGAGTGTACAAATTCACAAAGATGATGCCATGAATTGAAATTAATATAATTAGGAAAGACTTCAGATGCTGGGACTATTTCCACTGGAGCAGAGAAGGCCTTTTTTTTTTATTATTCATTCATGGGATGTGGGCATCACTGGCTAGGCCAGCCAGGCCAGGTAAGGACAGCAGATTTCCTTCCCTAAAGGACATCGCTACATCTCCTTATAATCTTTCTGCTTAATGTGACAATTATGGACTGCTTTGTCCCTTCATCGTACTTATTTTCAACCCCATCCAAAACACTCTAAATTTTTCCCATCCCACTTAAGATTTATGTATTGGAACAAATGTTCTGCTAATATTTTCTCTGAATTTTTTAATGGAAAATGCAGGCTTTGCTGACTTTTGATAATGCTTTTTGTCACAAAAATATGATTGAACGAAGATTTGTAATTGAGTTATACTAAAAACAGTTCAACTTCTCAATAGAATATTCTAAAATGACAAACTAACACTATCAAGGAAAAGAAAAAGACAAATTTATTGTTACTCACCCCCTTTTCAATGGTATTTGATTGGCATACTGTTCCCTCAGCAGCAGGAATGCTGTTTGTAATACAACGGTTGCTTTTACTAAGACACCACAACTCACTGCATACCTCCTACAAATAAAACATTAATAAAAAGTATCAAAAACTAAAAATGAAAACCTTTCTAAGCTTAATAAAGCGAACTGTGTGCACTGTTAAGTTTTAGATTTTGTTGGCACCCAAACTTTATTTCACTAAAGTTAATTGCAGCTACAATGCAAGCAGAAAACTCATGAATCCTTTAAAAATCATTAGCAACACTGTGTTAGTTGAGCAAAACTAGTTACTTAGCAGTTTGGGTATTAAAATCGAGACTGGGAAGATTAAACAGTGATATTGGGGCTTCTCTTCCACCTTTAGGGAGTTTAACATGAATCTATCCAATGACTATTTCTGCCTTCACCTTGACTCTGATACCTGCTCATGTTTCTAAAATTTATGTTTTTAACATTGTGGGCTGTTTTAATATAATTCAAAAAATTATTAATATCGCCTCTGTTGTCTCTGGTCTAAGCTTTGTGAAGAAACCTTTTTCACATTACATTGGATTACCTAGGATCCCAGTCCATGCTCCACTCAAGCCTCTTCCCATCTTTCCTCATCAATCAATGTCATCCTTTACTCCCTTCTCCCTCATATGCTTTTCTCTCCCCCCCCTTAAATGCATCTACACTATTTGCTTTAACCACTCCCTGTGGTAGTGAGTTCCACATTCTCACCATTCTTTTGGTAAAAATGTTTCTTCAGGATTCCCTATTTGACTTCTTGGTGACTATCTTATATTGACGGCCTCTCATGATGCTTTTCCTCACAAGTGGAAACATCGGGCTAAATCTTGTTGCAGCAGCAAGTGTCCTGACATCGGGACTGGAAGTGAGCGGGACTTCTGCTCGGATGTGGGGCAGTTGGCCATGCACAATCACGTGGTGACCAGCCAATTAGCTATGCACAGTCAAGTGGCATGACCAGTTGTGCAGCGGGGGACGGCAGTAAGTCACTGACCCCGCTGTTACTCATGGGACAGGGGCTCGAAGGTCTGGATGCCATATTTAAATGGCACCTGAACAGGAATCCAATCCCTGCTAGTGAACACCATCACTCTGCCTGCCTGAGAGGAGGATTTTTGAACTGGAACTGCTGCCACGCCCCCTCTTCACTTGCCGGACTTGAATCTCTGGAGATGCTGTCACCCTCCCTCCCTCGGACAGCCATGACCTGACCTCCCAGGACAGCCGCCATCTGAGCTCAATGCAACAGCTCAGTCTCCTCTCCCCTGGTCCAGCATCGTTCCCCTTACAAGAAAAGCTGCTCCTACTCACTCCAAATCCATCAGGAAGACTACCTAGCCTGTTCCACGCCACCTTTAACCAGTTATGAATCTGAAGGCTCGTGATTATTGTTTGCTGCCAACTTAATTGGAAAGGTACAATTTAATGTGGTGACCATGTGTTTTATCGAGTATGCCTGACATGCTAATACTTAAAAATAAGTCCCTGCCTCTTGCCGTCAGGAACCATGAACCCGCCCCCACTTTAACCCGCTGCCAACTTACTTCCCAACTTTTATCCCACCATTGGGAAGCTGACATTTCACCTCCTGCACAATTAAGTGACCCACCCACCTCATTGCCCTGGGAACCCCAAGGAACTTCACCAGATTCCACACATTCTTTCTGTGCATGCACTATCGAAACCCTTCATTACTTTAAGTCATCTCTATTGTGGATTGGAAACTTTCCCTGCACAGCACGTGCCTTGCATCACCAACCTCGATCATTAATTTACAGTCTTAGGTTGCACTTCAAATTCAGCCCACCAAATAGATTGGAAAGTAGTATAAGAACTTCTACACTCGTCCCAGAGCTCCAGAAGAGTAATGCTCAAATTGAGACCTGAAGCCATCAAGTGCCAATTTCCCATAATGAATACATTGTGTGGGAATTTCCTTTGTCAACCAATACAAAGAGGTCCACTCTTTCCACACGTCTTCGGCAGAATTTAATCTTGGCGAGGAGGGTATCGCTCACCAGTTGGAGAAACGGCAGGAGTCTCAGCAGGCACTTAACTGGTGAATACCAGTCTCGGCAGGCACTTAACTGGTGAGTACCAGTCTCGGCAGGCACTTAACTGGTGAGTACCAGTCTTGGCAGCACTTAACTGGTGAGTATCAGTCTCGGCAGGCACTTAACTGGTGAGTACCAGTCTCGGCAGCACTTAACTGGTGAGTACTAGTCTCGGCAGCACTTAACTGGAGAGTATCAGTCTCGGCAGGCACTTAACTGGTGAGTACCAGTCTCGGCAGGCACTTAACTGGTGAGTACCAGTCTCGGCAGGCACTTAACTGGTGAGTACCAGTCTCGGCAGGCACTTAACTGGTGAGTACCAGTCTCGGCAGGCACTTAACTGGTGAGTACCAGTCTCGGCAGCACTTAACTGGTGAGTATCAGTCTCGGCAGCACTTAACTGGTGAGTACCAGTCTCGGCAGCACTTAACTGGTGAGTACCAGTCTCGGCAGCACTTAACTGGTGAATACCAGTCTCGGCAGCACTTAACTGGTGAGTATCAGTCTCGGCAGGCACTTAACTGGTGAGTATCAGTCTCGGCAGGCACTTAACTGGAGAGTATCAGCCTCGGCAGGCACTTAACTGGAGAGTACCAGTCTCAGCAGCACTTAACTGGTGAGTACCAGTCTCGGCAGCACTTAACTGGTGAGTATCAGTCTCGGCAGCACTTAACTGGTGAGTACCAGTCTCGGCAGGCACTTAACAGTATCAGACCTTCTCCAGGATTTAGGACTCTGGGTGTGGAAATCCCACCTGGTGAGAGTTGCCAGCCAATCAGAGGCCGCCAGCTCTCCATTGCCAGCAGCGCCACCGGGAGCAGCTGCAGCTGGTAAAGCACTCAAGGCGAGGCCTAGGGTCGCTGAGGGATCCAGGCCACAGATGAGTGAGGGTGAAATGGGGTCACGGGGAGCAGGTTGCTGGCTGTGGGGGTGGGAGTGGGTCGGAAGAAAGAAGAAAGAGCAGGGGTCGGCTTTCAGCAAGACCCCCCCCTTCTCTGCCCAATGCCAGGTTCCTTGGGCAGGAACTGAGTGCAGAACAAGGAACTTCCCCGATAGGGTTTGCTTGTTGGTCTCCTCGCATGGCAATTCCCCGCCTGCCATTGGTTGAAGGCAGTAGGATGAAATCCTTAAGTGGGCATTAATTGCCTACTTGAAAGCCTCACTTGGTGGTGGCATGAGAATGCCATCCACGAGTCTTCCTGTCCCGGGTTAATAGGGGCAGAGGCGGAAGGTGGCAGGGTCCCCACCTTCCAATCTAAATAAATGCTCCCCACCACCAAACTTGCCTTGGGGAGCATTAAATTCTGCCTATTATCTCTGAAAAGCAGCTTTCTTTGTGCAGTGTTATACTATGCTGGCAATAATTAAAGTACCTTCTACTTGCAGCTTTTGGCACGTTATAAATGTTTTTTTTACTATCTTGAGGCTGAATTCTTTCTCACAGATGTTAAGAGTTTAAAGGAAAATTAGTTTAGGCAATCTAAATCTGATTTCCGCTGGATTTAAATCATAAGCATAGCATTACCCTCATAATAAACAGATTTCTGGCAGACAATTGTAAGATGGCAGATTTGAGAAGTAAATGCAGAGGTAAGAATATTTTTTTTCCACAGCACTGTCCACAACAAAAGATCAGAACTCCATCCCATTCAAAAATTCTCAACATTTCTCAAAGAAATAAAGCAGGAAGACTCTCTACCCCATATTTACACTGGCGTGATTTGACTCCATATTGGAAACGGCACTGTTCATCAGCATCATACACCTGACCGGGGGCCACAGTTGGGTAAAAGAACTCCTGTTTTGGGGGTGCATTGATGAGACATCTACCATGTCCTGAACTGACAAAAAAACAAGAATTTTTATTATAGAACAAAAACAAATGTACTACTTTCTAAAATTATGTGCAGTCAAAGAAACTTAAATAAATAACTGATTAACAAAAAGTAAAACATTTGAGATAATAAAATCCTCCATGCAAAATCCCTTTTCTATCTTTTTCGACAATATCTGCTCATGTTAAATTAATAACTGTTAAATTAATAAAATGTTTCAATAAATTTTATTTAAGCGTTATAGTGTTTTGGTAAAGCCAATTGCCCAAAAGTGCTTAATGTATCAGTAGGTTAAACTCTTTTACAAGTGTTTTTTTTTTCTTGGTGTGAAAGTTGCCTAGTAGCTAATTCGGTGATGTTTCAGTGTCATCTTCACCACATCATGTACAAAGATTGGGGCACTTTCGGCAATCAACACAACAAGCACCTTTGTTTTGGTGTGACAACCATATCATCAGCGTGATTGCTTCAGCTTTATGATGCCAATAGCTTATCCGTGTTTTAGTGACATGTGCATTGACATTATTGGGTTAGCCAATGTTGGGGTTGGGGCAGGATTTACAGCAAGCAATGTGTTTCAGAACAAACAGCATTTATTTACTCAGCAGACAGCAAAGAAAACAAAATCAGTTTTCAGGGGCTACTGAAAAAGTCTGCAGCAAACAAAACCTATGACCAAAACTGCAACAACTTCTCCTGATAAAAGCACAGTGACTTCTGCAACAATATAGTGAGTGGAGGACAGTTGCACCCTAACTATGTGGATAAAATCAACCACAGTCACATGCAGCAGTGTGGCTTTCAGGTGTGATTGACAGGATATTTACATTCTGGCCAGGAAAGTGTCATCACTATATACAGCTATGCATTAATGGTGCACAAACCTTTCAACAACAAACTCTGGTAAAAATTCTCAGTGAAGTTCTTCTTTTAATGGAGGTAGGTTGTTTGGTGTGGTGGTGGTGTGGTAGGTTGTTTGGTGTGGTGGTGTGGTGTGGTAGTGTGGTGGTGTGGTGTGGTAGGTCGTTTGGTGTGGTGGTGTGGTGTGGTAGGTTGTTTGGTGTGGTGTGGTGGTGTGGTAAGTTGTTTGGTGTGGTGGTGTGGTGTGGTAGGTTGTTTGGTGTGGTGGTGTGGTGTGGTAGGTTGTTTGGTGTGGTGGTGTGGTGTGGTAGGTTGTTTGGTGTGGTGTGGTGGTGTGGTAAGTTGTTTGGTGTGGTGGTGTGTGGTAGGTTGTTTGGCGTGGTGGTGTGGTAGGTTGTTTGGTGTGGTGGTTTGGTGTGGTAGGTTGTTTGGTGTGGTGTGGTAGGTTGTTTGGTGTGGTAGTGTGGTGTGGTAGGTTGTTTGGTGTGGTGGTGTGGTGTGGTAGGTTGTTTGGTGTGGTGGTGTGGTGTGGTGTGGTGTGGTGTGGTAGGTTGTTTGGTGTGGTGGTGTGGTGTGGTAGGTTGTTTGGTGTGGTGGTGTGGTGTGGTAGGTTGTTTGGTGTGGTGGATGACTAACCTGTTCTTGAGCAGTGGGGCCGGTTATTTAAATATCTCAATGAAATGGAAGGTTTTCTCTCTGTTCCGGATTTAATCCAGCAGCTGAGGGAGATGAGAATGGCTGGATGGAACAGGTTAAGTACTTTCCTAAACTGCTTGTGAGTGCTTTTTTTCCTGAGACAAGCAAGCAAACCTGGTTTCATACTTGTGATTGAACTCACCCCACCAAAGATTGACTTCCCTCTCCCACTTTTTTCCGACACCCCACCCCAATCTCTCAACTGCTGAGGCCCAGGTCCACCCACCAACCAGCCTCTCAATCTAGCTGGCTGCAGCCCAGAAAATGGATTCAGAAGTTTTAAAAAGTGCTCCTGCTGTTAAATTCAGCAGGGCCTCAGGGAAACCCAAACTTGGGGGACTTGCGGCAGCTAAACCTTCTTCCCCCTAACCCCGTTATTATCGGGGCCTCCAACTCGTTTTTATTTCTAACCTCCCCCGCATCCCTGTCCATCCTTGGGGGTTAAAACACCCCGACAGTATTTTTGCCACAGTTTGTCATCGAAGGGTTATATGCATCACTAAAGCATAGATGCATATCCCGTTCAGCCATTTGAATAATGGAAATGCCACATTAATGACGAATGTTCTTTGCTGATAAAGTGAAAGTAACTGCAATGCTAAATGGCCTAAGGTTTCTTAGATTCCCAAAGTGAAGTCTCTAAACAATTTGTTTAAAAAAAAAAGATTTTTTGTGCTGCACTGTAATGTGTATAATGGGATGAAGCAAATTACATAAATGCACCTTCCGTTTCTCTGCAATAACTGTGGGACTATTTTACAGCACTGTAGTTGCAATCCATTTTCCATTCCATTGTTAACCTCTTGCCAAGCTCAATAAAACTGATTATGGAGTAGAACATCTAAGTTTATAAAATTACTTGGCAAAATTATTATTCATTTAATAGTTTTCCTTTGTAATTATAAAACTCAAACATTGGCCTGGTTTTTAATACCTTATGCTACAAATGAATGTGTCATAAAGAGGTACACTGAGGTGCATCATATTGGCAAACACAGTGGAACATAGCCTATCGATCAGATGCAGAGCAAGATGACTCCATGTCCTGCATTGAATGTCTAAAATTTATCAAGGAGTAGGATAGTATGAATATTCAGATTCTCAAGCTTCTTAGATTGGCTATTTTAAACAACAGAATCATTGAGAATGTAACAATGTGTGTTCAGATATGCAAAGTTAGGCTTCAATTATCTATTGCACATGCACAATAGATGAATCTGTGATGTTTCACTGTGGAAATTTTGTATGAGCTGTGACAAAATGTTTACAACTTATTAAGGTGTTTGAAGCTTTCACTTAAATTAAAACCCATATACTAATCAAATAATTTTTCTATGAAACTGGTTGGGAAATAATCAACCAGAATTGGATTTATTTGTGAATATTAAGACCTTGGCCCAACTCAAACCATTTAACAGTTAATCAAATCTGTTCATTTAAGAAATTGTACTGTGCAGGTGACAGCTTGCATTCTGTCCATGAGAAACACTATGCCGAGTTTTTCTATTATATGCAATTTGGCTTTTCTTATAACTCCTCTTTGGTTGAATGGTAATGTTTTATATCTGGGTTCCGATCCTCTTAATTCACGTGTAAAAGAGTAAGTACTGCATTGTTGCACCTTATTTACTAAGCAAGCCCTGACCCTTGAGGACAACATCACCATTCACCGTACTTCAATTGTGTCAACTAATTATACTGGGCACTGCAACGTCCCTGAAAAATCACAGCAGCACAGATATGTACAAGCCTGGTCTCGGTGCTTGTAAAGTGCAAATCTAAAGAGCTACAAAACAAGATACTTTAGCCTCTGGCTGCAACACAAGTCAATGCACAATCTCCAAGTTTAGACCATTTCAAGAGTCTGAATCCATATTCTGAATTGATTTCAAACTGTAGTTTTCATATAAAACAAGACCAAAGTACTATTTAAAAATGTAACGGTCAATTACAAGCACATTATTAGCTGCTTTGTCCAAAACTTGGACACAGCATGGACCCTGAATGACAGCTGACTACTTTTCGTTTTTGTATTTTATCATATTTTCTGACTCCTTACTCCAAAAAGCTGGTGATGTAATCCCTGCTGCACGTTGACCAGATGAAAGGATTCGTTTTCACAGTGATATGAGCAGCCATCAGCTTTGCTGTTTCCTGACCTCTTGGACCACAGGAGTTTCCAACTCCATCGTGATTCATACCAAAGCTAAAAGAAAGAAAAGCCCAGTAAAACAAGACAATGTACTCTTGGATATCCATTACAGTTATTTTAATGTATGTAATTTATTTTTCACTACATGCTCTTACAGTTTATTCTAGGGAACAATATAGAAGAAGGGGCAGAGAATTGATACCCCGCATTTCTAGTTTATTTCAGCTTCATCTGAACTTCCGCTCATGCCAGATACAAGCCACCGTATTGTGTCCCAAAAAGGCAATATTTAAATTGGATGAACACAGGATTCCTCCACTTTTGAAGGTCACAAGTTCCCATTTAAACAGGCGCTGAGTTTCGTTGACCTGCATTAAAATTGCTTACAAATTTAATGAGGCAGGCAGAAAGCTGGCAAGACATAACTAATCTGCTTTTGGCTGTTGTGCGGATACAAATTGTGAAATTTCCTGTTGCAATAGGGATGCACTGTGGGTTGAAGTAATTGAAAAGAGTTCGGGACCTCTTGGATTGCACCATCTCTTTTAGGAAAATGGGAGTCCCCCTGGTACAGTGTTCCACATCCCCTACATGGAGAAAGGGAAGAATGTAGCAGGCATATGTACTGGGAAAATAACGCATACACACGGTTTCCTTGTTGCATGAAATATCAGATCCACAGGACTTTCCTTCCCATCTGCTGATTCAGCAGGGAGGGGGCTTGAGGGGTATTAACCTTGGCTTGTAGGTATTACGCAAACCTGTCTCAAAAGTCAGAAGGTCATGGGCTCAAGTTCCATGCCAGACTCTTGAGTGAATAAATTTAGGATATCACTTTGGTACTGTACTGAGGGAGTGCTGATCTGCCAGAGGGGACATCTGCCTTCTTAGGTGGAAGGAAAAGGGCAAGTGGTACTATGTAAAGATGAGCAAGGAGACTTTCCCAGTCTTCTGGACAACATTTTAATATTTATCTTTCAAAATCAACATAATTAAAAATAATGTCTGGCCTTGTATCTCATTATTATCTGTGGGACTTGCTATTTGTGAATTGGCTGTCACAGTCACACATTACAACTGTGATTTTATTTCATAACTACTTCATTGGCTGAAAAGATTTTTGGGATGCCCTGAGATCATAAAAGGCGCTACAAAAATGCAAGCCCATTCCTTATTCCTTGCTTATGCAGGCTGTCGCAGGGACATCAGCAGCGACATGCCAGACATGGTGCAATGGAATATTTTTGCCTTGGGTCTTTCCAGTAAAACAAAGCATGGGAGGCAGACAAAGCAAGCATTGGAAAAGTCCAGGTAGATTTCCACTGAGAAGTGCCCACTGGGTGACTGGCAGGCACAAGGGACCTGCCATTACTGAGGCTTCTGTGATTTTCCTGCCCTGCTCCATTTGCACAGCCTGTATACATGCCAGACACAAGCATGCCCCCTAGCTGGGCTTTGAACATGAGTGCTGAGCAGGAAACAGGGCTGCACTAATCCCCAGATTAGTGAAGAGGAAAATCTACTCGAGTGGAGAAATATTAGATTGATAATTTACAGGGGAATTACAATTCATTGCAGACATGCCAATGAACAGCTTGAATAATGGTAGAGTTTCTTGTACAAGTAAGAAGACTCCAATTATATGACTAAGAACCATTGAGAAACAAAGTTCAACAGGAGGAAGGCTATTAGCCTTTCTTGTCTGGCTGAACTTGGCTATTCACAAAGGCTGATTTTCCACAGTCTAATTTACCTGAGGTCAGGTATATTATTGATCACCAGTTATAAAAAGGTGTTTGAAATGAATCATGGTTTTAGCTTTACATTTCACAGAAAGGAGATGTTACCCATAATAGTAAAATTTCTCTTACTTGTGACCAATTTCATGAGCGATTGTAAATGCAGTTGCCAGGCCTATGTCTTCATTGATACTGCAGCTTCTTTCTGGTTCACACATGCCACCCACTGGAGCTAAACCTGCAACAGGATTGTTCATTTAGCTTGGAAAAATAAGGATATAGTCAAACACAGGTATCAGCAATTTGGTTCTTAGCAGAATATGGAAGGATATGGACCTTGGAAGGATGTTGATGCTACCACACAGCGCGAAAATTGATTTGACGTGTAATCAAAAATGCTATCAACAGCAAACCTGACTGCAACAATCTTATTTGCAAAACAAGGAAACATATAGACAGGAACGTTAAAAAAGACTTGACTTGGTAAACAATTTAATCAGGTGGCACTGACCCTTGGGAAGTACATAAGGTTAAGTATAACAGCTCCCTCTGTTTAACTGTGGTGTGAGTTTTCCTACACACATCAGCCAGGATTCAGATAACTGACGAGGGTCTTGCCCACTGGTCAGACAACCGGCAGGGAACCCCCATCAGTTCTGTGGGGAAGGGCTGATGGAATCAAGTGCCCTGCAGGCGATTAAATGGTCACCATCAGGCTTCCCTGCGATTGAGGACCCCAGTAGTGGAAGTCCCACTCACTGAGAGCAGCCGGCCAATCAGAAGCCGGCACCTCTTCATGCTGCCAACGAATGGGAATCCCGTTTTCCTGACAGGGTTTGCTGGGAGACCTTCCGAGGGCGCGGGAAAGCCATTCCATTTAATTCCTGAGCCACCACTAAATTACGGCGAGTTCAGGGATAATGGATGTCGATGGGCTCATTAATGAACCTAATTGACATCCCACCAGCAGCGGCCAGGAATCCTGGCCTCAGCCCTTTTCTCCCTCCGACTTAATCGGGGGAGGTTTTGCCACCGCAGGGCCGCTCCTGTGGGTAAGTGGGCTCTGTGACGGGCTGCATAAAATTCAGGTGATTAGCACTAGGAAGGTATTGAGCTGTTCCAGACATTTTTTACTTTTTCCTCAACAAGGCTGGAACAATGGGATGGGCACTTTAATAATAAAACCTTATCTGTTCAATTAACCAATTAGCTGAGAGATTTCCCCTTCCAATTAAACATGTAAATTAGATGAAATATTCATGTACTTTTATTCCACGTTCTATGAAAAGATAGTGAAATAAATTACAAACCCATTGCAAATTTACTCTTGTTCCAAAATTAGGAAGTCACCGAAACATATTGGCCGCAAAATTCATTTACGTAGTGCTGTTTGTGGGCTTACCTAGATTCCCTGTGGCTGGAAGGGCCATAGGCACTACCCGCGTGACATGTATGGTGTTCTTCATTGGTATGAGTGCATGCAGCTGCGTCCCCGAGTGGAAACACTGCGGTCCTGACCTCACGGCTAGGATGCCAAAATTGGACAATGCAGTTCTTGGCAATGCCTACAATGTCCATTCTTTAAAAAAAAATGAAATAATAAAATGGATCCTGCATTGGGGTTACCTAAGGGCCAGGCGCTCAACTTGCCGCTAATTATCTGGAACTTTTCCCATCGGAAATTGTTTGAAAGTTTTGGTGTATTTGCCAGAGACTGTGATTGACAGGATGACAGAGGTGTAGGTGACCTGTCCACACAAGGGCTGCAAGAGATTTGGAAGCAGCAGTGACAGTGCCTCTGGGTTTGTACCATGACAGGAAGATGAAACAAAGGCTGTGGAATGGGCATCCTCCATGCCATGCTCACTGCCAAGTTAGTGCCAGACTTCTCCATGTTTCTTGAAAATGACCAGAGGCTGCCTGGCATGCCAGCCAATGCACCCGGCATCTCAGTGTGTACAGCCATTCGGAGCTCTCCTGCATGCCGTCCAATTGAGGTCCTCATCTGAGTCTTATCCCAATTTTATACTAGCCTCCAAAGTAAGTGTTGTGCCAGTGTTTGAGCTGGTAGCTGTGAGTGTCAGATCAAGTATCGGAGCCTCATCATTAGTGATGTGAGGGTGCTCTCTTTCTGCGCAGGCCGCAGTTCTTGGCTGTCTGAAAGCAGGAACTCAGAAGGGGGCGGTTGTTGTGAGGGAAGGAAGTGTGGGGTGGGAAGCAAGAAGTCCATGGTCACCCCATCAGCAGCTTGCTCATCATGGCAGATTGTAGCATGAGGAAGAGCTGGGAATTGAGAAGGTGCATGAGGCAGGAACATACCATCATCCTCAATGTTCTCATCGATGGCGATGGACCCCACTGCAGGCAACTCCATGATGCACAGAACCATCTCCCCTGTAAGGCTCATGGAATGTAGGTGTCCTTGTCCCCTGCCAGTTCTGCTCTGCTCCCTTCTATTGTGTGCCACCTTGCTCTGCAAGAGGAGGGCAGAATGCCAGTGGTTGTGTAGCACTGTGTTTGGGTAATGTGCCTGCATAGCTGAACAGCTGGAGGTATGTGGATGCCGTGAGAGATGGGTGTGAGGTTGGCAGCAATTGTTGGTGGTAGAGGGTGAGGTGGAGTATTTGGAGATAAGTGTGATCCCTGGGTGCCAATAAGGGCTGCTGGGTGAGTGACGGAGGTGTAGTGCATTGGGCAGTGTGAGAGGGTCGTGTTATGGTGGGTAGGAGATGTCATGCAAAGTTATGTTGACGCGAGACCTTTAGACCTCTTGTAGCAGTTGCTAGGTTCTTGAGTGCATACCCTGGGAATTGACTTTCCCACCCACCTGCTCTCAATTCCTTCTGAGGGTGGTCCTTGAGGAACTTCTGGTGCCCCACAGGACCATGCCATCTCTTTTCCTGCCTATCTGTACCACTGGGCTCTCCAGTGGTGTCTGTCAGTCTGGATCCAAGTGTATGCAAGGATTTCCTTTTATTTCCACCTTCCCTTTAAGAGGCAGCCTGCCTTTAAGAAAATACCCAAGCAATTGGCAAACAACACTGCCGGTGCCTCCTGCTGTTTGTAAAGTGTGCAGCAGCATTGAGAAGAAGAGATGAGCACTGGAGGTGGAGGTGCAGGTACTGGTACTGAAATCATGCAGATCAGGTGGGCAGGCCAATGTTGCATCTTACATTGCTAATTACCAGATGTAGCTTTCTGTGCTGAGTTCAATGGGCAAGTAATATGTAATTGTGAAGAAATTGAGAGTGAAATGCCGTTTTTGTGAAGCTAATGTCTCAGTAGTACAAATCGGCCAACAACGAGGTGATTTACAATTCACAGGATATCTCTGCCAAAAGTTGCTAGCCGGTTTGCACATTGATAACAGCGTGCATCCCCCAGACAGTATTAGTTTTTCAGCTGGTCAGGTCTATATGTTTCAGCAAAAAATACACCAAAATATTTTACCATAACATGATTAAAAATTCTTTAAAAATCTCTTTTGAGTTATTTTATTAATATTTATGAATGTTACTAACTGTTGAAGGCACCGAACTCTATTAAAGACCTGGACTTGGATTTTTAGTTGATATTTTTGGCCACAATTATCAAGTGGTTAGCTGAAGGGAGATCCTGGGGTCTGAATATATACAGTGGAGAGAATTTTGTCCCTGTCGGGAGGGTTGGGTGAGAGCGGGCGCGAAAGAGCGCAGAAACCTCCCTGAGGCACAGGGCTGCCTCAGGGAGATTTGTTTGAGTTTCACAAATTTTAATAAAGAAAAAAAATTTTAGGAAATGTCCCCTCACGTGAAAGTGTCACATGAGCTGGGACATGTCTATAAATTTTAATGAAAACCTTTATTTCACTTATAAATCATTCATCCTGCCCATTTCATGATAAATGTGAAGACCACCTGGGCTCTTCGCCTGCCCGACAACCTTAAGGTAGGACGGGCAACTATGTTAAGTGGCTTAATTAGTTTTTAAATGGCCTTAATAGACCTTTGACAGTTCAGCGGGCGCGCAGCCAACCCCAGTGTGAGCCCGCTGAACTGAAAATTGGAATGACACACGATGACATCGGGACACACACCCGACGTCACCGTGTGTCATTTTACGTGTCGGCGAGCGGGCCCCGCCCCGCTCACCGAGTCGAAGATTCTGGCCAGTGTACATAAATATTCCAAGATGCAGCTGTGGTACTTTGATAGTGCAACTGAAAGAATGCTCTTCATCAGTCTCTACCAGAAGGTGTTCATTTGGCTGTATTCAGTCCAAATAATTTGAAGAAAAGTTGAATGGCATATTGAAAAAGCTTTATTCAAGTAAAGCTCATGTTGAGTTTCCTTTTTAATGCATAGAGGCTGTCTGTAATGTTTTTTATGGTGCTGGTTTAACATCCTAATACAATCCTTGAGAGAAAAAAATAGCAAGATTGGAGATCAAGAAATACGATTATACTGAATGCTTTAAACCCAAATTACAGGTTATGATAACATACCTAGAGTTCCACAGGGTTTGTTCTTGTAGATGCAAATGTCATACCTGCAGAAACAAAAAATAGGTCAAGCAACTTGAATAAAAGGCAAGAAGATTGAAATTCAGTGGTACCACTCCACTGGCGTAGGGTGCAATGAAGTAAAAATTTCCACTCTGGACCCAATTTTAGGGTCAAGGCAGGTTTTAATAATGCCTGTGGGTGGATACCTCTGCCACCATGGTGACATCTTGGGCACCTGATGGAAGAGAGGCACAGGTAAAATTGCTGGTCAACCATTTGCAAAGCAGTCTTATGGTGTTTTTTTATGAAGGGCCAATTGGCTTCCTTTACAAAGAGGTTGATTTCATCAAATAGGTTTGATCAGGGATAGTCAGCATGGCTTTGTCAGAGGGAGGTCATGCCTAACAAATTTGATTGAATTTTTTGAGGAGGTGACCATGTATGTAGATGAGGGTAGTGCAGTTGATGTAGTTTATATGGATTTCAGCAAAGCCTTTGACAACGTCCCACATGGGAGACTTATAAAGAAGGCAAATGCACATGGGATATAGGGTAATTTGGTATGGTGGATTCAAAATTGGCTTAGTTGTAGGAGACAGAGGGTGATGACAGAAGGATGCTTTAGTGACTGGAAGCCAGTGTCCAGTGGCATACACCACACGGTCCCCTATTATTTGACATTTATATAAATGACATAGATGACTATGTGGGGGGTAGGATTAGTAAGTTTGCGGATGACACAAAGATTGGCCGGGTGGTTAACAGTGAGGTTGAGTGTCTTGGGTCACAGGGAGATATAGACGGGATGGTCAAATGGGAAGATAAGTGGCAGATGGAATTTAACCCTGAAAAGTGTGAGGTGATATACTTTGGAAGGAGTAATTTGACAAGGAAGTATTCAATGAATGGCATGACACTAGGAGGTTCTGAGGAACAAAGGGACCTTGGCATGTGTGTCCATAGATCTCTGAGGGCGGAGGGGCATGTTAGTGGGGTGGTGAAAAAGGCATATGGGACACTTGCCTAATCAATCGATGCATAGCTTACAAAAGTAGGAAGGTCATGTTGGAGTTGTATAGAACCTTGGTGAGGCCACAGCTGGAGTACTGTGTGCAGTTCTGGTCGCCACATTATAGGAAGGATGTGATTGCACTGGAGGGGGTGCAGAGGAGATTCACCAGGATGTTGCCTGGGATGAAACATTTAAGTTATGAAGAGAGGTTGGATAGACTTGGGTTGTTTTCGTTGGAGCAGAGAAGGTTGAGGGGCGACCTGATCGAGGTGTACAAGATTATGAGGGGCATGGACAGGGTGGATAGGGAGCAGCTGTTCCCCTTAGTTGAAGGGTCAGTCACAAGGGGACATAAGTTCAAGGTGAGGGGTAGGAGGTTTAGGGGGGATGTGAGGAAAAACTTTTTTACCTAGAAGGTGGTGACGGTCTGGAATGCACTGTCTGGCAGGGTGGTGGATGTAGGTTGCCTCACATCCTTTAAAAAGTACCAGGATGAGCACTTGGCACGTCATAACATTCAAGGCTATGAGCCAAGTGCTGGTAAATGCGGTTAGGTAGGTAGGTCAGGTGTTTCTCACGTGTTAGTGCAGACTCGATGGGCTGAAGGGCCTCTTCTTCACTGTGTGATTCTGTGATTCTGTGAAATACCTGCCCATTGTCTTAAGTGTTGCCAGGCTGAACCCATCTTCCAAGCTGGGGGTCAGCATGCCTGGTTCAGTCTGCTATGCTGACCACTCAACAGAATCAAAGCTAGAGATGTGGAAATTCTCAGCCTGGAAATTTCCTCCCCTGAATTCTATGATATCAAAGGATATATATGAGGCATACAGAACTTCCAGGAGTGGAGATGAGGTCCCAGCCCCTCTCCTGTAGTTTTTGTAGACTGTGCCTCCAGCAACATGGGTTATCAGCTCACGTTGACCCGTAGCCTACTTAACACAATTTAAACAATGGTTTAACACCACAATTTATTGATTTTTGAAATACACACTTGCTAATGATAGCTCCTACCGAATCATCCTGTACATCCCCTATGTGGATTGTAGAACAGAAAGATACTGAAATGATCAGAAACATTATTGCAGCAATGCTATTGTAAATTTTAATGCAGAAGTACTGAAGCATTAAATTATTGAGCTATTTCCTCTTCTTATTTTATTCTTGATTTTTTAATCTCTTTCCCCAAACACTTTCCCAAATCATGGACAGAAAGCTAAATAGAGAGGAAAAAAGTTGAGATTAAAAGAGTGATAGAAGAGACAAAAATAAATAGTTTTTTTCTAATGCTTCAACAATAATTTAAAATCTGAAGGAATGAGACTCCACACTTGTAAACATTAGTTGCCAGTCTCAGATTGGATATTTGGCAGTAATTAAATCTTAACACACCATTAAAAGTCCACTAACACTAGAATGAATAAATGTCATTTTCCTCTGGTGAGTTTAGTGGGTAAGTACCACAATGTCATGGGTTTCATATGTTTCAGTGGAAATTCCCTAGTGAGATTCCAGTATAGTGAAGCTTCTGGAGGAGTAGGGCAAGTCAGAGAGCAACCTCCTGGTTTCTGTGTTTAACTGCATATGTACAATCACCAGATTTTGGCAAATTAAATATTCTAATTTACCAGGTTCAGAGTCTGCATGCTGCAATAAGAATTCTTCAATCTGATTGGGTAAGGAAGTATACAGTGGCTTGACCTGCTCATAAAAGCTCCAGATCCCCTTTAGATGTGCTGCACTGAACTGGCTTTCTAACCACTGCAACATTCACTGCAAAAGCCTAGTCTATAGGCAAGTGTAGGTGCAGTGTATAGATGGTGCTGTTCATTTGCTGTTGACAGCCTCCAGCCATTTCTAACCGTTGGACATAGCTCTCCTCTGACATCCTTGGTAGCTACTTTTCCAAGTTCCAGCTCTATTTTCTCTGCCTGTCACTCATATTGGCATTGCTGCTTCCCTCATTTTGCTCAACAACTGTCTTGCTCCCACTTTTGTTGCCTTCACTCTGAACAAGTCCTAGCTCCGATGGTGATGGTCAACCAATAATTTCTCTTTACCACGACTAACCAACTCTTCCAAACTCCTCTGTACCCTCTGTTCTCAGTTGTGATGATAAACTCAACGAGCTCTGGGTTTACAAAATCAAGGCCCCTTACTCATTGCCTTGATCAAGCAAAGGATGATTATCCATTGAACTGCATTAGAATGGAAGGAAGAAATTACTGGGGTCAGGTATCATTGCTGGCCTATTGCTGTTTAGATATGCACATAAATGATTTGGAATGTGGAGCCAAAACTATCCCAAGTTTCTCGATGATATTGAACTAGAAATGACTGCAAGATACTGCAAGGAATATGTTGATCAAATACAGAAGTATCAGCACAAATTTGGGATTTGGGCTGATCAGTCGCAGATCTCATTTAATTTGAACAAATGCAAAATCATGAGGTTGGAAAAGGATAGGAAACAGTAACTATACCATAAGACCATAAGACATAGGAGCAGAAATTAGGCCATTTGGCCCATCAATTCTGCTCCGCCATTCAATCATGGCTGACAAGTTTCTCAACCCCATTCTCCCTCCTTCTCCCCGTAACCTTTGATCCCCTTACCAATCAAGAACCTATCTATCTCGGTCTTAAATATACTCAATGACCTGGCCTCCACAGCCTTCTGTGGCAATGAGTTCCATAGATTCACCACTCTTTGGCTAAAGAAGTTTCTCCTCATCACTGTTCTAAAAGGTCTTCCCTTTACTCTGAGGCTGTGCCCTCGGGTCCTAGTCTCTCCTACTAATGGAAACATCTTCCCCACATCCACTCTATCCAGGCCTTTCAGTATTCTGTAAGTTTCAATCAGATCCCCCCATATCCTTTTAAACTCCATCGAGTATAGACCCAGAGTCCTCAAACGTTCCTCATGTGTTAAGCCTTTCATTCCTGGGATCATTCTTGTGAACCTCCTCTGGACCCTCTCCAGGGCCAGCACATCCTTCCTGAGATACGGGGCCCAAAATTGCTCACAATATTCTAAATGTGGTCTGACCAGAGCCTTATAAAGCCTCAGCAGCACATCCCTGCTTTTATATTCTAGTCCTCTCGAAATAAATGCCAACATTGCATTTGCCTTCCTAACTACCGAATCACTACACTGGGATCACACTAGGGAATTTCCATTGCAACATATGGAACCCATGACATTGTGGTACTTGCCCACTAAACTCACCAGAAAAACATGACATTTATTCATTCCAGTGTTAGTGGACTTTTAATGGTGTGTTAAGACTTAATTGCTGCCAAATATCCAATCTGAGACTAACTTTTACAAGTGTGGAGTCTCATTCATTCAAGTTTTATATTATTGTTGAAGCATTAGAAAAACTTTTTTTTTTGCCTCTTCTATCACTCTCAATCTCATCTTTCTTCCCCTCTCTGTTTTGTAACTCTGCACATGATTTGTCACTGAATTAAATATTTTAATTTCAGTGTCTGCATGCTGCAGTAAGAATTCTTCAACCTGATTGGGTAAGGAGGCATATAGTGGCTTGACCCTGCTCATAAAAGCTCCAGATCCCCTTTGGACGTGCTGCACTGAAATGGCTTTCTAACCATTGCAAGATTCACTGCAAAAGCCTAGTCTATGGGCAAGTGTATGTGTAGTGAATAGATGGTACTGTTCATTTGCTGCTAACTGCAAGATCCAGGATACTGAGTTATGAGGAGAGGCTGCAGAAGTTGCATTTCATCAGCCTGACCCTTTTTCTTTTGCATTCTTCGCAACATGGAAACATTTTCAAATTTGGAGATGAGCTAGAATTTCTGCTTTGTGCACAACTGTGACATTGCGACCAAATAGACTGGTTAGTTTACAATGCAAGCCTCCGCTAAAATACAATTGCATGCTAAATTTAAAATCTTTCATGAAATAGTGCAATTTGGCAGCTTAATAGAATGTAATTGTTTCTTTTCATTAAAAAGCATTCCTTGATGTTTTTAAGAGTAGTACCCTGGAGCAGTTTTATTTATACAGCTGAAAATGGAATATCAGCAAAAATAAGCATTTTTAATAAGGTTGTATAGTTCTTCTGCAGTGAGGAACTTGATTTTAAATCACTGAAAATTACCTTACAAAAACTATATTGACCATTTAATATTTTAATTGGCCCGCATGAGCCAGTGTCTTAGTAAATTAATATTTTTTGACATGGGAAAATAACTTATAAAATGTACTTAGTCGTGCCTCTTCGCTAAGCGGGTAAGTGCAATTTGAAGATTCTTTTCAAACCAGCACAATCTTGCAACCTTCAATTGGGGCCTGATCTGGGCAAATTGAATCTGGAAACAGTGTTAACGACGACAGAAAACACAATCCTCATTGGTTTGGGCATAACTTACATTGAAAACTCCCCAACTGTTTGTGCTGGTTCAGTCAATGCCACCTTAATTTTGCTGATATTGTGAGCGGAAACAAGTGGAAACTCTGCCCCAGATAGTTTACACAGGAAAAAGGAAGGCACAAGAGACAAACCGCTGAAGAGTATAGACAAACATTGTTTGTCTGAAATTTCAGCAGGGGATCTCCTGGTATCTTGCTGTAACTTTGATGGATGTTCAACGGTAGCCCTACAGTGGGATGTAAGCAGTCATTTATGCCATTGCTGGAGTATTACTGCTCACCTACCAAAATGATGGTGGAAAATTATGAGAACACAGTGAACATTCTGGCCTGGCTAACATAGTTATAGATTCCATAAAGAAACCTGGCCTTAAAATTAGAAGAGGTTGAAAAAAAAACAGTCTAGATTTAGATTTAGCTACTTATCCAGAGTGTGGTGACAGGCTGCCAAGGGAGGAATGGGTATGAATGTAGCAGCCGTGACACTAGGAGAAAGATTTGACAGGATGATCAGAGGTATTCTAAGATACTCATTCATTCATGTTTGCTTTTTACAAAGGCAGGTCCATGGCTCATTGTCTGCTGATGCTTCATCCTGAGCCATTTTCTCAGCGCTTTTTTGTCAGTGCTGGTTTGCCATTGCCTTCCACTCCCAGGGGTAGGGCGAGGAGGCAGGTCCCAAGTCTACCTTAGTCGAAACAGGAATTGAACCTGTGCAGTTGGTGTTATTCTGAACTGCATCCAGCCCCCTGTTCTAAAATATAGGGATGAAGTTTAGCAGGAGGTGAGTTTGGTGCATGGACAGGGGTGGGGAACAAGTGGCAAACTCTCATCCCCACATTGTGGAAGGCTTGGAAAGATTTTCACCTGGAATCAGTACTAGGGCAAGTGCAATATTTCAGGTGGCGTGGATTACACCACCTCCCCAACCCCAAACCCCAGTGACCTGACAGAACACTCCATAGACTAATGGGGAGGTCAGGAGGCAATTGTAGCCAGGGATGGGGGAGTCTGGGGCAGAGGAGACTCAAAGGTTTCCTGGTGTCTCCTGGAAGTTTCTTAGACACTGGGATTGGCCAGATGAATTGCAGTGTTCTTTTGTGGTCGTGAAATTTTTTTATGTTCTGAAGTACTTTGGAAGCTGGAAAAATATTTCGCCAGTCTCAAGATTAGCAAAGAAATGAACACTTTTTTTTATTATTATTATTAAATAGAGTGAGCCAATTGCTTGTCTGCTATATGAATCAGCTCAGTGCAGGAAGCCAACCCTGGTCACACTTGGATTTATTGCTACCCAGAGAAGAAACTTTAGATGAGTATTCTCAAACTGTTCGTCCACATATATTGCTTTATTGAATGCCTTTCATTCACTCCATCTAGCCCAGAAATAACAGTGGAAGTAAACCGACATAAAAAATGACTCAACACTAATTTTACAGCAGACTTCCTATTACACAAACAACAGAGCAGGACTTAAAGAACAGATACAGAGTGTGACTTAGAAAGACTCACTGGCAGCAGAGTGTAATTTAAACAGAAACTGGGGAGTGCAATTCAAAAATAAACAGGACTTTTCATCTGCATCCTTCTTCATTCATTAAGCTTGGGATGGGATACATTTTACAGTTCAAAAACCAGCAGAACAAGAAGAACATTCAATGAACTTCTAGTTACAGCATTGTAGGCAGACATTATAAAAAGCTTTCTTTTCTATTCTTTTTCGTGGGATGTGAGCATTGCTGGCCAGGCCAGCGTTTGTTGCTCATCCCTAATTGCCCTTGAGAAGGCGGTGGTGAACTGCCTTTTTGAATTTCTGCAGTCCATCTGGTGCAGGTACACCCGCAGTGTTATAGGAAGTGAATCTGAAATGGGTCACACTGTAAAAACTTGCAGTGAAGCTGGCCCATAGCTGAAGAACATATTTTAATGCCACTTCCATTTTGGCTTGTTCATGGCTGGGGACCTGGGATCACAGACACCCCGTAGCTCTGATAAAGAATACATGTTGCTCCCAATGGGAATTCATGGCCAGGCTATCAGATAGCAGGAGCACTCTTCTGGGACACAGTTAGGGAAAATTATTGGAGTGTATTTACATGAGAACTGTAGCATCAATTTGAAATGGTTTCCAATGTCAGCACAAAAATGGACTGACACTCCTGAGGTGAGGTAGGGATCACAAGCCAGGAACTTGGGCGTGCTCAGGTCATGACAGATGACGTACATTTCAAGGAAAATATCTATTTATTTGAATTTTAATTTTGCTCAAACCCTCAATTGAAATTGCGGTTACTGAGAAAAAAAGATAACAGGTGAAAAAAACATGTTCAAAGCATTTTGAGTGATTTGAGGGAACCCAGTAGCTCAACTATACAACCTGTGGTAATCTGATGTGTAATATACCTTTAAGAAGAATGTTATAATGGAAGATCACATGATCTTATTATCCAATAGCAGAGTAGCGTGGGCTACCTCCGTAGTTAGTAGTCAGTAGTCTGTAGAGACTAATCTAGAGGCAGGGTTTGAATTGTAAGCACACAAGTGTAACTGCTGAGTTCCTTTGTAAATGAATAGAATGTGTTCTACCTAAGAACTGTCTGCTGATCTACTCTGTCTGTGGTACCAACTTGGTCATCCCAAAACAAGCGTGCAATCTGAATCCACTTGTCCAACTAAACTAAGGACCAGGATCCAACAAACTGGCGACTAGAGTAAAAGCAAGGATAAGCAAGGAAGGATGAGAAAAAAGCAAGAAAAAACGCGGAAGGAAATCAAGTGAACCAAAATCAGGCCATACCTCGCACGGTAATTGTAAGTTGAAATTCTGTCCTAATCATCGAAGCAGTCCCCTCGAAGCATGCCACAGTTTGGAAGAGTTGATTCTTTCGACCCAACGGGGGATAATTGGTCCCATTATGTTGAATGCCACATGTTCTTTTTCCAAGCTAATGACAGTGCAGGGGAGGAGAAGAGGCGAGTGATCCTCTTATCCACGTGTGGGAGTAAGACCTATAGATTGATTCAAAGTTTGATGGCACCCAGTGCCCCAGATTCGAAAAGTTTTGATGATTTAGTGAACTTTGTGAAGTGTCATTACCACCTCAACCCCTCGGTAACTATACAATGGTTCAAATTTAATTCAAGAAATAGAGCCCCAGAGAGACAGTAGCTTGTTATGTGGCAAGTTTGTAACAGTTAACAGAATATTGCGAGTTTGGTACATCTATAAATGATATGCTTAGCGAGCGTTTGGTGTGCGGTATAAATGAAGATGCTATTCAGAAGAGATTGCTGTCTGAAACAAATTTAGATTTTCAGAAGGTGCTAGAAATAGCACTGACCATGGAAAGCACAGTGAGGAACTTGAAAGCCATACAGGGAGCAATGCCCTCCATGTTGGGCAGGGAGCCCCAGCCAAAAAGGGCATGAAAATGCACAGCTCTGATGAGAAGCAGGAAGCAGTCACCACTTGCAGATAAATAAAAATAAATTACTCAGAAGCTAAAACATGAAAAAATGGTAAGACAGGTGGAAGCAGACAACCTGGTAATGAATGGAAATTTTAAAAAAATTGAACGTTTTTACTGTCATCGAAATGGACACCTCATGAGACATTGCAAGGATAGAATCAGGCAGATTTTCAATCAAAAGAAAAAACCCCATGAGATCCATAATGTAAGAGAGCCTGAAGTAACAGATTCAGATATTTATTCATTGTGTAATTTAACGGTGGAAGAACAGAACCAACCCATGTAACAGTAAGGGTGAATGATAGGCTTATTAGAATGGAGGTGGACACAGTAGCATCCACTGTGGTTAAAGGTGAGCATACCTTCAAGTACCTTAATCATGGAGAATCTAAACTAAATTTGGAAGAAACAGATGCCAAATTGAAAACTTACATGGGAGAAGACATCAAAATCAAAGGCATAAGCAGGGTTACTGTACAGTACGGAAGTCAATCAGTGAAATTACCCTTGATGGTGGTAGCAGGTGAGGGGCCAAGCCTCCTTGGACAAAACTGGTTGAAAGAAATTAAATTGGATTGGACTGAGATCTTTCAACTGAGAGCCAATGGGCTACCTGAGTTACTACAAAAATACACCTCAGTTTTCCAAGATGAACTGGAAAAGATCCAGGGACTACAAGCAAAAATTCATGCAGATCCAGACACTACCCCCAGATTTTTGAAGGCAAGACAAGTACCTTATGCAATGTGGGAAAAGGTAGACGCTGAATTGGGCAGATTAGAGAAACTGGGAGTGATACAACCTGTGCAGTTCTCAGAATGGGCAGCGCCAATAATACTGAAACCTGACCAAAGCATTCGAATCTGCGGAGGCTACAAATTGACTGTTAATAAAGTGGCTAAGTTGGACAGACACCCTATACCAAAAATTGAAGGCCTGTAAACTAAGCTGGCAGGTGGAACTGCCTACACGAAGCTTGATAAGGGTCATGCTTATCAACAATTGGAGTTAGAGAAGGCCTCCCAAAAATTCATCATAATTAATACACACAAAGGGTGGTACCAATATATCCGTTTACCTTTTGGTGTATCCTTTGCTTGCGCCATACTCCAGAGAACAATGGAAAGTTTACTGTAGGGATTGCCTCACGTTGTAGTTTATTCAGATGATGTTCTGGTGACAGGACTCACTAAAAAGGAGCATTCGGCAAACTTGGAAGAAGTTTTGAAACATTTTTCACAGGTGGGGGTGCATTTAAAAAAAGAAAAGTGCATGTTCTAAGTGAAAGAGGTAATTTATTTAGGTCACAGGGTAGATTCACAGGGCTTCCATCTGGTTGAAGAAAAAGTGAGAGCCATTAGAGAGGCACCAGTGCCAAAGAGCACCTCTGAGCTCAAACCATTCTTGGGGATGATCAATTACTGTGGATGCTTCTTGCCTAAGTTGTCGACAGAACTGGCAGCCCCTGTATTACCTACTCAGGAAAAACCAATGTTGATCTTGGCAATCACCACAGAAAGACGCTTTCACAAATTTGAAACAACTGTTGCACTCATCCACCCTATTAGTACATTTTGACCAAAGAAAAGAATTAGTTTTGACATGTGATGCATCACCCTATGGAGTGGGAGCAGTGCTCTCTCATTGAATGGACGATGGATCAGAACGGTCTAATGGATATGTATCAAGAACGCTCAACACAGCCGAAAAGTCATACTCACAGATAGAAAAAGAAGGCTTATCAATTATCTTTGGTGCCAAGAAATTTCACCAGTATGTACAAGGTCAACATTTTACTGTCGTTTCGGACCACAAGCCTTTGCTAGGATTGTTCAGCAAGGACAAGGCTATTCCCCCCATAGCCTTGGTAAGTATACAGAGATGGGCATTGATTCTGGCAGCATATTTCATCCACAGGCCTGGAAATCAGATTGAAAACGTTGATGCACTTAGTCATTTGCCTTTGAAAGGAAATAATGAGGATGTTCCAGTTCCTCAAGTACTCGTTTTATTATTGAACTTCTTAAATTCAACACGGGTATGTGCTAGATGATCAGAGGTTGTACAAGTTGAGACCCAGTCTTATCCAAAGCACGTGAACAAGTTCTTCATGGTTTGTCACAAGAACAGGATTCTAATTAAATGAAACCGTATTTTCACAGAAGGTATGAGATAACCAGCCAGGATGATATCTTATTATGGGGAGCTCGAGTGATTGTTCCTCCAAAAAGACGAAACCCATTGTTAACTGAACTACATAGTACATATCCAAGTATTTCTTGAATGAAAACCATAGCACGCAGCTACTTATGGTGGCCTGGAATGGTTGGGGAAATAGAGAGCTTAGTGAGAAGTTGTATGCTGTGTTAGCCAGTGCAAAAGTTACCTCCAGCAGCTCCATTACACCCTTGAGAATGGCCAGGAAGGCCAAGGGTGCAATTACATATTGAGTATGAGGGACCTTTTATGGGAACAATGTTTCTCCTGATTGTTGATGCTCACTCAAAATGGATGGACATATATGAGGTGAAGTCACCAACATCTTCTGTGACAATTGACAAACTATGCCAAAGTTTTGCTATTAACGGACTACCAGAAGTGGGTTTTATCAGATAACGGCACGGCATTTATGAGTGCTGAGTTTCAACGGTTTGTCAGCCTCAACAGTATCGTTCATGTAAAATCTTCACCGTACCACCCTCCTTCGAATGGACTGGCTGAGACAGTGGTCAAAAAAATAAAAAATGGCATGAAGAAATTAACAGGAGACTCCATAGCGACCAAGCTAGCATGTTTTGTTTTCCGTCATAGGAGCATCCCTCATATGAGGACAGGTATCACACCTATGGAATTGTTGATGAAACACCATCTCAGAATGAGATTGAGTTCAATAATGCCAAATTTAGAGGGGAAGGTAGAAAGGAGTCAGGGAAGTCAGAAAACTGGACATGACTCGCAAAGTCGTGACAGAAAGTTTATCACAGGAGAGATGGTATATGTGAAAAATTTTGGTTAAGGTCCCGAATGGTTGTTATCAGGTGAAATAAGTGCAGTGACTGGACCTCTTTCTTCACGTGAAAGTGGAAGACCGAGCCATACAGAGACATATAGGTCATATAAGGAGGAGACAAACAAAGTATCAGGAAATGATTCCTCCAGTGTTCATGACTGGGTCAACATCTCCTGTTGAAAGAACTCAATTGAGTACAGATGTGTCTGGAAGATCGGCTGTACCTGCAAGAGTTGATGAAATAGATTTGCAGGTGCCCACTGAAGAACCGGATGTTTGGACAGCACCAGAAAAGGAGGTTCCTGACAAAACATCTGAAGTTGTAGAGCTGAGATGTTCTACATGCATAAGGAAACCCCCAGAAAGACTGAATCTGTAAATTACTTATGTATGTAAATAATTTGATATTTTGAAAAAAATTGTCAATGTAACTGTAAATAGTATTTCCAAGTAAGAGGGGAAGGATGTGGTAATCTGATGTGTAATATACCTTTAAGAAGAATGTTATAATGGAAGATCACATGATCTTATTATCCAATAACAGAGTAGCACAGGCTACCTCAGTAGTTAGTAGTCAGTAGTCTGTAGGAAAGGTCTAGAGTTAGAATCTGTAATGTAGAGACAGGGTTTGAGTTGTAAGCACACAAGTGTAACTACTGAATTCCTTTGTAAATAAATAGAATGCGTTCTAAATAAAAACTGTCTGCTGATCTACTCTGTCTATGGTACCAACTCGGTCATCCTGAAACATCCTGATCCATTAGTCCAACTAAACTAAGGACCAGGATCCAACACAGCCACAGGGTGACAGACTTACATAGACAAAACCAATTATAAATGTCAACTAGAAACTTACACTGGGAAAAGATTGATGCATGCACAGATTGAACAATCCAAATTATGTACTTTTTCCCTGTATATTCCGTCAGTTTATGTTTGAGCATAAGTTCTAGAACTTTTCCTGGTATTGATGTGATCTATACATCCCTGAAATACTCCCAGATCTATTTAAGCACTACATTTTCTATTCTCTGATCCTACCCTTTAGCTAAGGAATCCCTAAAATATTTATAGAAGTGATTCCATCTGCAAATCTTTGAGTTACCTATAACAATTCTAAAATGAATCCTATCTGGCTAAGGGATTTATACACCTGAATTTTGCCACCAATTACCAGCTACCAATTTTGTTGTAATGCAAATTCTAGTACACATCTCATTTAGACAATTTTAGAACACCCAGCTTGCTGCCGTTTTTATACAACACTGTTCCTTTAAAAGGTGGAACGAAAGAACACATTTAACTTGCAGGGAAGTGTTAATACAGGGAATTCATTTTGAGATTTTGATAACACTGCTTGATGTACATGAAAAGAGCCAATTTATGATAGGACTTTTAAAAGTCCTGCCAATCCTACATTAGAGAGGAAATCTGTCATTACCTCCCCCAATTCATAAATTATAGGATCAAGGTGATTTATGGAAATTAATGAAGGACATTAAACAAAGACCTTCAAATGCAAAGCAAATGCTAGAATTGTATTAGAAATAAAAAAAGTGAATATAGACTTTTTGTGTTTTTTGAGAGAAGTAGTGGGCCATGTTGGCTTTCAGAAACAAAATACATGTACAAAATGAACAATTTGCTCCATTTTTGCTATTGAACCCAATGCCAAGTTGTCTCAGGGCTCTTAAAATAAATTCCAATTAAGGAAATGTGTGGTTGACAGGACAGCTGGACTTGACGATGTTTAGAACTGACAGAAATAGGAGATATATTAGCTCATAAATTCAATATGTTTTGGTGGTTTCTAATGATTCTAATGGACTGTAGGAAAGATTAAGGGGAAGAAATCAGACTAGTAAGCTTGATCTCAGTTGTAAGGAAGATGCTCGAATACATTGCAAGGGATGGGGTATATGATTATCTGGAGAGGAGAAGTCAGCAATTGCTAATGAATCCCAGCTTGAAGGACTTTAGAAAATGGAGGCCCTGCCTCACTAACCTAATTGAGGCCTGTCAAAGGGGGTGAGCAGATTAATGGGTAATGGCAGTCTGGTTGAGGGTATATCCCCTAATTTTCAGGAAGCCTTTAACAAAGTGTCCTATATGAGGCTATTGAATAAGCTTTCATTGTACAGGATTGGCAGTCAGATATGCTGGGTAGGAAACTGGTTGCAGTATCATAGACCAAGAGTCACATCAATAGGAATAGATTTGTATGGGTCAGGTCACAAGTGGAGTCCCTTTATGCCCTATGTTTC
Source organism: Cetorhinus maximus (assembly GCF_964194155.1). Classification (NCBI taxonomy): domain Eukaryota; kingdom Metazoa; phylum Chordata; class Chondrichthyes; order Lamniformes; family Cetorhinidae; genus Cetorhinus; species Cetorhinus maximus. The sequence continues at coordinate 95,237,004 of NC_135891.1, forward strand.
GACTATTGTTCTTCATCCATAAATTATTTGAAGGAGGGCATTAATGAAACCATTCAAACATTTGCATATGATACAAAATGTGTGAAGGGATTGGAAATTTTGATTAAATAAATAGGTCACAGAAACTTTTAGATAAGGGTATGGGGTTATGTGTGACAGGTGTCCTTCAATGTGAAAAAAATGCAATTGCATCTGGGAAAATCTAGGTAGATAGAGGCACAAGTGGATTTTACACACCTAACACCGGGTCAAATCAAGGAACTGTACATCTTCAGCCAAAGATTTTCCAGATATGGAAGAAGGAAAAAACTATTTTACGGCAGGACTATAAAGACAGAAACTGATTGAAGATAGGGAAAGCACTGTAGTGAGTATCCGAGGGTACAAAATGTATGAAGTTGTATGTCCTTGCATGCCATTGTGATGGAAAGGTGCTCAGCAGAGCAAGGTTTAATGTGGGACTGGAGAATAGCACCACCCATGGTATGAAGTATAGAGTCGCCTAATAGATTCAGAGAGAACAGTCTAGTGAGAACACTCTGGAAGCAGACTACCTGCATGGAGCAGCACCATGCATGACAGTAACGTGGGCCTGAATTTTACCCTTGGTGGGCAAGCACAATCGGCGGGTCCATATCTGGTGGGGAAATGGGCTGCTGCCCACGATTGGCCCTCGACCGCGATTTCACGCTGGCTAGCCAATTAACGTCTGCCCAGTGTGAAATGCGTTTTCCCAATGGTCAGGAAGGGGTGGGCGGGGGGTTGGGGCCAATGGCGACCCGGCGGCCAGTTTAAAAATGACACAGGCAGCTCATTGAAGTCTGCCAGGGAAGAACATATCTTCTGTGTTGTGAACACTGAAGTTATGGCATCAAGTGTGGCTGGAGATGTCAGGTGGGAGGGCAGGTCAGGTGGGCACTTGGCCCCCTGGTTTTCAGATGAGTGCCTCACGGTCCTCCTGGAGGAGGTGGCTGCCAGGAAGGACACCTGTGTCACTAGAGATAGAAGGAGGAGGCCACCGCACCTAACAAAAAGAGCTTGAGAAAAGGTGACAGCACAGGTCAGCAGCCACGACGTTGTGCAGCGCACATGGGTGCAGTGCTGCAAAAGGTTTAACAACCTGCTGTGCTTGGGAAGGGTGAGTAGTGTATTGGCATGGATCAGTATGGTGAAGTGTTAAGGTCTGGCTGTACCCCCATGGAGCTCAGGGGCATTAGAGTTTGAGTGCCAACTGTCAATGATGCCAGATCTGGCCAAGGGGGTAAGCCCTGGCTGCTTGGGCTGAGTGCCTTGCAGCTCGAGGGCCACGACTTGGGTGTGCCCTGCAGGTTGTTCCTCAGGTGCAATTGGCCAGGCTGCAATGATGCTGAAGACAGAGAGTGGACTAATCAATGCTGCTCTGTCCTTTCAGGACAAGACGACCCAATAACAACATTGAAAGGTGGTGGATAGGTGGAGGCCCCCCCAACCTTCTAATCCTATCCAGATTTGAGCACGACGCCTTGGAGCTGGAAAGGCGCCATGCACCTCGGTCAACCAGCCGCGGAGAGGCTAGGGTGTCAGATGAAGGTAAGAGTGCAGTGCACAGAGGTGAGAGTTTCAGATGGTGCAAACATTCTTGTGTAGTCTCTTCATTGATGGGAGCCTCAAAACTGGATTCTCCATTGATCATTGAAAGACGATGGCACCATGATGAGATCTCCATTGTCTCATCAGGGTGCCTGGCATGCACAAAGACAGTGTGATGACTTAAATTAATGACATTTTGTTGTTCTCCCTTAGATTCACCAGCGCGCGCTCAATCGCAGGAACCTGAAGAGCCACCCCTGACACCAGAGGACCACCAGGCTTCAATGCACCTATGTCACACCCGCTCTCTGAACCAGGCACCATCGCAGATACCAGCACCTCGGTGGGCATTAGATCCTCGGCTAGAATGTTGGAGAACTGCAGTGAGGGCACTTCACATTCGCTTGAGGAGCAGGTGGAGACAGAGAGTGCTCAGGACACCAGCAGTCGGAGGACTGCTGGAGACCAGGATGATGTTCAGTTGAAGGCAGATGATGAGCCTCTGGAATCATCCATTAGGCGGCAGATGCTGGATGTCCAGCAGGATGTGCGGGAGGATCTGGCGGACATCCATGAGGGTATGTATGCCATGGTCTCAGTTGTGGAGGAGTCCATGCAGAGCATGAGCACTCCATTGATCCTCATGGCTGAGCACACTGCCTCCTCCATTGAGAGAATGGCAACTCTCATGGAGACGCAGCTCCAGGGATAGAATCAGGGCTTCCTGGGGATGCGCTCGGACCTGCAAGCCCTCACACAGGCAATGACCTCAGGTGGTCAGTGTCAGTGTGGGAGATGGATGAGGCACCATGTATCCCAGCTAGGTGCTCGTCCATCAATGGCAAGCAGGGAGGTCCAGAATGTCCTCACATTGGTGCACGAGCTGCTTGTCATCTTTACGGGCTCATCTCAGGATGCTCTGGATGACGGCAGTAGCTCCTCCGCCCCTCTGCCAGTGACTGTGGCATCTGATGAGGCTGTGGCGACTGGGCAGATGTCAGCCGTGGCACTGGCCACTCCCTCCCAGGCGGGGCCAGCACAGGCTCCACTGGCCAGAGGACAACTGCCAAGGTCATCAAGGCCAACAAGAGACACCAGGGTCAGTAGACTGCCTCCAATGCTGCTGCCAGCATGTGAGGAGGGAACCAAGACGTAGCACTCACAAATATAGGCACCATGAGCACAAGAGGGGCTGGTCAAGCGTGATCTTCTGTTATGTAATGTTTTGTTTATGTGTACTGATCTGGGAATTAAGACCAGAGGAGGCGATGTTAATTTTTTTGGGTTGTCAAAATTAGATAAATTTTGTTTTTGTCCTAATGGCCGGAGTGTGCTTCACCTTTGTATGTAATGCTGGATGTGAATGGCTGACGGAGCATTGGATCAAAATGTCCCAGGTGTCCCTGGCTCCCAGAAGGAAACAGGGGTCTGCCTCCATGCCCTCATCGTTCTCCTCACTGCGCTCCTCTTCTGACTGGATTCACCCTTTGTGGCCTGTGGAGCTGCATCAAGCTCCTCTTCCTCCAATGGGTCCCCCCTCTTGCCAGAGGAGATTGTGGAGAGTGCAGCATGCAACCACAATCAGTGACACCTGCTCTGGGGGTTATTATAGTGCTCACCCTGAACGATCCAGGCATCAAAAGCACGTCTTCAGAAGACCTATGGTCCTATCTATCACCGCCCTTGACTCCTATTGTAGCACTGCTCTGCCTCTGCTCTTGGGTGGCAGAGAGGCATCATAAGCCACCTTTTCAAAGGATAACCCTTGTCACCCAACAGCCATCCATCCAGTCAGGCTGGAGCACTGAATAGCCTCGGCACTTGGGAATGTCTGAGGATATAAGCGTCATGGGAGCTGCCTGGGTACCAAGCGCAGACTTGCAGAATCTGCATCCTGTGGTCACACACTATCTGCACATTCATGGAGTGAAATCCCTTCCTGTTGATGAAGGCACCAGGTGGCCCGCTGGCGCCTTAATGGCCACATGTATACAGTCGATTGCACCCTGGACGTGGGGGAACCCAACAATCGCTGCAAAGCCCCTGGCTTACTCTGCCTGGCTGGCCTCGCCCATACGATAAAGAATTACGGTAAAGAATAAAGGTCAGGACCTGCCTGAATAGAGCTTCTGTCACCAGCTTGACACAACTATGGACAGCTGATTGGGACACTCCACAAAGATCCCCCACCAATCCCTGCAAAGTGCCAGAGGCATAGAAATTGAGGGCCACTGTGACCTTCAGAGCCATTGGCATGGGATGTCCACCCACACAGTTGGAGGTGATCTCATGCCCAATCATGTGAGGTCACAGTCTCCCTGGAGAGGCGGAGCCTTTCTTTGCATTGAGCCTCGGACATATTGAGGTAGCTGCATCGCCACCTGTAAATCCTGGCAGCAGGGTGCTGGTGTCTTCTGCGGCCCCTTGCACCTTGGACTACCTGCTGGCCATGTACCCCTTGTGCCTGTGCCTCTCCTCCCACAGGTCCCTCCCATGGAAGCTGCATTGGGACTCCCGGCCTCCTCTCCTTTCTGCCCCTCTCTTCCTCCTCAGGGTAGGTTCCACCAGCGGAGGCCACAATCTTCATTACCAGGGTTATAGAAGGCTGTCTGATACCTGAAAGCATCCACACAGTGTGAATCCTCCGGGGTCCTTGGAGACACCAATGAGTCCTGACATAAAGCCTAGAAATGTTAAGACTGAAGCTGTCAAGTTCAAATAAGCAACCAGCAGCAAACTATCTCCTAAACTCCTCACTACTCACACTGGCAATGCTACTGACCCTTTTTATCCCGCCCTTGGATGAGGTTTGGCAAAATGTGGGCTGCCCGCCTGCCCGTTTTGCCCGTGAAATTGCATGGTCAATGTAAAATTGGCTTCAATTGGGTTTTTAATGGTCTTAAGTGGGCTCTTAATTGATGGTAGGCGTGACTCTGAATCCCGGGCGCGCCCGCCGACCTGAAGATTGCGCACGTGCGGGATGATGTCGGGACGCTCGCCCGACATCTCCTTGTCCGATTGGGTCATGTGCGTGCCCACCTGCGAGGTGTAAAATCTGTGAATAGTTAAAGATTAACAATAAATAATTCACGTTTAAATATACAAGTCTCAAGATCTCATCTATGAGCCAGAACAGCTGTCATCATATTACAACATGATTGCGGTGGTGGTTGCTTCCAAAAGGTATCACATCAGCAGTGATAGGAAAGGTGGCATTTTAACCGATGAACCCAGGACAGTATCCCAAGGTATGAAAAACTAAAAGCAGCTGAGGATGAAGTAGAGAGACGTGCACCTACGAACAAACTTGAAGGAACAGTTGAAGAAGTTTTGCTACAGGCTTGTAAGTTCAGAAATCCACCAGAGTAAGTGGAAGTGCATTGCAAGACTCCTGAGTGACGCAGAATTAAAAAAAGAAAAAAAAACCTGGTCAGGTCACAAAGACGGGTGAGCAAAACTACAAAAATTGCAAGACCCCTGAGTTACGCAGAACAAAAAACTGCTTGACTTACAAGATGGATGAACAATACTACAAAAAACTTGCAAGACTCTGACGCTGAGTTAAGACGCTTGGTTAGATCTCAAGACAGTGAGCAAAGCTCCAAAAATTGCAAGACCCTTAGTGACACAGAGTCAAAGGACCTGATTTGTTCATGAGACAAAAGTACAAAAAAGCTGTACTTACGTTATATAACAGGTGGCAGTCCCACGGCTCAGCATATCCAATGAGAAGCTGGAAGACTGCTCAGGCTAAAAAAAAAACCTGTTAAAAAAATCGGCTGGCAGAGTCAAGAGGGAAACCTGCAGGGCACAGTAAAAATGGAAAAAGCTTGCAGAGTTTAAGAGACAGGGAATCCTTTCAGTTGGGAAAAGTAGGGCAGAGTTTTTCGGTTGGTGTGCGGGCCTGATGCACTCGAGCGTGAAATAACGCGTGATGATGTGGGCGGGCGCCCCAACGTCATCGCACGCTCGCAATATTTCGGTCGGTGGGCGTGTGTAAGTGTCGGAAGTGCACCTGCCGACAATTAGGAGGCTTATTAAAACCATTAAAGTTGTAATTAACCCAGATTTTTCGTTGCTCATCCAATGTTACAGTTGACGGGTGGGCGAGTTGGCCAGGCGGCCTTTGCATTTTTCAGGAAACCTCATCCATGGGTGGGCTGAGGTTTCCGTTATTAAATTAAAAAAAAATGTATGGACAGAATTTTCATCTTGTATATGTCCAGATGACTGATTTTGATGCGTGGGCATTTTTTCCGGAATTTAAAATCTTTTGCTATTGCATTTAAATTCTTCAGCTCCCTGAGGCAGCTCTCTGCCTTTAAGGAGCTTTCATTCTGTATCCCCCGCGCCCACGCTGACCTCAGCGCTTGCTCTCCTCCTGTCCCCACCCCGGCAACGCTGAGCTTCTCAGCACGAAATCATGGTTGGGATCCGATCGTGGGCGCCTGCCAAACTATAAATCTTGCCTGTAAAGCTTTTCAGTAAAGAAAAAAAAAATGCTCCTGTTCTCAAGAGTTTAAAACAGATGGCACTGAGAGTTAAAAAAAAAACAAAACCTGCAGAGTTGATAGCTCGTGGCTTAGTAAAAAAGCATGTACCCACCAAAACTCTCAGAATGCGGGACATTCAAAGTGCAAAGAGCCTTCAGAGGTAAAAGATAAAAGGAGAAAGAATTGCCCAAGGTTTAACAAAAGAAGGCCCACGGTTGCTGGGTGGCCCGTGGAGGTTATAAAAGCACGGGAAGCTCACAACAAAGAAAACCAACAGCTACAGACAACCTGAAGTGAAAAAAAGTTACTGCACAGATAGCCTTAAAGGGGCAATGACATTTAAAGCTGTAACTACAAGATAACACAGATGGCCATGGGCAGAAAGTTAGAAAATCCAGATGCATTTTGGATAAGGAAATGGCTATACCAGACACAAGAGTGGTCTAGCACACTCCCAATAAAGCTGAGAGCAACAGGAGATCCCAGAGAGAGGGCAACTCCCAATAAAGCACCGAGGACAATAAGAAACCCGAGAGAGAGGGAGCCAAGAGACCCTTGAGCGATGGATTCAGAAGACCCCAGAATGAGTGAGACAATATTCAAGTAAACCACAGGATGGCTGTTAACCACGCCAGTACTGAAATGCACGAGCCAAAGTGTTTAGTGCATAAGAAAGAAATGGATGAGAAGAAGCTGAAAGGCTCAAAAATAGAGTTTCTTGAAAATGCTGACAGAGTTTACTGCAACAGCAGATGGCAGTGCAGAGTGCACAGATGGCTATGAATGAAGGAAAACTATCTGAGGTAACTCAAAAGAAGCAAAACATGCAAAAAGTAAATGACACTGTTCTCCAGGAAAATGTTTGCATCAGAGCTGAACTGGACGATTTGAAGCACAAGATTCAAGCTGAGTCAATGAGGCAAAACATTGAAGCCCAGAGTGAGTTGGCAAGAGGTCAGCAAGAACATAAAGTTGAAAGAACAATTGATTGTCCTTCAAGATCAAATGCAAAAGGAAAGCATGACCATTCAGCAACATGAAGAAAGGAAGACTGTCTTAAACACCGGAATGGAAGCACAGCAAAATAACCTCAAGGAGGCTCCACAGAATTACAGGGAAACTCAAGGTGAAGTAGGCAAAGCTTTGCAAAGAAAAGGAAAACCTGTTGAAGAATCTTCACACACTACAAGGACAGCTCAGAACACAGTTTGTACCTCTGGAAAATTACAAAGGGATGCAAAATTAATTTAATGTCACTCTGAACAAACTGAAGAACCAGCTGGCAGTGAAGACTCAGCAATGTTCCATATTCCAGGAGGAAGCCGAAGGCTGCAAGAAACAGACTGAAGAAGCAGTTGAATGAAAATGAGGAGGCATTGAAAGGAAAAGCCGACAAACTTTCCACGTTGCAGGCAGAGAAAGGAAGGACAGAAATAAGATCAGACGATGTATATTCGACACTGAAGTGCAAGGAACTACAAGAAGACAAAGCACTGGATGTCTCAGATGTACTGAGAACCACTGAGCTGAATGAAAAGATGCACAAGCTTGCAAAAATGTTTAAAACTAAAACAGCAAACAAAAGTGTTTGGCTGCAATTGTGTGATAAGTGGAAATGAAGGTTCCATATGCGAGTCGTATACGTCCAGCAAGAACATGGCGGACACCACAGAAAAAAAAAATTGGAGTCCATTCTCGGAATGAACGGAGTGCACATTTCCCTCGGAAGGAATGGGACAAACCCACAGTGTACGAAAAAAGCAGACGAGTTGTTAATAAAGAGAAACGCAACTCAAAGGAGCGCAAAAAGCAAATCGAATGGAGATAACCAAGTACCAGAAACACAGAGCACTACTTCTGTGTCTGAAATTGAAAATGGCTGATGAGAAGAAACCAGATCCCAAGGAGGGAGCCAAGGAAGCCTTAAAGAAACCACTAGCAAAGGATGGGAAGAAGTGGTGAAGGTCGAGGAAGGAGAGTTATTCCATCTACATCTACAAAGTGATGAAGCAGGTTCACCCTGACACTGGCATCTCCTCCAAGGCCATGTGCATTATGAACTCGATCATGAACAATATTTTTGAGCGCATCATGGGTGAGGCTTCCCGTCTGGCCCATTACAACAAGCGCAGCACCATCAGCTCCTGGGAGATCCAGACCGCCATGCGCCTGCTGCTGCCCGGGGAACTGGCCAAGCATGCTATGTTGGAAGGGACAAAAGTGGTGACCAAGCACACCAGTTCCAAGTAAAACTCCGCAATGGACTGAAAAACACATTCCTCCAATCATGACAGATCGAGATCTGGAAGAATTGTCAAGCCTTAAGACCATCTGAATTTATGAAGTCAGAGACTTGAGGTGGTAGCAAGTAAAGTTTGTATAGTTATATTCTGTTGGAAGGGAGGAAAGTTTTCTTTGGGGATGAAAGGGGGGTGTTGTATGATGTTGTATGTGCCTGCATGCTATTGTGATGTAAAGGCTTTTGGCAGAGCAAGGGTTAATGTTGGACAGGAGAATAGCATTGCCCATGGTATGGTGTATAGAGTCATATGGTAATAGACTTAGAGAGAACAGTCTAGAGAAAACACTCTGGAAGCAGCCTGTCTGCATGGAACAACACCATGCGTGACAATAACCTGGGATCTATAAATAGTTAAAGGCAAATAGTAAATGGTTCATGTTTAAATATACAGGTCTCAAGATCTCATCATTAAGACATCTAAAGAACCAATATTACAACACAAAAGGGCTGCAGAAAGGTAAGGGGGGCAGTTTACCTACTTACAATGCAAAATTGGGCCCTGGTGGTTCAAAACGGCTTATCAGTAGCTTTGGCCTCATTCCCTTGGACCCATTTCCATCTCAGGACTGTTCAACTCAGCTCCCCCCTATAGTGCTAGATCTCAGGAATCTTCAATACTGTCAAACTTGCTAGTTCTATCAAAATCTTGAGAATCCACCTCCTTCTCCACCCTTGCACTGCCAGACAACCAAGTGCCCTTCCAAATGCCTCCAGATTTGATCCAATTCATACAAGTCAATGTCCCTGGTTATACAACTTAGTCAAAGGCTAGGTTCTTATAAAGCTTCCAAAACACCCTTGGCAACCAGGGTAGATCTGCTAGTATAAGAAAAATTGTTCTGTCTTCAACAGGATTATTTAATTGCAGAAAGATTATGCATACAAAAACATGTTACACTAGTCTCAGTAAGTTTCTAAACTGACATTTCTGAGAATGGATATTATCAGATAAGAATGTTGCGGCAATTGGCAGCAATAAGCAACTGGGGATAACACTGACAAATTATTACGCATATGCGATGCATTTATGTTCTGCACCAAGCCAATGCTGTAAAACAAATGAGCTTGGAATATTAAAATAAAATTCTGTTTGGAATTGTACACAGCAAAAGGCGTAAAAAACTTCACCCAAGAACTGAACATTTTCCATTTGGTTTCTTCAAGTTTTAATTAACTTTCTCTGTATGTTTAATCCATTAAGTACTGGAGCGTTTTCGACTTCCTTTTTTATACACAGGGTGAAAAGGAGATTAATTTTGTACCCAAGTCGAGGGAATATTTTTCCACTATTTCTATTCAGTAATTGAAGGAAATTGTAAATTTCTCATTACTGTGCCGAATAATGTTCTTTAACCACAAATTCACTAAAATGCCCCCATTGTAACATAATGACAAATCAGTGCCCTACTCTACTCAATTTGATTCTGAGCGAGTGTAATTATCAATTGAATACATGGCTTCTGTTCTTTTTTCTGTAACCCTGGGCTCACTCATAGCTGATCCATCTGCTCAATGTATTTTATTTCGGATTCTTCAGTCCCAGAGAGAAACTTTCCTAAGCATTTATACAGGGATCTTTTTCACTGTACGTTGCTTCTTGAGTTGTCAGCATTTTTGAAGCTGTTCATCAGTTTTTCCGAATTCTATTGGCTAACACGAATGTGGTGGAGTTTGGGTGAGCCCCTCTACAGGATGGCCTGTGGCTGCTCCTGCACCAAGGTGGCAGGGAGGGCCTTTAGGACTGTCTGGAGAACTAGCCTGCCTGACCAACCACCAGGTGCCCACCTCTTTGCACCTAAATTGGCCTCCGCTGCCTGGAGGTGGGAACCCAATTCCCATTTGGCTTTCTTTAAATCGGCTTCAATCAGGCTGTTATTGAACAGAAACCTGCTGCATGTGGGCTGGTAACCCTTCCGGCTCCCAATCCCTACTCCGTAAAATGGCTTGGAGGCAGGATGGAACCAGGAACTGGCATGTTGGACATTGGGGCTAGTTTTAAGTTCCCACCCACCTCTGATTCTAGGCTGTCCAGACGTCCCGGTTTTGCCGGGACAGTCCAGGTTTTTCCACTGAGCCTCCTGTGTCCTGACAGTTTTCTTCAAATTGCTCAAAGTCTGGACTTTCAGCTCCCCCTAGTCCCCTCCCCCTTCACCCAATCCTTGCGTTCAATTTCATTATCTACTGGGAACATAACATCTTTTAAAATGTTGATTCCTTTTAAATTGTAAATCATTAAAAGGACCAGGATGATGTCTGGAAATTGACCAATCAGCAGGCCTGTAACAAAAGTGTTCAGTTGGCAGGTCATGTGAGGGAGCTTTGCCCAGAGGCGCGTGTGCTGATTGGTGCATTCAAGCCCTGGCAGTTCCAAACCCAGGGGGCGGTTAGTGACCGGGAGCTGTTGCAGCTGCAGACAGATAGACAGACATTGGTTCAAACACACACACACACACACACAAGTACAATGAGCCAGGTCCAGCTGGCGGGGAAAGAGAACAGGAGGCCACTGCTCAAGAGGAAATCCTTAGAGTCTTTCAGCACCACGCCAGAGCCGGCTAACAGGAGCAGCAGCCAATGAGTGAACAAGAGCCGGGTGGGGAGCAGCGGCCAGTTCCAGGCACAGAGGCTGAAGCAAAGGCCTGGAACTGGGCAAGGCAGCACCTCCCTTTACTGAATCCTCTCTATTCCCTTTGCAACCCCACCAGCCCCCTCACATTAATACCAATGTTGTGATATAACTGCACCTTAAAATTATAATACCTAAAATCAGCAAAAAGTAATGCAAACAGAAAAAATTATGCCAGTTTGGTCACAGGCTTTTCACTCTTTTGACTATTACATGACTGTTAACGCCACTTAAGATGCCATCACATGACCTCCTACCATCAACTGCCCCTCCTCCAGACTCCTGCCATTGGTCACTCAACATGTCAATCATTACAGAGTCCCACCTTCCCAAGGCTTTTCAATGTGTCCCGGTTATGACTTTTGAACATCTGGTCAGTTTATCTGATCCAGACTTTGTCTGGGGCAAGAAATCCAGCTCAAGGTGTCTCATAATACTGACGACAAAAGATCAGGTGAGGCACTTGCGTTATTTTCACAGGAACAGGGAAATTCAAGAGAAAATTTAATAGCACCTTTTAAAATGAACAAGGGGCTCCTGAAGAAAAACTATTTCACCGGTTGGGGATCAATGACAAAGGTTCATCAATTAGCTGAAATAAAGAGGAAAGCCACTGAAGGGACATAAGATGGATTGGGATGCATAGCAGGTAGAACTTACCAACCAATGTATTAGCATTTGCATGCTGTAGGTGAACAGACCTCCCTTTGGTAGACAAGCAACACATGCAAAGGCTCAGATTTACCAGGGAGGCTGCGATGACAGGCTGGAAAAAGCACAAGACGCACATGAAGGCCTGACCTACCATTATGTTGGGTGGTTCTTCAGAGCCTCCCAACAGCTTTGTGTGGCGCAATATGAAATGAAATCTGCCAGGCAGATCAGCTAGCAAAACCCAATTGGCGTCACCAAAATTTACCAGCAAACCAATTTACAGGCATGGTTAGTACCTATCTGATTATGGCTGTAGGAACTGTCTGAAGAAGTTCTGGGGCAGGATACAGCCAGATCCAGTGTCATGCAGTTGTGTGCTGCAAGAACACGTATTGCTGACGCTTAACCAGTTACCAACAACCTCAAGCTTCCATAAGGGGCTTTTTGTTCTTTTAATTTCTGCCCGAGACTTCATGACAAAGATGGATAATGGTTTCAGATGCCTTTTGAGTCTTATTTATCTCTCCCTTTGACATTGTCCCTTAAATTATCCCACCACTTTAATTCTAATTTTTATGTAGTTTTCCTGTCATCACTTGAATGCACTTTGCATTTGCAAATGAACTGACCAATAGGGAATGTAAATTCTATTAAGACACTGCCAGTTGGGTGAGATGAGCATGATCTTAATTATTTAGACTTGGCTTGTACCAGTATTTTAAGGTCAACCCCTTGGTGTCGGATCTTTTTAGGTCTCTGCACTTATAACATATTCCATAAGACAGCTGGACCCATTCAAAGTCCTGGCATTTCAGTCATTTAAAAAAAAGAGAATTCTAAATGTCCATACAATAATCACAAGACAGCGCAATCAGATATAAAACACATTTTGTCTCTGGCACATATGCAATTATGGCTCATGATCAAGCCCATTTCAGATCACTGAACAAAACTTAACTTGGTTTGTAAATCCTGACATCGATCAACATTGTTATAATTTCAGCAACTTAAATTGTCTTGTAAGATTTTTTTCTCTCTTAATTACATAAAATACTTCAGGTAAAACCTCTAACCAGGTACTACTCTTTCGAAGTGCTGGTAAGCCCTTCTATAACACATCAAACAAGGGATTAAAAAATAAATAAGTAATTGATGGTTCAGTTTGTAAAGGCAGAGTACAAACTGTTTCATATAGACCAAAGGGGCCTAGGTCCAACCCCTGGATTGTGTGGAGTTAGTCAATTTCTGATGGGGAATTAACAAAACTACATTTATATAGAATGCCTTCAGGAAATCACAAAGCACTTCAACCTGTAGAAGGAGAGGGCTAGATTTTGTCATGGAGGCAGAGGCGGGTTTGGAGGTGGATGTGCCAGCTATTTCACACAGGAGCCTGGCATGCTGGTCACCTGACATGCTACTGCCTCTGTACGGTTTTTCCAGTGGCAGCCTCTTGAGAGGTAGGTTACCAGTCAGCAAGTGACATGGGACATCAATTAGTCTCCCTTATTAATGCAACTGAGTGGTCTATTTTCTCATGCCTGCAATTTTTCTAACAGTGCGTGGGCAACCCGCTGAACTCGAATCCTTGCCATTGCTTGGAGGTGGCCTCTTGGTGGCAGGCTGGGGGACCAGCAAGGCCTCCTTTATATCTCCCCCCATCCTGAAGCCATGGGGATCAGTGGGCCACAGTCACAGCCACAGCTGCAGGCCACTCTGTGAGGTGGTTTTCCCTCACAATGACGGACTGGCAGCTGTGGCATCACTTATTTCTAAACATTTTAGAAGGGTTCAGGGGTTCCTCCATTTTGAAGCACTCTTGTGGTCACCTACATGCATTGGCAATGCCCATCTCTGCTGGCTGCCACAGCCTTGGATGCTCTTATTGTCCCTCCCATATGTGCAGCCACCCACTGTCCTAATTGGCCTATTAATTCAGCTTCTCTGGGAAAATCGTGCCAGCAGGCGGGCCTCAGACCACCAATGAGAGTCAAGATCTGCATATGGTCTCGACACCTGCCGGAAAATACAGCAGTCAGAGTCGGAACATAGGATAATTACAGCAGACAAGGAAATTCATTCATTTTGTGTTTAAGTGCTATTTTAAGTTACTGGAAAGACAAGTTGAAAAGGTTTTCAACAGCTGTATGTCTCCAGTACAATGAAAAAGGAGGCACTGCTAGACCTGGTCCTTGGGAATAAGGTGGGCCAAGTGGATCAAGTGTCAGTAGGAGAAGGGGACAGTGATCATTGTATCATAAGGCTTAGGTTGGCTACAGAAAAGGACAAGGAGCAATCCAGAGTAAGAATAATTAACTGGGGGAAAGCCAACTTCAAGGGGTAGGAATGGATCTGGGCCAGATAAATTGGAATCAATGGTTGGCAGGCAAAACAGTAACTGAATAATGGGCTGCCTTTAAAGAAGAGATAGTTCGGGCACAGTCAAGGTATATTCCCACAAAGGCAAAAGGTAGGGCAAACAAATCCTTGGATTATGATAGAGATAAAGATTAAGATGAAGAAGAAAAAGTGCACTTATGACAGATGTCAGGTGGATAAAATAACCGAAAATGAGGCTGAATATAGGAGATCCAGAGGGGAAATGAGAAAACAAATAAGAGAAGCAAAGAGAGAGTATGAAAAGAGACTGGCAGCTAACATGAAAGGTAGAGACAAAGTCTTCTATAGGTATGTAAATACTAAAAGGGTGGTAAAAGGGGAATGGGGACGAATAGGGACCAAAAAGGGGTCTTACACATGGAGGAGGAGACATAACTGAGGTATTAAATTAATATTTTGCATCAGTCTTTACCAAGGAAGAAGGTGCTCTGCAAGTCTTGGTGAAAGAGGAGGTAGTTCAGATACTTGAAGAGTTTAAAATTGAAAAGGAGGAGGTACTGGATACGCTGTCCGTACTTAAGGTTGATGAGGCACCAGGACCAATGAGCTGCATCCAAGGATACTGAGAAAAGTGAGAATGTAAATTGTGGAGGCACTGGCCTTAATTTTCAAGATTTCCTTAGACTCAGGGGTATTGCCAGAGGACTGGAGAATTGCAAAGGTTACACCCTTGTTCAGAAAAGGGTGTAAAGATAAACCCAGCAACTACAGGTCAATCAGTTTAAATTTGGTGGTGAGGAATTTCTAGAGACAATGGGCAATAACCTCTGGGCCCCAGGGCGTCGTACCTGGGGGGTACCTCACAGATGTGCTGGGGAATCCACCTCCCCGGAAGTTCCCAGTTAACGATTACACAGCAATTGCCTAGGAATTTTCCATGGGCAATTACCCTGCACAGGGAGCCATCTGAAAATTTCAATTTAAATCGTAAACTTCGGATGGTTCCAACTGTGTTACATCAATAGTTCCCCAGAAAAAATTAGAAGAATTAAAACCACTTCTAGCTTCTGGGAACTATTGTACGGACCCAAACCGATGTCCCTATGGACTACCTCACACCCCCGATCCCCCAGGGGACTCCCCCTAACCCACCCCGGCTACTCCCCCTGCCATAGGACATCCACAGACTCCCCAAAGGACTCCCTCTCCATGAAACTCCTCCCCTGCCCCTCCTGAGGACTCCCCCACCAACCCCCCGCGGGACTCACTCTCCTCCCCCCCCACCTCATTAGACTTCCCCATCACCCCCCACAGGACTTCCCCCAAACCTCGATGACCCACCACTCCCCGGCCTGACCTAACCCACCCTTTCCAAGGCTCACCCTGACCCAAGCTGACCACCCCCCCCACACCACCAACCCCCGAGGCCCCTCTCAATCTGACCATCCCCCCAACCCCCACCCACAAGGTCTGGCCCAACCTGACTGCCCTCCCCTGCCCTGAGGCCTGACTTGACCCAGCCTGAGCACCCTCCCCTGCCCGCCCCCCTGCACCCCCAGGCCCAGCCTGACCCAAACCACACCCCCACAAGGCCTGACCCAACTGGACACCCCCACAAGGCTTGACGCGACCCAACCCGCCCCACCCATCAAGGCCTGACCTGAATGCCCCTGTACCAAGGCTCGACTGGATTTCCCCCAAAGTCCTGACCCGGACCCCTCCCCAAGGCCCAATTCGACTCGACCCAACCAGACCCCAGCCTGGCCAAGGCCTGACCTGACCTGACCGGAACTATCCCCCGCCAAGGCCTGATCTGATGCCCTTCCCCCACAAGGCCCTACTTGATCCAACCCAACCGGAGCCACCACCCACCCCCCTCCCCTCACACCACACCAAGGCCCAACCTGACCAACCGGAACTCGCCCACCCGCGCCCCCCAAAGGCCCGACCTGACCCGAACCCCCACCCTCCCAAAGGCCTGATTTGACTCAACCTGACCCCCCCATCAAGGCCTTGATCTGACACCCACCACATCACCCCCCACCGCCACCCCCCCCCCACCAAATTCTACCCACTTACCTTGTACACTTACCTTGTCGAAGACCTTTAAATCTGGCTGGACCTATAAACTTACCTGGTTTACGGCAGCTAGTGCCGTAAAAATGGGGGCATGGCTTACTTCCCTTTGACTCTACAGCCCTCGATGCTAGACCCCGGGGATGCACTGCACTGTCCAGCTCTCAATGGGCCTGAGCCAGAAGGTTGGGCAGGATAGGATTGGCTGGAGTTTCATTAGGAACTTTCAAGGGGAGTGATAATCCAACTCAATTGCCACCCCATCGGAAGTTACAGCCGTGTACATGAACTTCCAAAAGGCATTTGATAAAATGGCGCACAGCGGACTTATGAACAAAGTTAGGGCTTATGGAATAAAAGGGACAGTAGCAACATGGATAGAAAATTGGCTGAGTGACAGGAAATAGAGGGTGAATGGATGTTGTAATAAGCTCCAATACTTACCTTAATCGGCAGTCAGAGATCGGGAGTTTAGAGGCCAGGAACTTCAGTTCCAGGCGTGTCTCGGGACTTCTGTGCTTGTGCTGGCTGAGAAATGGTCGCACATGCGCAGTTGGTGTTTTTTTTACATTTTAGGGTCTTCAGCGCACGTGCTGGTCAGATAATGATCGGACATGCACAGTTGGTGTCTTTCATGTCTTTAGGCTGGGAACCGGCCCAGCAGCCTCCGCAGCAGAAAAAAGAAGAAAAGTGAAACTGCGAGTACAAAAGCAAGGAGGTTATGTTAAACTGTATAAAACACTGATTTGGCTTCAACTGGGATATTGCATCCAGTCCTGAGCATCACACTTTAGGCAAGATGTGAAGGCATTAGAGAGAGCACAGAAAAGATTCATAAGAGTTGTTGCAGGGATGATTAACTTCAGTTACGGCGATAGTTTGGAGAGATTGGGACTGTTTTCCATGGAGAAGAGAAGGTTGAGAGAAGATTTGACAGAAGTATTCAAAATCATGAGGAGCCTAGGCAGAGAGTGAATAGGGAAAAAAACATTCCCACTGGTGGAAGGATCGAAAATGAGAGGGCACAAGATTTAAGGTAATGGGCAAAAGAAGAAATGGAGACATGAGTAGGAACTTTTTCACACTTTTGAGTGGGTAGGATTTGGAATGCTCTTTCTGAGAGTGCAGTGGAGGCTGGTTTAATTAAGGCCTTCAAGAGGGAATTGAATTATTATCTGAATGGGGAGAATGTGCAGTGTTACAGGGAAAAGGCAGAGGGAATTGCAATGGGTAAATTGCTTATTCGGAGAGCCAGTGCAGA
Source organism: Cetorhinus maximus (assembly GCF_964194155.1). Lineage (NCBI taxonomy): Eukaryota > Metazoa > Chordata > Chondrichthyes > Lamniformes > Cetorhinidae > Cetorhinus > Cetorhinus maximus. Next base: position 95,254,325 of record NC_135891.1, read on the forward strand.
CATGACGGGCCAAATGGCCTCCTTCTGTGCTGTAACAATTCAGTGATCCTGAAGAGATACTTCTAGAAGTTACCCAGTCAGCTGGTTAATTAATTTTACACTAAAGCTTTTAAGAAGCTGAGAAGTGAACTGGCGAAAGTGGACTGGATACAGCTACTTGAAGGGAAAACAGTGTCAAATCAGTGGGAGGTATTCAAAAGTGAGATTCTATGTGCACAGGGTGGACATGTCCCCACAAAGGCAAAGGGTGGTACTGTCAAATCTAGAGTCCCCTGGTTATCCAGCAGCATACAGGGTAAGGTAAAGCAGAAAAAGAAAGCTTATGACAGTCACAAAAAGCTGTAGAAAGCCTAGAGGAGCATAAAAAGTACAGGGGTGAAGTAAAAAAGAAAATTAGGAAAGCAAGGAGAGGATACCAAAAATATTGGCAGGTAAAATCAAAGAAAACCCAAAGATGTTTTACCAGTACATTAAGAGCAAGAGAACAACTGAGGAAAGGGTAGAGCCCATCAGAAATATACATGGTAACTTGTGCGTTGATGGTGAAGATGTGGCCAGGGTTCTCAATGAATACTTTGTCTCTGTCTTCACTAAGGAGAGGGATGATGCAGACATTCTAGTGTAAGTGGGTGAGTGTGAAATATTAGATACAATAAGCATAATGAGAGAGGAAGGACTGGAGGGTCTGGCATCCTTGAAGGTGGATAAATCACCAGGGCTGGATGGATTGTATCCTAGGCTATTCAAGGAAGTGAGGAAGGAAATAGCAGATGTCTGATGATCATTCCCCAATCCTCATTAGATACAGGCGAGATACCAGAGGATTGGTGGTCTGCAAACGTGGCATCATTATTTAAAAAGGATGCAAGGGATAGACCAGAAAATTATAGGCCAGTCTGTCTGACTTTGGTGGTGGGCAAATTATTGGAATCAATTCTGAGACACAGGATAAACTGTCACTTAGAAAGGTATGGATTGATCAGGGATAGTCAGCATGGTTTTGTTAGGGGAAGATTGTGTCTCACTAACTTAATTGAATTTTTTGAGGAAGTAGCAAAGAGGATTGATGAGGGTAGTGTAGTGGATGTTGTCTGCATGGATTTTAGTAAGGCATTTGACAAAGTCCCACATGGAAGACTGGTCAGAAAAGTGAGATCCTGTAGGATACAGGGGAAGGTAATGAGTTGGATCCTAAATTGGCTCAGCACCAGGAAACAAAGGGTAATGGCTGATGGATGCTTTTGCGAACCTGGAAAATGGTTTCCAGCAGCATTCCATGGGGCTCAGTGTTGGGGCCCTTGCTGTTTGTCATTTAAATGTGGGAGACTTGATTGGGAAATTTGCAGCTGTCACAAAAATTGGCTGTGTAATTGGTAGTGAAGAGGATAGCTGTTGTCTCCAGAATTATATAAATTACTTGGTTGAGTGGGCGAAAAAGCGGCAAATGGAATTCAATCCAGAAAAGTGTGAGGTAATGCATTTGGGGAAGGCAAACAAAGCAAGGGAATACTCAGTAACAGGAAGATTTTGAGACAGGTTGAGGAAGTGAGAGACCTTGGAGTGCATGTCCACAGGTCCCTGAAGGTGGCAGGACTGGTGGATAAAATGGTAAAGAAAGCAATGGAATGCTTTCCTTTATTGGATGAGGTATTGAATACAAAAGCAGGTATGCAATGATGGAATTGTATAAAATGCTGGTTAGGCCATAGCTAGAATTTTGTGTACAGTTCTGGTCACCTCATTACAGGAAGGACATAACTTCTCTGGAGAGAGTACAGAGGAGATTTACAAGAATGTTGCCAGGGCTTGAAAATTGCAGCTATGAAGAAAGATTGGTTGTTTTCCTTAGAACAGAGAAGGCTGAGGGGTGACCTAATTGAGGTGTACAAAATTATGCAGGGCCTAGATAGGGTAGACAGGAAAGACCTGTTTCCCCTAGCTGAGGGGTCAATTACCAGGGGGCATATATTTAAAGTGATTAGTGGAAGGATTAGAAGGGACGTGAGGAAAAACCTTTTCATTCAGAGGGTGATGGGTGTCTGGAATTCACTGCCTAAATTGATAGTTGAGATTGAAATGCTCAACTCATTTAAAAGGTACCTGGACCTGCACCTGAAGTGCTGTAGCCTTCAAGGCTATGGACCAGGCACAGGAAAGTGGGATTGAAATAAGCGGCTAGTTTCTTTTTTTTTTTGGCCGATGCAAATACGATGGGCTGAATGGCCTTTTTCTGTGCCATAACTTTTCTCTGGTTAAAGATGTTGATATTGTGATTCACAGGACCAAAGAGTGTTGAATGCTTATGCTCCTGCAACCAGCATGCACACATCTTGCTTACTATTTAAATAAAGACAAATCTGGTCCCATGCTGATTTTCATGCATGTGGGCCATATTGCACCAACAGCATTAGCCTCACACAAAAAAAAAAACTGCCTAAGTCAACTGGACAGTGGACGAGGTCTGCTTAGTGGTCCTCTTAAAACTTGTTTGTTATTTGATTGCCGGGATTTGCATTGTGTATTGAAAAGACTGTGCATTCATCACTTTGTGTATATTTCTTTTGAGTCTCTAGTGCTTCCTTTATGCACAATCCTCACTTTCGCTGTGCTGCACTTGTACTGAACAGGCCAACTATCTGTAGCAATCCATTATGAATGACGTTCTGCCTCCCCGGTGCCAAAGTAATGAATATCAATAAGCATGTGCAGACGATTTTAAAGAGCGAAGGGGAACAAGCCAGAGTTGTGGCTCATGCTGGAATCAATCACATAAAAAGAAATAAAATTGGGGTCCTGCAAAGGGAGCTTCATGAGTTGGGAATCCAGATTAAAGAGCTGGACCTTGAGGGTACAGATCTGAGTATTATTCTTGTTGTCTTGCGTTGGTTAATATAGGAATGGTAAGATACATGCATAACTGGAAACATGGGAAGTAAATTTTTGTCCTCACTGCCTGGTAATCTCGTATCATAAACCCTTTAAATAAACCCATTTGATTTTCAGTCCATTGAATTACAATGGTACACTCAAACAGGAGACGATTAGGGGATAGACTGGACATATTCCCATAACAAATAAATGAAAGGTCATGGTGTTCCGACAGGGAACGCTGCCAAAAGTACTGTCATTTAGAATTATTCACAGTCAGTAAAACTTGCTCCCACTTACCACATTTCATCCAACTATAATATGCCACAAATAGGAGGCCTCACAAATAACACATTCTGTGCTCCCATGTTGACCTGATAGTTCCCTGCATTTATAACCTTCACGCTGTCCCCCTCCTCTCCAAGCAGTTTCTCTTGGATCCAACAGGGCTTAGGTTGTTGAGATACAGGCTTGCAGATAAAGGTAAAGAATAGGTTTCCACCTAATGACCAATTGATGGGACAAAAAAAAACATATGCACCCCTCTTCTGGGTTCAAATTAATGCTGGAACATAGGCCTGTGCCCAAATAAATTGGAATGTGTTCTGTACATGAGGAGTTATTTTGAAAAAAAGTACCATATACTCATGGAAAAGTCAATCTCCTGTAGAAGTAGTCACCCCCCAAAAAACAGCAATTTGCATATGTCTCATCTAAAAGTTGACCCTAGTTTATCTGGGATCAAAGCCCAAAAATTTCAGAACTCTAATATAATCCTGAAGATATTAATGATTCAATTTCATTGTAAATGTATGCGTACTGGTAAATAAATGCTTAAAGCACTTATACACTAAAGTTTTGTTCTCTTCATTCAAATTATTAAAGAGATCAGGTTATAAATGGTAATTAATATGAATTCTTTCCTGCTATTTGTTTTTAATTCATTCCACTGCGACAGTCCAAATCGAGCACACTTGTCAATCCCTCAAACATTATCTGTCAAAAGCTGACCCCATGACCTCCGGCCTAAAAAATCGGTCTAAAAAATTTGACATTTACATGAGTACGTACAGTATGCAATGACACCCTTGGTTTAAAAAAAAGGGTAAAAGACATATTTTACAGGGGGATTTATTTTTGGAAGTCAAAGTTTTAAACGTCTTTCTTTAATGAAGTTCAAATATTGTTAAGAAAGGTGACTGACCTGGTGAGAAGCACAGCATTATCATGGTGAGCGATTCCATTGTCAGGGATTGCATTTCCATTACCATTGCGGGAAAGAATAGATTTCTGCCACTTACAAAAACTATCAAGTGATTTACCAGCATGATGATTTATTTCCAAGTTTGGCTAAAACACGAACAGAAAAGAAAATAAATTAATGGACAATAAAAATAAAATCTCATACAAGCAATTTTAAAAATTCTAAATGCTACTTTTGCGGTGATGTTTAATTTCTAAACAAAAATCAGGGGTAGTATTTAGTAAAGGCGATGGGGTCTTACCCACCGACTGGGGAGCTCCATGTTGCCTCTTTTTGGGAAGGCCTGCTGCATTAAGAGCCAATCAGGCATTTAACTGGGCAGCAGTGTTGTAATATTCCTTTAAGTGATAGCAGCATGTCATCACTAGAAGGGAGGTGTGTCTTGTGATCCAGTCTCAGTTTCACTTTTGCCTGTGAGCAGAATACAGCACGCACAGCTCTGCTGCTGATGTCTTCAAGATTTCTACCTTTGTCTCAATGTTCCCATGTGCCTAGTCTCAATAAATGAACCCCCAACGTGTTTACCCAATCCCTTATGAAAGATTGGTGCTTATATATCATTATAAAAACATGACATGGTGGGCCTTCCCTGGGGTCAATAACAGAAGTCCTGTTTGCCCAGAGCTGTTGGCCAGAGGCTGGCAACTCTTCATTGCATGGCAGCGTCAAGGGGGAGGCAGTGGCTGTTGCCGGTAATACACCCATCTGAGGCTGTGGATCGCCATGGACCCAGGCACAGGTGATTGATGGCGGGAGGGGTGGGGATGGGTGGGCGGCTTGGGGGTGGGGTGTTGGCAGCAAGGGCAGGGGTGTGGCTTTCAGCAGGCTCCCCTTTCCTGATGTCAGGTCCCTCAATGAGGCACTAAGTGCCTGACAACAATGGACCCAACCCCACACCCCCCACCCCACAGCCCCCACCCCACAGCCCCCACCCCAGGAGCTCGCAAGCAAACACGCCTGCCCTCTACCCCACCACCACTGGGTGAATACCAGCATGAGGGGACATGTTTTTTAACATTTTAAAATTCTTTATTTTTAATTTTTTTAATCTTCAGCTCCCTGAGGCAGCTCTGTGCCTCAGGGAGCTCTTCTGTGCACGCCTATGCGCATGCATGAAGTTCCCCACACTCCCTCCCCCCCCCGCAAACAAACAGGCAGTGCTGAGTGCTACATCGCGCGTTTCATACTGGGCGGGCCTTAATTGGCCCACCAGCGTGAAATTGCGGTCGTAGCTCGGTCGTAGCTCGGTCGTGGGCGGCGGTTGGCTTTCCATCCGCTCCCACTCGCCCCCGCCAAGCCCACCCGACGAGAGCAAAATCCTGACCTAGGAGTCCGAGTCTGAAATTTGTATGTGAGCATCATTTCAATATTTTCTCATGTAGATTGGGCGTGGGCCCATGAATTGCTAAACTGCCGGCCATTTTAGGCCCATTTCATGAGCACAATAGTGTCACAAAGTTGTCGATAGGCAAATATAGGTTAGAAACACATGGGGTGAGATTTTAATGCATTGGAGGCGGTTCAAAGGAGGTTTACTAGATTGATACCTGGAATGAGCGGGTTGTCTTATGAGGAAAGGTTGGACAGGCTGGGCTTGATTACACTGGGGTTTAGAAGAGTGAGGGGTGACTTGATTGAAGTATCCAAGATCCTGAATGGTATTGGCAAGGTTGACATGGAAAGGATGTTTCCTCTTGTGGGTGAGTCCAGAACTATGGGAGCATTGTTTTAAAATTAGGGGTGGCCCTTTTAGGACAGAGATGAGGAGAACTTTTTTCTTTCAGATGGTTGTATGGCTTTGGAACTCTCTGCCTCAGGAGGCGATGTAGGTGGGGCCGTTGAATATTTTTAAGGCGGAGGTAGATAGATTCTTGTTAGGCAAGGGAATCAAAGGTAGTTGGGAACATGGAATTTGAAACACAAATAGATCAGCCATGGTCTTAGTGAATGGCTGAGCAGGCTTGAGGCGCCAAATGGCCTACTTCTGCTCCTATTTCGTATGCTTGTATGCTTAGCTCGCTTAAAACCCATTCACTTGCAGAGAGGTAAAATTGGGCTGATTTCCAGCTCCTGTTTCCTATGAAGAGGCAAAACTGCACCATTGCATCAAGAAAAATAAAACATTATGCGGAGCTAAAGTAGTAGATCTTAGGATGGATAACCAAAAGCTTTGTCATAGAAGTGAGTTTTATGGAGGGAAGCGAGAGAGGTAGAAAGGTGACGAGGTCTAGGGTGGAAATTCTGGAGCATGGTGCCTGGACAGTCAAAGACATGCCTGCCATTGGTGGTGGCATCAAGTAACAGGGTTGGGGAATACCGAAAATGCCAGACTAGATGGGAATGGAGAGTTTTTGGGCTGAGGTGGGATAGTGGGTTGGTGATGATTGCAAAATAGGAAGAGGCAAGGCCATGGAGGATGAGAACTTTATATTCAAGGCATTGGGGGACCGGGTCAGTGTGGGCATTGGTGATACGTGAGCAAAAACTGGTTAGGATAGGTTACAGACAGCAGAGCTTTGAGTGAGCTGAAGCTTTTGGAGCATGGGGTAGGATGCTTGCCAGGGGAGTAGTGCAATAGTTAGGCAAAAGACATCTAGCGGGGTAGCACACAAGAATCATTCTTACCTGGTCATCAGTAAGCAAGATGAGTCGAGTTACTACCACATTCACAATGTTTCCTATACTGGAGTCTTGCAAAAGTTTGGCAACCTGACCTCCAGAAAACAAAAGAAAAAAACAAACAGTCTTAAAAATGAAATTGGTACCAGATGACACTTTTAGGCTTACAAGTGATCTGGGCACAGAATAATTTTCAAAGCTTTAATTAGTGGATTGCACAAAAAAACTGTGATTGCATCTGTGGTTAAAATGTAGCCTGGCTCGCATTCTGTGCATTTTGTACAGAGAACAGACCTACAGTTACTTGTCCAATTCTATGTCCTTTGCCTACCCAAAAGCTCTAACATTACTGAGGCATTCAATGGAATAATTGGCTATTTCATCTCCCCACCTGTCTGAATTTAAGCTGTAGAGACCGATAGATGTTATGACCAAGATTATAGGATATGTCCGCCAATGAGGCAAAAGTACTAAGAGATGTCCTTTCCAATCTCCAGGTTCAACAATTTCAAATAGAGAAAGCAGTGGCTAGGAAATGTAATTATAAGTATTAATAGAGTGGGATGCTTGGTAATTGTGGAGCAGATTGCTAGGGCTTGCAGGGTGCATTTGGGCCACTGGCCACAGTTTGGAAGCCTCTACCCTACAAAACACCTAGACAAAAGAATTATGCATATGATTTATTTTTCTGTCGTTAATCCTTCAAACTCAAATGGGCTGTCAAAGTAGTTTGGTACTTTATCAAGGTCTGATATACTCTACAGGCAAATGTGAAGTTTCAGATGGGCCTAACGTTTTTAAAATGAAGCTTCCTATCAATAGAAATTCTATCTAAATACTCAATTTTCTTTGCAGTATCTAAAGTTGAACATTTTCGTTACAAAAGGTTGCTAAAATGGATTCAGTAACTTGATTGTAAATAATTTTTTTCCCTTTTTTTGTAACCTCCCAAACTATTTGCCCTGAAACAAAAGGGAGGCGAGGTATTTTTTGACAATTGCTCCAGCTGACAAAAGAATGTGGTACGCTAAAATGTAATAAGGGGAGAAAGGAGGAACCTCTGAGTTTCCCAGCCACCATTAAAGAGAAATAGACAATCCATTGCAATTGACACGAATCAATAGCAGGATTACCAAAGAGAAACATCTGTCCAGCTTGAGATTTGAAATGGGTCTCAGTCAATGACTCTAATAAGCTATGCAGGTGCGCAGGCCCTCAGCAACCTGGAAGGTGCTGCTCAGGATTCGTTCTGTTATAAACACTGCATGTGCAGGACTGCAGAGCAGCTATGCATAAAAATGTGAAGGGAAAAGCTGACAGCGGACAACAACTACATTGGAAAGGGAACATTGATTTCGGTCAGCTGAGACATAGAAAATATAGCACACTGAACCACTTTTTAAAAATTGAACTTTAGATAATAGAGCAATTTTCCCATTCATCTCAGTATTTGTAATTCTGCAGTCACAGTCTCAAAATCATTTCTAGTTCCACAGCTTATTGAAGCTCTTCACTTTCTTTTCAAATCTAATCGATTTAGTGCAGCGCCCATATTGGCAGTAAAAATGTGCCTTCTTATTTACCATAGTTCGCGGTGTATAAGTCAATCCGGCATATAAGACTCCCCCATTTTTTCAGCATCAATATGTTTAGGCCTATACTTGGTATTTAAGTTGACCCCACCACCTCTTCATTTTACAGGTAATAAATGCATGTTTAGGGCTTTACTCACATTAGGAGTTCGCCTCAATTTTTCATCTCAGAGAAATATGTTTAGAGTGCTACTTGCCTTATAAGTCAGCTCATGGGATCAAGCAGGTGATAAGGGGCGTGTTGCCAAGATGATGTGTGGGAGTTTAAGACACAAAACAGACCATATATGGCAACCAATGAACAGAAATGGGTCCTCCTGCACCAATACCGGTGGTTCACATGTTATACTTGATGTATAAGTCGACCCCCATTTTTGGAAGCATTTTTCGAAGCTTCAACTTATACGCCGTGACTACAATAGTTCCACAACAATAGGTCAGGGAAAGCGACATACACACACATTGGTTACATGTTTTTAAAAACACCGCATTGGTGTTAAATAATAAAGATACTATTTAAAGCACTTGGCTGATGTGGGACATCGATCTTGCAGTGCCACCTGTCTGAGCAGAAGAATACCAGATTGATCACTTAGCCCACTAGAATAGCATCATTTCAGTTGTATTGGAAAGCAAGATGCTGAGAAAAAGTGAAAAATTCTCATGAGGAATGAAAGGAAAACTTGGAAAACAAGTCACCCCATGTCACTCAGGAGCCTCATTCAGGGTATCATTTATAGAGACTTGAGAATGCCATATATGTACTTAAAGAACATGCCAAAATTTTTAAACATGGTGGGGGAAGAAGCAAGCACGTGAACAAATTTAAATGAAGTGAAAGGAAAATTGCATTTGAAAGTGCAACGAAGAGTGAAATAATGAAATATACTTACAATATTCATGACAGAGAGAATATACTGCTCGATGTCTCTTCGTCCATGGTATCCAACCATCATCTTATCTGCTACTACTAAGGTTTCTACATAATGTTCTTGACTGACTGATCTTTTCAATTGTAGCTGATTCCTCAGAGTCTTATTAGGCGCAAGAGTTACTGCTGAAGTCTGGAAATTCCTCAGCCATGAAGATCTTCCTTTCCCTGGTTTCTCATCTGGAACAGAACCACTGTAAGCATTCAAAATTATACCTCTTGTGTGAAGAGTAAGTACCATGTTGAGCATGGGAGTCGAATAATTTCATAAATATGCATTATCACTGCAACCAGGGTTATTACATCTCCCATCAGTTGCTCTTTGACAGCATCTGAAAATTCTGAAAACTTAGCCGGAGATTGAAAGACAAAATTTATCGTGTCAGCTAAATCCACAAGACCAACAATGAGGTGAAATGTCACCCCTATTCCGTCAGGCGGTAAAAGATTTAGGTCTAAAAGTTCATTATGGTCTGTTTTTAGGGTGGTCATGATGCATGATCTGCCTATGTCTGTTCCCATTGAAGCAGCTAGCATACAAACCAGGTGTTACCTTCTCATTTACCTGAATGTAGTATTGGCCCAAATGGGGCCAATGTTGCTGACTTGAGGGCTCAGCAGGGAGCCCGGCAGCATGGGCTGATAACATATGGTGCAGCTGACCTACCCGTCTTAAAGGTAGTCTGCTTACATTAAAGGGGAGCTGCACTCAGTGGAAGGAAGCTACTGCTGGCTGATAGTACTGACAATGGCTGCATGTAGGAGTTGCATATATGAAGCACCAGGGAAGAGAGAGGACCTCCAGGCACACAGATGCCATGCTGTGTCATGGAGGTGGATAGGAAAGGTCATGGGGAATGTTTGGGGAAGCCAGGAGTTTTTCAAGGAATGGGAGCAGGTGGCCAGAAATGTCAATGCAAGGAGTCTGGTCTCAAGGACCTGGCAGCATTGCCACAAGAAGCTTAATGACCTCACCTGAGTGGTCAAAATCAGTGAATGCATTGTCAAAGAGCTGCACCACTAACCTCTCACACTGCAGAATGCATCACACGTCCATCACTCACCCGTCAGAAATCCCAATCACTCACACTTCACAGCCAGCATTCAGATACTCCGCCTCAACCTTGCCCGCATTCCAATGATGCCTACCTCATATCCAGCATCTGTTGCTTCTACAAGCCTCCAGCTATTCAGCTGTGGCAGGCACATTGCCCAAACAGTGTGCAACCCAATCACTGACATTCTTTCCTCTGTCTTGCAGGATAAGATTGTCCATAACTGCTAAGAGCAGAGCAGAACCAGTGGAGGATGAAGATGCCTGCATCTCCTGAGCCCTACGGAGGAGATGGTTCTTCATGCATAGGGCCAGCTGCAACAGAGCCCATGGCATTCTGCATCACCGAAGAATATTAAGGATGATGGTATGTTCCTGCCTTGTGCCCATTCTCAACTCCTAGCGCACCCTCATCCTGCTATGTGACATGTGTCCAGCTGTTGACAGTGTCATCATGGACCTCCTCTTTTCCAACTCACCCACCTTTCCTCACTCCAAACTTACTCTTTCTGATTTCCTGCTTTTAGACACTGCTCAGCCACAGCACACCAGCCAGGAGAGAGAGAGGTCAGCACCACAGCATTGATGAAGAGGCATCATCACTTGTTCTGACACTTGCAGCCACCGGCTCAGGTATTGGCACTATATGTACCTTAGAGGCTAGTATGGAGTTGGGATCTGCATGTGGTGAGTCACTGGGCCCGAGTGGGCTGCCGTCAGACCAGAGAGAAAGAGATGGTTTGTTTGCTTGCCAGCTCATTGAATAGTGAGGTTGCAGATGAGTTCTGCTATAGGGAACTTCTGATAAGGACTTTGATGGGATAAGGATGCACACAGAGATGCTAGATGCAGTGCCTGGCCTGCCAGACAGCCTCTTGTCATGGTCAAGATGCATGCAGGTGACCAGCTACAACTTTGCAGAGAGTATGTGCAGAGCCTCCCCTCTCTGCAGCTTCTGCTCCACCTCACATTCGTCATTTAGACCTAGAGGCACTGCAACTGCAGCCCCATATATCTTGCAGCCTTCATATGAGCAAGTAACCAAATACTCTGCCCTCCCCATTCTCCCCACAACTCCCGCCCTCCCCAACCCCTGTAGGGACGCAGCAACATAAATCCTGCAACTCACCATCACATTTCCAAATACAGTTCAGGATGCTTCCAAAGACTCAGCAATTGTAAAATTAGTCTCAATCAGCTTACCTGAAAGTTGTGAGCTTGGCCCTTTAAATAACACTATTGCTGGGTGCCTCTTGCAAATGTTCTTTGGTGGGTGACAAGTGAATACGGTAAATGGACCTGCGCGGTCCAAGTTTGTAAATTGTACGTCAAATCAGCTGCAATGGCTATTTGACATCACAATCCAGCCAGTTGGAAAACTTCCAGTGTGTGCATGGCACACCTGCACAAGTGCCCTTTCCAGCATGGGGCTGAAGTTCAGATCACATAGTAACGGGTAATGCACCAAAAGCTTTTGAAGCACAATTTTGAAGCTTTGGAATGCCACTTTGCTGAGAAGTTCAGCTTAGTCAGGATGTGTTGGGAGGTGGCACTGCTGAGAAGAGAGAGTGGAAAAAGTCATGCATTACCTGAAACTCCACATGTTGCGTCAAGGTGCCGATGTTGGTTTGGAAGAGAAGATCGCTTATAAACTACATGGGGGCTTCCTTCACTGTAATTGAATTCAGCCATTTTAACAGTGGTGAGGGGCTCTATGAAGTATTCTTCTTCATCCTCAGCTATTACACCATGCTGAAAGTAAAGCACTGCTATGGTTACTACTGGCAAAGGATTTATTATGAGTACTGCATGCTTTCTGTAAAGATTTTGAGAACCATTATAAATAAAAGTCCATTATAATAAACACAGAAGCAAATAAAAACATTGCATTATTCCTTAGCTGACTCACATGATTGTGATCTAGCATCATTTGGTAAGACGTTTTGTTCTGTCGTATCACTCAAGCCACACAGGAAAACATTCGTAATAGCCCTAACATTTAGGAGTTGAGAACTGAGAGATGAGACAGAGTGACTAGATTTTGAAAAACAAACTCCTGTAAGTATTGTTCAAAGTCCCAATACACATGCACATGCAAAGTACACTTATGTATAGCAATAGCAATTTATAATTTAGCATGTTAGCATTTAGTCCAGCCTATATATTACTTTTATAACCACAGGGTTTGAGAAAACAGAATGGCTTCAACATGTTAAAGATACACAGTTATCAAGAATCCACTTGTAAATACTGAGCCAATTTAAAGGCTTCCAAAATAGAAGCAGCGATAGAATATACAGTCATTTGCCCAAAATGATAGTTTAAACTGTCTTAAAAAATGTGTTTATTGCAAAGATGTGCCATTTTGGATCTCCCCACTCCTCCCATTTAACCTGATGACTGGGCAGGAATGTCTATTTTTCTCCAGCAGTAATTACAGGTAAATGTGCACTTTTGTAAATAGGAAAACAACCAGGTAATCCACCCGCTAAATTATTTAATAAACAGAGACAGTAGCATAAGCGGCATAACCAGGTATTTATATCCTTTTAAACATATGGATATACAAACAAGATGAAATCAGAACAAAAAGAAAATAGATACTTTACATTTCATTGTTTGCTTTGGTATGGGGATTATTGAATGTAGGGTTGGGAGGGGCAATGTTTTTGCTGCTTACACTGTATAAAAATCAATGCAGCTCTGATATCTGCATTTCAGTTGTGCAATATAATCAGCACTTGCTGCAATCTGGAACAGAACCAAGTTCTTTCTTGTTCTGAAACTAGCTGCCTTTAACCTGCAGATTGGTATTTATTCTAAATTACATGTTCAGGACACTTTTTAATTTGGTGATGCTATTCAGTCATTACAATGTAAATGGGATTCCTCAAAAGCAAGTTACAACTCCACCATCAAGGGTTACTGAAGATAATTAACATTACAGATGAAGGGTCCTTTAGACAGAAGGCTAAACAGAAGGCTTGGAACCATGGTAACTGAGCTTGAAGACACACTTAGTGTCGTATTTGATATACTTTTGGCCCAAGTTAGTTGTTCACATGATATTCATATATAAAATATAATGTAACTTAAATATACATAAATCTCTGTTTTCAAATTGTAATCATTTCATTAAGTGAAAGTACAATATTGGCCTGGAATTTGCTCTTAGAATGATGACAAAACTATCAGCAATTGCTGTCATTACAACTGTGAAACTGGGCCACATTTGGTGCCCGTACATATGCACAGTTAAACATACAAATCCAGAAGTTTCTGTCATTGATTCCCTTCTCCTCCACACAATGTCCTGTTGAAGCCCTTGTAGACTGAAATATCTGGAAATCAGTGAACGGATTAGAACTTCCCCTTTTATGCTCTATGAGTGATTAAAAAACCCCTGAAAATGTTACACCTTGTTAATTAGATGTAACTGGGCTTTTAATAGCATATTAAGTCATAACTACTGCTTAACAACCTGTCTGGCCTTAAAAAAACTAATTTTATATTTGTGTAATGTCAAATGTTTCCATTATGATAAAAATTCAACAATTTTAATGTATATATTTTTAAGTTTGATATTTCTACTTCTAATGTGTATGTCCTAATCTTTCTTTCACTCTCTGTATAATTTATAAAAGATAAGGACAATCAATGCATTTAACTTTCTGATTTGCTGTTTGAGAATTATTCAATGTGATTGGTGTTTACCCTGCTTGATGACATCACTGTTGCTGGATGACTTGGTACTAGATTCAAATTAACGTTGGGAAGGATTAAATCCATGCCACAAAGATTGCTTGATCTTTGTGGGCAGCTTTCTTTGAGATCAGCAGTGAGCACCATCACTTCCGTGCTGACTGCAAAGTCTGGGCCATTGTGTTATATTATTGGTTGTTTTTTGAACAGCATACCCAACCTGCATACTAGCTTTAAAATTATGCAATGCTGAGGATAAAATCTCCAAAGCTAAAAAGCTACGCTGTTGTATTGTTAATTTCACCTGTTCCTGTCTACTGTAGCAGCACAACGATTAGATGGAAAATCTTCTGGACAAAATGTTCCAACTCAGTGTTTAGTAACCTAAAGATGACATTCAGGACTTTTGAGTTTACCAACAAAGTCCAACAGATGATATTTGAAGATCTGGTGTGGGGACCTTTGCAAGGTTTTACTTAAATTTCTTGCCACCTACATGCATAAAAGTGATGTTAACACTCCCCCATTTCACATCCTATTAGTGACAGAATGCTATTTTATTTCTCCTGACTTTGCAAGGCCTTACAAAATATGTGGTGTCAGGTAAAATAAGGCAGTTTATCAGCAGTCCCGGGGCTTTAACTATCAGACTCACTCATAACAAACAAGTGCTCAAATTGCTGGTCTGAATTTTCTTATAATCTTATTTAAAATTATAAAAGGCAATACAGAAGAGCCATGAATAATTTGTCACAAGACATCACATGCAAGTCACGTTATCACGTTGTAAGCAAAGGATGATGACATTTTTAAGTAACCAGGGGAATCCACACCCATGTTTCACCTCTATGCATGCACAGACCAAGCTATTCCTTATAGCACAAGTTAAAAATTCAGAAGTTAAGAATAAGGGAAATCAGTTGAAGTTTTTCACCAATTGATAGCAGAACCTATGAGTAAAGCTAACAAGGATGATTATTGTGCTAATTAGCTTTAGAAAAACATAAACAGATTCAAGGAGAAATGAAATACATTTCATATGATATAAATGAGTAAATACAGGAAATAAAGTTCAATAACACTGTTTAGACTAATAATGCACACATACTTAATATTTTCATATGACGTTCCTCTCTCTTTTTAAACAAAATGTTAAACCTATTTATTTTAAGTGGGTTAATGCCCTTATTGGTTATTGCCTAAGGGGTTAAAGTAGAGGACAAAATAGATTTTGGACCACTTCTGCATAGTCTCGAGAGAGAGACAAAAGTTAACAGCTGTTGAGGAAACCACCATCGTAGTAACAGATGCTGCTTCTGCTAAGGCACGAATCCTGACAACCAGTGTAGCAATTGTTGAAGCTAAACTTTTGAAGCCGTTTTTTCCCAGTTGAGTCTGCAAAAACGTCCCTTGAAGGGGCAGAGTACCCACTTAAAACACCATAATGTGGAATAACATCACCCACAGAACAAGTATACAGGAAAGAGAGATTTGTTTCTTGCATGCAATTTTGAAACAGAGAAAGCCAGAAGTGATTCACTTTTATGGCAATGAGGACAAGAATCTGTTACTTAGTCATGACCACGCTACTAGATTTATGGCCCAAGGTTCACCCTCTTGATTAACAATTTGGAAATGAAAACAGTGTTCCATCTTTATTTTGGCCAAAGTATGCCCTTACTATTGCATAATAACTAATCAAGACAGGTTAGAAAAGAGCAGGTTTATTTCTCCTGTAGCTAAACTGTATTTGTTCCACCTTAACTGATGCAAATTCAGTTTATGCTAATGAAAAATGCATGATTGGGTCTTTAACAGAGAAATTGATAACTTACCAATCCATTACAGTTACTTAAAGCAACTTTTGTGGCTCCCTGGAGATCACTTAAATGTCCCAAATAATGACATTCATCCATATAATCGTGCCTCCATTCCAAGCCATCTCTTTTCCAATATTCTACAGTAAAATAATCTGATACCAGATTAATGTGTAAAGTCAAGTTTAAAAGGAAGTGCAATCCATGTGAAGATACTTTGTAATAAACTTGCTGCTCAACTGGCTCATGTTGAAACGCAGGTAAGCTTCTCTTTGATCGCAGTTCATGGCTACTTTTTACATTATAGCTTAGGAAGTCTCCATTGTGGTCAACTCGGACAGGAATTGCTATTTCATAGTGTTCAAGAGTTGACAGGAATTCTTCTGTGTTAAAAAAAAAGTTTTTTTTTGTTATTCAGTTACATATTTTGCCACTTAATCTTATCCCTTAAGTACAGATCACCGTTTTTTTCTGTAATGAAAGAAAAACATAGTTGTTTTTTAATCCTCCTGAATCATATATTTTTATCCCTCTACAATACTCTTTAAACTGAAAGAGCTAGATTATAATGAACCATGTCGAAGCCTCTTCAATGTGCCTTCACAATTGACTGGCAGACAGTCAGCTTTTGCAGGCCTGAATGTGTCTTCTCCACACAGAGCTTTTCATTAAGCAAACCCTATCTTAAAATCACCAAAACCTATTCACAAAAAGAGAAGCAAGTCTTGAGCTTCAGTCAGTGCTGGGTTTAAACTTTGGTCTCTTGAATGGAAGATCAGCTCACTACCATTTGAGTTACACTGATGATTTTGCAATGACAGATCATAGCATTGTGGTCAGATTCCTAAACAAATGGTCGTGACTAGGAAAAATTATACCATATCGAGAATGAGCATAAAGCAGGAAAAAGTCATTGTCAAAAAATACAAATCTCAATTTGCCACAATTGCGTGTATTTATTCAGATTAGGATGTCACGTGAAGACTCAAGTACAGTATAGTACTGGACCTACAGTGTTTAGAGAAATTGATTTGTATGACAGCTGAAATAACAGGCTTATGTTCTATAAATCGATCATGAAGTCCCCAGGTCCAGCTATTCAGAGTATTTAAAGCTTAACAAAGGCTGGATATATTTTCATCATTAAAAGGATACAATGGGTGCTCACTTTTCTGTGAAGACCACGGTTTAAGGAGCATCAGCTGGCATTCTTTATAAATGAAAGTTAAAGGAAAAGAAAGCAACACTTCAAATTGGAAAAGCATTTTTCGGAAGTTTTAAATTGGAAGTTTATTGATGAAAATTTCTTTCATGGAAAGGATGTGATGTAATCACACTCAAGCGACGTGGTGTGTTTCAACAGGAGTGATTACTTTGTAAAAGGATCTTATTATTTGAACAATTAAAACAGACTGGCAATTCAAAACAGTACAATTGAAGATAGTAACATGACTTATAACTGTGTTGAAGGTGTTCACAGTAATAAAAATGAACAAGTTTCCATGGAGGGAATTGACTGATTTGAAACAACATTTCAGGATTAGTGGAATGCCTTTGGCTCTGCTCGAGATAAGTCAGAGTTTACATTGTTTGTAACAAATCCCACTAAACAATGAAATACAAAAGCATCTGGTGCACCTTTATTTTGCAAATTATCAAAAGCCTATTTTGCTCAAAATGTTCAAAAATACGGGCAATATTTTCCTGAGACTCTTTCACTGGGACGGTCTCGATGAAGTAGAGGGTTTATCAGAAATCTGCAAAACTTCCCTCTCCACAATTTTACAGCCGTTCATTTAAAAGACGCGCCGCAAGGCCTGCACCTGTATTCCTGCCTGCAGAATGATGGCACAGGTTTAGAACATGTGATTCCACACGTAGGATGGAATCACCCAGTCCCGTTGGCGGCGGGCGTCATGACGGGCGTGAGCGGGCCATATGGCAGAAAGCCAAAAATCACGCCATCGTGAAACCAGTTGGCAGTTGTCTGCTCTGCCCATCAATGGTGGGCCGCGTTTCCCACTGTCCAACGTCGGGAGCTTAATTTAAATGCATTTGCACCTCATTATTGCGCCCTCACACCGGAATCATCCCCTGGCATCAAATTTACTGCCCACATCAGCAAGACTTCAGAACGGTGTGCTTCATGGCTGCCTTTAAAAGGCGTTCACCTGGCAAGCTTAAGTTCGAGGGGAACACGGAGGTGAGTGCACACAACCTGGCGCGGCGCTCGGGAGTATCGCTCATAGGACATCAAGGAAGAGGCATCGTACATTTGCGGGGGCGCAGGCATGTCATTTTTTTCCTGGCTGGCTTTCAGTGTGGGTGAGGCTGTGGGGGGGGGCGGGGGCGGTGTGTGGCGGGGTGAGGGGCAAGGCAGCACAAACTGAAGGAAGTACACAAGCGCATGCTGGGGGGGTAGGGGGAGGGGGTAAGGGAGGTGGCCACACACTTGGAAAAGTTTGACAAAAGTGAGCTTTCTTCCCGCAAGCTGAGACTGTTCAGCAGCAGCTCCATTGACGTGCTCGGAGTCGGGCCTCTGATGCTTTTCTGCCCACAAAAGCAATGCAAAAGCATGAAAGTGTCACTAAATGCTCCAGAGCTTTTCACCCCTTGGGCGCAGACTGCAAATTAATGTGCGTTTTAGGGGGCAGCAGAACAATTGGTCAACTGGGCAAGTTGTACAATCCCCTTGCGAAAGGTGGTCATGGTGCAGTCACTGGTAGAGGTGCTCACAGCCCCTTGCAATGTCTTTATTTAGATTTGGACCAGTCTCCCCTGGTCTAATAGTGCAGCCTTGCAGTGTGGGTTAGGAGAATGCCTGTGCCTGAGCTGAGAGCACAGCATGCAATCCAATGGGCAAAGCTGCCGCCAATCGGTCAAGTGGAGTGGGGTGGAGGTGAGCGGGGGTTCGGACAGCCAATGAACGCACTACACACTGTCCATCCAAGTGGTGGCCAGCACTCTGCATGAAGGGGCCTTCAAACTTAAGCAAGAGAGGTTCTTAGGGCAAATATACTAACCCAGGCATCTCTCTCCTTGATCTTGCAGGAGGAGAACATCAGGATCATGGAGCCTGGTGATTTAGTGGAATGCCTCATGGCTTACAGGGATCAGAGAAGAAGAAAAGTGCGGCAGAGGCACCTGGGTCAGCAAAGGGAGGAGCAGCTCTCTTAAGATGAAGGGGTGGCAGGGCCTGCTGCACACGCAGCTGAAGATCCACAAAGAGCTGTCACTTGTCGGTGCCTCACTAGACCCAGGGCCTATAGACAGCGCCTGTCATACCTGCAGATGACTGAGAGCCAGTGTGGCCGAAGACTGCTCATGTCTAGGGAACAGGTAGGTCACATGTGCCACCTGCTGCAGGATTTGGTGCCACGGGGACATGGAGGGCATCCACGGCCAGCAGCTGTGAAAGTGACCATGGCACTCAATTTTTACGCCAGTGGCTCCTTCCAGGGCTCCACAGGTGACCTGTGCAGGACCTCACAAGCCTACATGCAGAAGTGTATCCAGGAGGTTACGGACGCCATTTTCACAAAGACACAGAAATTTCACCCGGAATCAGGAAAACCAAGAAGCAAGAATGCTGGGGTTTGCACAGATCTCTGGTTTACCATAGGTGCAGTGTGCCAGTGACTGCACTCACATGGCACTTAGATCTCCGTGGCAACAACTAGTCAACTATGTCAACCGCAAGGGCTTCCACTCGCTGAATGTTCAGCTGGTCTGCGACCACCACAAACACATCCTGCAGGTCTGCACACGATTCCCAGAGAGTGTCCACGACTCCTACATCCTTAGCAGGTCTCAGATCCCTGACATCATCCAGGGTCCACAGAGGCTGCAGGGTTGACTCCTCAGGGGCAAAGGCTACCCACAGAGGACATGGCTGATGATCCCCGTGCAGTGGCCTCAGACCGCAGCAGAGCGGCTGTATAATGAGGCTCATGCCTCATTGGAACAAACAATACGCATCTTGAAAATGAGGTTCCGGTGAGTCAACAGGTCAGGTGGAGCACTGCAATACAGTCCCCAGAGGCTGTCGCACATCATCGTCACTTGCTGCGAGTTACACATCCTGGCACTGCATCGGGGGGAGGACCTGGCTGAGGAGGAGATGGAGGAGCTGCATGTCTCCTCTGATGAAGAAGATGTTGAAGGGGATGACAATGATGAAGTCCTCGAAGGTGAGGATGCTGATGATGAACCATTGCATTGGTCAGACAAGGCAGGTGCGCTTGGGAGGCCCTCACAGCAGCAAGATTCATGGAGGATAATGATGAGATGCAGTGAGAACAGTCCTAACATCCTCATCTTGCATCTGTGAACGTTTGACTCCAGTCTGGGTGATGGCAGCACACATACCCTCAGTGCTCAGGCTCATGTCATGGAGACACAGTGGAAGCCCTAATAGCTGCTAGATTCCAGGAGGATGATGATGACATGCAACGAGGACACTCCATAGATCTTCACATAGCCTCTGTGAATGTCTGACCCCTGTCCGGCCGAGGGCAGCTCGCTTGCGCTCTGTGGTCAGGGTCATATCATGGAGACGCAGCCGTGAAATTTTAAATTCACTTGATCTTTTGTCAGCCTTCAGCACCTGAGTCCTTCAGGAGCACAGCGTCACCGGTCACAGATGCTGAAGAGATGGGGGGGCCAGACCCACCTCAAAGGTGCTGAGAGCAGAGAGAATGACGGAACTCTGTGATGCCTGCCCACGACATTCTGGCAGCAATGACAAGCAGCACCGAGGTGCAGGAATCAGTAATGTGTCCAGTGAATGTGAATCCAGACCATCACTTTGCTCTGCAGGTTACACACTGCACAGGGAGGAGGCCCTGGACTGAGACACCTGCCTTTATCTTGTGCAGGAACCAAGATTTCACACCTGAGTGACACAAACACTGCTCATCAGAATAAGGAGCCGTAGGCAGGGAGACATTCTTGGGAGCTTATTTACAATAGGGAACATTAAGTACAAGTGATTAACACCCATGCCCAGGCTGTGCAACTGAGGTGTCAGCTGTGGCTCAGTTCATAGCACCCTCGCCTCTGAATCAGAAGGTTGTGGGTTCATGTCCCACTCCCGGAAACCAAGAACTGTGAATGTACTCGAAAGAGTTACATGCGATCTGTTGATAACTCGAAAGAGTTACATCTTCTTAATAATTTAGTTAATTGTTTTAACTCTACAAGAGTTACATCTTCTTAATCTTCCTAACCCTGCAGCTATGTCTTGGTGCTCCCCTAACATCCACAGTGGAGGTGGATGCAGCCTGCTGACTATGACGCCCTGTCTGTGATCGCTTCACCATGCATACTCTGGAGGGCCGAGACCTGGAGGACTCGGCCTGCTTTGGGTGTCCTGCTGTGGGCCACCTGCACCCTCCTAGGCCTGTGGAGCTGGAGCTGTGGGGGTCACAGGAAGAGGGGATTTGGATTGGCCGGACACTCCTGGCGTCACCTGGGTGGACATCTGGGGATGTTGAGCTGCTGGTCCTCCTCCCTATGGATGTCTGATGGCCCTTGGCTGACTCCTTGAGGAGAAGGGGAAGCTGGAGTGAGATCGAGCTGCCCAGCACCCCTCTTGTATTGACACTGTTGAAGGCCAACTATGGCATCAGGGATGGAGTTCAGCCTGTGCAGCAGTGTAGGACCAATGTCCTGGACCAAGGTCTCCATGGTGGCCACCACCTGCCAGTGTTGACCTCGGTGTGTTGACATGCTGGCGCTATCACCTCAGACTGACGGTGGACGGACTCCTTCATCGTCCCTTGCAGCCTGAGGAGTGCACCAGACGTCCCTTCCTGGTGTTCCCGTGATTGTCTTTGCAGACCGAGTCCAGAGGCTCAACATCTGACTCAGACTCAGCAGATTCCTTGCCTCTAGCAGTCCTCCGACTGCGTTGACCAAGGATGTCCCTGCCTCCACCTGCTGTGGAACAGATTGTGTGCTGTGCTCACCAGATTGTGATACCGAGGCTGCTCTACATCTAGATCCCACCGTGGCATGTGTCTCTGCGCTGGTGGAGGCTGTGGGTGAGCGTTGTGACGGGTCTTCAACGGTGCTGCCCTTAGGGTCCTCATTTGAGGCGCTGGAGTCGGGATCAAGGTTGACTGAGGATGACATTTCAGAAACACCTAGGACAGAAAGTGGAGATTATTAGTGCTTGGCAAATGCATTGAACACAGAACAGTGTACTCAGAGTAGTGTTGAGAGGTGTGATGCAGGGTCCTCATGTGGGTGTTCGCCACTGAACTGCCACAGGAGCGGCCCAAGTCCTCTCCGGCCAACTCCAACATGTGGCTCTCGAACAGAGTGAGGGCCTTGATGTCTGGCACTCCACCCCTGGCCTGGGACCTCTCCTGTTGATTATGCGCAATCTTGTCCTGCATGAAGACAGATGGAGAGAGTGTGAGCAAAGCACATGCCAGGTCAAATGAGAGAATGCCAAGCATGTATGTGTGCTGAGTGGAGGCATGGACGGGATGAGGAGGCCACCTCCAGAGATGATGTCAGATGGAAATGTGAGGGTGTGTGTGAGAGAGTGAGTGGTGATGTCCCTTGAGCTGGCAGTGAGAGGGATGCCAGTGAATGTGTGATGGGCTTGTGAGTGGGTGAGTTGAGATTGATGAGATGGTTGACTTCCTCTGGTGGCACGGATGAGATCATTCATCCATTTTCTGCACTGGACTCAGGAAGGTAGTGCAGGAGTCCCCTGTGGTCATCCCCCTCTCTAACAGATATATCGCTTTGGATACTGTTCGGGGGGATGGCCTCTCAAAGGAAAGCAGCAACAGCTAAGTTCACGGCACCGTGGGTGGCTCTGCTGCTCAGAGGGGTGGGAGGAAAACAAGTGGCAGGGCTATAGTGATAGGGGATTCAATAGTTAGGGGCACAGACAGACGCTTCTGTGGCCGCAAATGTGAATCAAGGATGATATGTTGCCTCCCTGGTGCCAGGGTCCAGGATGTCACGGTGCGGCTGCAGGACATTCTGGGGAGGGAAGGTAAACAGCCAGTGGTTGTGGTACACATTGGTACCAACGACATAGGTAAACTAAGGGATGAGGACCTGCAAGCTCAGTACAGGAAGTTAGGATATAAATTAAAATGCAGGACCTCAAATGTAATAATCTCAGCATTACTTCCAGTTCCACATGCTAGCGAGAGCAGGAATAAGAGGATAGACCAAATGAACACGTGGCTGGAGAGATGGTGTAGCCGGGAGGGATTCAGATTCTTGAGGCACTGGGACCGGTTCTGGGGAAGGTGGGACCTGTACAAACTGAACGGGCTGCACCCAGGCAGAGCTGGGGCCAATGTCCTTGCGGGGGCTTTTGCTAGTTCTGTTGGGGAATATTTAAACTAGTGTGGCAGGTGGATGGGATCCCAGGAGTAGGATCAGATAGGTCAGATTCAGAACAGAAAAATGGAGGTAGAACATTAGCTAGGGACATTGTGATAGACATGGAGTTACAGGAGAAGCAAAGTTTACAAAGTGTCCAGCAAGGGAAATTGACGGGGTTAAACTGTTTATACTTCAATGCAAGGAGTATTACGAACAAGGTAGATGAGATAAGGGCACAGGTAGACACATGGCAGCAGGATGCCATTGCTATTACAGAGACTTGGCTAAAGGAGGGACAAAACTGGCAGCTTAATATCCTTGGTTGTAGGGTCTTCAGACACGATAGAGTAGGAGATAAAAAAGGAGGGGGGTAGCACTAATGGTTAAAGAATCAATTCCAGTTGTGAGAAGGGATGATGTCCTAAATGGGTCAACAAACGAGGCTTTATGGATTGAGCTTAGAAATAAAAAAGGGGCAGTCACACTACTGGGAGTATACTACAGACCCCCAAATAGTGAAAGGGAGATGTAGGCAAATTTCTGCTTGTAAGAACAAGAGGGCAATAATAGTAGGAGACTTCAACTATCCTAATATCAACTGGGATTCAAACAATATAAGGGGCACTGAGGGAGAAAAATTCATGCAGTGTGTCCAGAAATTTTTTTTCAACCAATTAGTGACAAACCCAACAAGAGGAGATGCAATTCTAGACCTAGTCTTGGGGAACGAAGAAGGGCAAGTGGGTGAGGTGACAGTTGGCGACTATATCGGGGACAGTGATCACAATTCAGTTGGATTTAGCATTACCATGGAAAAGGACAGAGATAAGGCAGGAGTAAAAGTCTTGAACTGGGGGAAGGCAAATTTTGCAGAAATGAGAAGGGACTTGGCTGAGGTTGACTGGACAGCACTGCTGGAGGATAAAACAGTGGAAAACCAGTGGGAAGCACTAAAAAGTGAGATCCTAATTGTACAAAGCAGACATGCCCCCTACAAAAATAAGAGTGGTACTGCCAAATCTAGACCCCCCTGGTTGTCTAGAGGAATACAGGGGAAGATCAAACAGAAAAAGAAAGCATACGATAAACACAAAGAACTAAGCACGGCAGATAGCCTAGGTGAATAGAGGAAGTGCAGGGACAAAGTAAAAAAGGAAATAAGGAAATCAAAGAGAGGGCATGAAAAAAGATTAGCAAGTTAAAGATAACCCAAAGATGTTTTATCAATACATTAATGCTAAAAGGTTGGTTAAGGAAAAAGTGGGACCTATCAGAGATGAAGATGGAAACTTGTGTGCAGATGCAGAGGCTGGGGGAAGGATTTTGAATGAATATTTTGTCTCCGTGTTTACAAAGGAAAGGGAGGACGTGGATATAATAGTCCAGGAGGAACACCGCGAGATATTGGACGGGATAGTCATAAAGAGAGAGAAAGTACTCGAAGGGTTGAAATCCTTGAAAGTTGATAAGTCGCCAGGGCCAGGTGGATTATTTCCGAGGCTGCTGAAGGAAGTCAGGGAGGAGATAGCAGATGCTCTGAGGATGATTTTCCAATCTTCACTAGATACAGGGGAGGTACCGGAGGACTGGAGAAATGCAAACATAGTTATGTTGTTTAAAAAGGGATCAAAGGAAATGCCAGTCAATTATAGGCCAGTTAGTCTTAGAGCGGTGGTGAGCAAATTAGTAGAATCAATCCTGAGAGATAGGATTAACTGTCATGTAGAAAGGCATGGACTAGTCAGGGATGGTCAGCATGGATTTGTTAAAGGGAGGTCTTGCCTCACAAATTTGATTGAATTCTTTGCGAAAGTGACAAGAAGGGTTGATGAAAGTAGTGCAGTGGAAGTTGTGTACATGGATTTTAGCAAGACATTTGACAAGGTCTCACATTGCAGAATGGTCAGGAAAGTAAAAGCCCATGGGATTCAGGGTAATGTGGAAAACTGGATAAAAAGTTGGCTTTGTAACAGGAAACAAAGGGTAATGGTCGGTGGATGCCCTAGCGAATGGAAAGTTGTCTCAAGTGGTGTTCCACAGGGCTCGGTGTTGGGACCCTTGCTGTTTGTATTACATGTTAACGATTTGGATGTGAACGTGGAGGGCACGATTGGGAAATTTGCAGATGACACAAAGATTGGCTGAGTAGTGGATAGTGTAGAGGATAGCCATAATCTCCAAAATGACATAGATGGGTTGCTGGAGTGGGGGGTAAATTGCAGATGGATTTTAACATAGAGAAGTGTGAGGTCATACATTTAGGGAGGTCAAACATTTACAGGGATTACACAATAAATGGGAATATACTAAGAGGGGTAGATGAAGTGAGAGATCTTGGCGTACAAGTACACAGGTCCCTGAAGGCAGCAGTTCAAGTAGACAAGGTTGTAAAGAAGGCATATGGAATGCTCTCCTTCATTGGCAAAGGTATAGAATATAAAAGTAAGGATATAATGTGGAATTGTATAAAACATTGGTGAGGCCACAACTGGAGTATTGTGTGCAGTTCTGGTCACCACATTACAGGAAGGACGTAATAGCTCTGGAGAGAGTGCAGAGGAAGTTTACAAGAATGTTGCCAGGGTTAGAAAAGTGTAGCTACGAGGAGAGATTGGACAGGCTGGGGTTATTTTCCTTAGAACAAAGAAGGCGGAGAGTTGACTTGATTGAGGTGTACAAAATTATGAGGGGAATAGATAGAGTGGACAGGATAAAATTGTTTCCCTTGGTGGAGAATTCTAGAACCAGGGAACATAGGTTCAAGATAAGTGTCAGAAGGTGTAGGGGGAACATGAGGGAGAACTTTTTTACGCAGAGGGTGGTGGGTGTCTGGAATTCGCTGCCCAAGTTGGTGGTAGAGGCAGAAACTTTAAACTCCTTTAAAAAGTATCTGGATCTGCACCTTAAGTGCTGTAAACTGCAGGGTTATGGGCCGGGTGCAGGAAGGTGGGATTAGAAAGGGCACCTGGGTGTCCTCGGGCTGGCATGGACAAGATGGGCCAAATGGCCTCCTTCTGTGCTGTAACTTTTGTATGGTTCTATGGCCAACCTCTTGTGTGCAGCGGTGGCACTGACCAACTCTGCCACCGTCTCCCAAGCTGGAGTGGTGAGACCGATGGGCCTCTTGCAGCTAGAGTGGGGTTGAGGACATTCTGGTGGCTTCCACAACATCCAGAAGGTGTTCCAGGGTTGCATAACTGAATCAGGGGGGCTGCACTCTTTTTGGCTTTTGGGGCCATGTCTTGACCAGAGCAATCGTGGGCTGCAAGTGTTCAGATCTGTGCACGCGGCTGCAGTTTAAATATGGTGCCCGGTGTGAGGAAGTGGCGAGGTCATAGCGTGGCCCACCAGTGAGATGGCATGTTTCCTGTGACTGCGTAATTTGTGAGGTGGGAAGGGGACGATAAGGCGCAAAACCCGCCATCGCAGCCAGTGGGTAAAACATCTCTCTTCACATAAAAACACAAAACAGAAAAACTCAGCAGGTCTGGCAGCATCTATGGAGAGAGAAACAGCGTTAACATTTTGAGTCCATATGAATCTTTTTTCACATCCGTTACCGCACTTCGCGCAAATCTGGGACGATTCCGTCCGTAACCTTTTACAGCCACCACTTAAGAACATAAGAAATAGGAACAGGAGTAGGCTATTCGGCCCCTCAAGCCTGTCCCGCCATTCAATAAGATCATGACTGATCAGCCCCAGGCCTCAACTTTTTTGTGCCAGCTCCTCATAGCCCTCAACTCCTCGATATTTCAAAAATCTATCTCCCTTCTCTCTAAATATTTTCGGTGATCTAGCCTCCACAACTCTGGGGTAGAGAATTCCAGACATTCACTACCCTCTGAAAGAGGAAATTCCTTCGCATCTCACTTTTAAATGAGTGCCCCCTAATTCTGTAACTATGCCCCCTAGTTCGAGATTCCCCCACTAGTAGAAACATCTTCTCAACATCTATCCTGTCAAGCCCCCTCAGAATCTTGTACGCTTCAATAAGATCACCCCTCATTCTTCTGAATTCCATAAGAACATACATATTCAACTACGAACAAAAATGGAGTATTCTAAATGACCCAGCAGGCAAAGAAAGCCGCAGTGAGGAGAGAGTTCCAGTCTCCAGATCCAGCGGGTTACTTGTGTGAGACAAGACAATAACCCTGCCACATTACATCAAGTCGTTTCCCCCATCAGGGAGCTATGAGCCGGGTGAATCCGCTGCCCACCTGAAGGGGGATTTTCTTACAAAACCAACCCAAGGCATGACCTGCTGCATGTAAAAGGTAGAGTCCCTAGTTGGGGAGTCTGGAGCTAGGGGTCACTGCTTCAAATAGAGGTTTGGCCATTTGGGACTAAGACAAGGAAATATTTCTTCACTCAAATGGGTTAAGTTGGGTGCTCAATCACTGAGTATATTCAGGTTAGAAATTGAGAGACTTTCTGATAATAAGGAAATCAAGGGATACGAGGATATTGTGGCAGGGTGTAGCTGAGGTAGAACATCAGCCACATTCATATTGAATGGCGTCACAGGCTTGAGGGATCAAATGGCCTACTCCTGCTCTTATTGTTTATGTTCTTATGCCTCATGTGGTCTTAGACAGGGAAGAAAGAGATAGAGCAAGGAAAAGCCAAAAACACAATCAAAAGCAGAATACCGCAGACGCTGGAAATCTGAAATAACAAAAAATGCTGGAAATACTCAACAAGTGGTGAGAGAAGCAATTAATGTTTCAGGTCTTTCATTAGAAGTTGTGACGCTAGGTCATCGACCTGAGCTCTGTTCCTCTCTCCACAGTTGCTGCTTGACTTGCTGCAGCAAAAGGTCAGGCTGGAAAATACCTTCAAAAAAATTGACCAGGGCACAGTAAATTTATATAACCATCTGTTAGATTCATAAAAGGCTGCCAACCAAAAACATACTTTGAGAAAACATACAAGTTATTTATAATTGCATTAAGTGACTTGATTTCACTCTCGTGTCTGTCTTTCAACAAATACTGATGTTAACAAATGGATCAAAAATGAGCTGGAGCATTCTTTGAGTGGACCTGATTTATGCAGCTTGATAGAATTAAAAGGAGCTTGAAATAAACTGAATCTTAGGGAAAAATGCTTAATTTCTATTATGACTTCCCTCTTCCCCCTCATTGCATTTCGGGGTCATGAATGCGTCTCTCCTCTCTACTTCTCCTTTCAGGCTCATTATCATGATTGTCGCTGATGTGGTTTCTGTGTCAAAAGGCCCATCCATTATGTCATATTTGGAATGAACCTGCCAGACAAATGGACCGATGGGGTTGATTCTGGGCTTGGCTGAGGACACAGTGGCTTTCACCTGCATCTGGTCAGCTGTCTGTTCCCCGCATCCATGTGATAACTTCAGCAATGCCTATGTTAAAGCTTCAACCTCTACAGTCAGTCCTGGTCTTCTCAACTATGTTATCTGTTAATGTCATGATTATATAGTGCCCATCCCTAATCCGACTTAAAATGGCAATATCACCGATGTATGCCAGGACATAATCCCTGGCTCCAGTCAGGCAGAATTAATCAGCCAATGACAAGTATCGAGGTGTCCTTCGACCCAAAAGGCACAATTTAAATCTCCTATACCGCTATCATTATAACAAAAGCAGATCGTGATTAAGTCCCTGTTCTTAGGGCTAGAGTCAAGAAACTTGATGCCTTCCAGGCTTTCAAAGAACTCCTCTGTGCCAAGCACAGAGCAGATATCAACTTTTAGGTCAAAAGCAAAATATTGTGAAAGCTGGAAATCTGAAATAAAAACAGAGATTGCTGAAAATACTGAGCAAGTTTGGCAGCATCTGTGGAGTGAGAATGAGTGCTAATATTTCAGGTCAATGACCTCTGTCAGAATTTTCAGGTCATTGTGTTTCTGATAACCTACACATTCATAACAATCAGCACCATGAGTGATGTCCATGTGCTCTGCGATAAATTAGATCCTTGTTAGATTAAGGACACACTGCTGATGTAGAAAGCAGTTTTGGAGACACATTTCAGCTTCTTTACCACCGAAAATACTACAATCCATTTTTGAATAATTGCAATTAGCTATTACTATGGCACTTATTCTTTCACTATTCTCTAATCCTCTTCTTCATCTCCTTTACAATGTTCAGTCTATAATACCCTTGCTATAGAGAGTAGGAGTTCTCTCCTTAGTCCTTAACTCTAATATAGATATTTTTTTGATAATTTTCTAACATTATTTGCATATTCTCACACTGTGATGGAACCTTTGATTAATGGTATTAATCTCCTCACGTTCTTCTTACTCAATCCTTGCTGATTATTTTGTGACCAGGAATGTTCAGCTCCCAGTCCAGCCCTAACCAAATTCATATCCATACTAATGCTATTATATCAAACCTCTTTATAGCAATATTTGCATCCAGCTCAATCTTATTTGGACACTTTATCTGGAAAATCGGATTAGTGTAGTCAGATCTTTTGTTGACCGGTGTGGACACGATGGGCTGAATGGCCTCCTTCTGTGCTGCAAACGTCTATGAGTCTATGGGCAGAATTTTACGAGTCGGCTGATGTGTAAAATGACGCATGGTGACGTTGTGGGGAGCTCCCGACGTCACTGCACACAGTTAAAATTTTCAGGAAGGCCGGGGAGCAGCAAAATCAGCTGCGCGCCCGCTGACCTGTCAATGGCCAATTGAGGCCATTGACAGGGTCAATTAAGCAATTAAAGAACCTGCCCATCCAACCTTAAGGTTGGCGGGTCGGCCAGGAGCCCCGGCGGGAGTGAGAAAAAACATGAAACCTCATCCACGGGCGGGATGGGGTTTCATGTAGGCTTTAAAAAAAATTTAGTAAAGATTGTGTAAAAATTATGGACATTGTCACATGAGGGAATATGTAAGGGAAATTTTATTTTTCTATTTTTGTCATTTTTACATTTACAGACGATCTCCCTGAGGCTGCACTTAGCCTCAGGGAGATGAGTGCTTTCTTTTGTGCACATGAGTGAAAGAGCGCACTCTCGATTTTGGGATTTCCCCCCCCCCCCCACCACCCGCACAGGGAGTGCATAGCGCTTCCGTGTGGATGTCACGCTGGGCGGGCCTTAATTGGCCCGCCCATGTAAAATGGCGCCGCGCCTCTGATCGGGGGCGCCGATCAGAAGCACGCCCATACGTGCCCGCCCATCAACTTTCCACCCAGCGGGGGGAAAATTCAGCCCTATGAGTCTAATTTAACTCAAACCTCCTTCTATTTGGCAGTCTCAATAGTTTTCATTCCTCCTTCTTCCAATCTCTTTTTCTCTCATCTTTCCTACACTCCTTATCCATTTTCTTTTCTTGAAGAGGCCAGTGGAGTGAAAAAGGATAAGAGTGTGTTCAATTTAGCCTCAATATAGGTGCTGACATCTTCCTATTTATTTGATTGCACGGGAATTAAGTAAACAAGTGGTCTAGCAGCGGGTAAAACATACGGAAAATTTCTTGACTCAAAATAAATTGATAAAGGACCTTAAAAAAATTCCCAGTAAGTCTTAAAAAACAGTGAGAGTGGCAAGCCAAATACAGCTGCTTTACCCACAGGAGCTTGCAATTCCAAAAGAGATTTGATAAAGTTCCGCACAGCAGACTTCTAAGCAAAGTTAGAGCTCAAGGAATAAAAGGGACAGTCATAACATGGATACAAAATTGACTGAATGACAGAAAACAAAGATTAGTGGTGAACGATTGTTTTCTTTTGGGCTGGAGGAAGGTTTACAGTGGAGTTCCCTAGTGATTGATGTTAGGACCCCTGCTCTTCCTGATATGTATTAATGACCCAGGCCTTGGTGTACAGGACACAATTTCTAAATTTGCAGATGATACAAAACATGGAAGCATTGTGAACCATGAGGAGGATAATGTAGAACTTCAAAAGGACATTGACAGCTGGCAAGTGGCAAGTGAAATTTAATGCATAAGAATGTGAAGTGATTCATTTTGGTAGGAGAAACACGAGAGACAATATAAAATAGAGGGTCCAATTCTAAAGGAAGTGCAGGTGCAAAGGGACCTGGGTGTATATGTGCACAAATCATTTTAAGTGACAGGATAGGTTGAGAGAGTGGTTAATAAAGCATACAGCACCCTGGATTTTATCAATGGGGTCATAGAGTACAAAAGCAAGGAAGTTATGTTAAACCTGTATAAAACACTGGTTTGGCCTCAACTGGAGCTTTGCCTTCATACCTGGGCACCAGACATTAGGAAAGATGTGAAGGCATTAGAAAGATTGCAGAAAAGATTCAGGTAATGGTTCTGGGGATAAGGAACTTCAATTGCGTAGAATGATTAGAGAGGAAAAGGTTGAGAGGAGATTTGATAGAGGTATTCAAGATCATGAGGGGTCTGGACAGAGTAGATAGGGCAAAATTGTTCCTATTGGTTGAAGGATTGAGAACCAGAGGGCAAAGATATAAGGTAATTGCCAAAAGAAGCAAGAGCGACATGAGGAAAAACTTTTCTATACAATGAGTGATTAGGATCTGGAATGCACTGCCAGACAGTGTGGTGGAGGCAGGATTAATTGAGGCTTTCAAAAGGGAATTGGATCATTATCTGAAAAGGAAAAATATGCAGGGCTGCACAGAAAAAAGCAGGGGACTGGTATTGTTCCTTTGGGGGGCCAGTACAGTCACAACGGGCTGAATGGACGCCTTCTGTGCTATATCCATTCTATGATTCCATGAATTTACAAACATTGCAAGCAAAAACTAATGCACATTTCTACACAAGAAATACAATTGACACTGTTCATTTTATTAACTTGTTAAGAACCAAATGAAAATGGTAACTGGAGTTCCAATGCACAATTTCCAAATAGTTAATGGAACACCAAGGGAGATCCCTAATGAATTAAGCATAACTGAGTTATGAAATACTGAAGCAGCTGCAACCCAAAAGCCAATGTGAAGCCAAGCATCATAATTGTGCTCCCAAGTCCAAGATGTGAACTACTACCTCCTGTTGCAGTTGGAGAGCTTATATTTAGTCCCCGATGAGGGTCAGTAAC
Organism: Cetorhinus maximus; assembly: GCF_964194155.1. NCBI lineage: Eukaryota > Metazoa > Chordata > Chondrichthyes > Lamniformes > Cetorhinidae > Cetorhinus > Cetorhinus maximus. Next base: position 95,286,576 of record NC_135891.1, read on the forward strand.
TAGAACATAGAAGTGCCAAATGTCTGCTTTAGCATCCACCTGGCGTCATGCATCTCTTTCGTGGAAAAATCCTGTCCAGTGATCCTGGTGGCATGTTATGCAAGGTGGATGAGATCCTTGCTGGTAAATCTGTGATCAATTACATCCATACATTTATATTTGCAGCTGAGTTCAGTAAATACAATGATGCAGTGTCAGTTCCAGCTGGACAATACACTGTTTAACTGCCTCTACTTCCAATTCTCCTGTCTGGAAGATTCAAGAAATCCTAAACGCTTTTTACATGTAGTTTGATGCCTCCATTGACATACACTGTGTGTCAGGAGTGGGGAACCTTTTTCTCATCAAGGGCCACTAACACATCAGTCGTGGGCCACACACACATAAAAAACAAATTAATTTTTTTTTTAGAATACAGAAACATTCAACTCACCCACTGCTTTAATGTGATGGCTGAGTTTGCTTTTCCTTATGAGCATTGTTATTGTAGAGGCATGAACACTGTGGGCTGTGACTGCCACTGGTGGTGACCTTTTACTGGTGGAGTTTGGCTTGCCACTACCTTCTCAAGGGCAATTAGAGATGGGCAAAAAAATGCTGGCCTAGCTAGTGATGCCCGCAACCCATGAATGAATAATAAAAAGATGGCACAGTCTGAACTTGCCTCCCTTGCTAAACTAGGTTCAGGGACTAGATTTTGTCATGGGGTGGTTCTCCGATATGCTCTGGCGTCCTCCTTTTCACATCCTCCAGGGATAGTATGGTCCTGAGGCCAACCCCCACGGTGTTATAGGAGAGCGGCAGCAAACAGAAATGGGCAGGGTCGGTTTGAAAGAGCAGAGCAGGGTCTGCACTGAACGCCAACAGAAATGGTAACAAAATGAGCTGTTTAAGAGTGGGAATATCACAGAATGCCCCCACCAAGCAATGTGTAGCCTTGAACTGGTAAAAAAAAAACTCTCACAATCTGGTAAACAGCTCAGGGATTCATAAGGCACCACTGAGTTCCGGATTTCCAACTTAGAACCGGAAACACAAGACTGTTAATGGCAGAAGAGCACAGAGGCGTTCTCTTTGTCATATTAAATAAGAATAAAATATTAAACACTTAGCAGAGGCCATGTTAACACAGAGAGAGAGGGAGGGGGTGAAGGTACAATCTTATTCTACCCTAGGGGAGATTTTGGTGAGGACGAACAGAGAAGCTAATATTCAACAATCCCAAACAATACTTAATTACTGCGAGGAAACTCCTAACTATCATTGAGGTCACCTTTATAAGAGTTTTGTTTCTGATGTGGGCAGGTTTGCTTTAAGATTAACTGACTTAACTGGAATAGTTCCTTGGCTCTGAAGAAGAGCGTTACAGATTCAAAACGTTAACTCTGTTTCTCTCTCCACAGAAGCTGTCAGGCCTGCTGAGTTTTCCAGCATTTCCTGTTTTTATTTGCGATAGTTACTTCCTGAACTCCTGAAAGAAATTTGCTTCTCACGGATGTATTACTTCCTGAGTTAACCATTGGTGCGCAGAGATATTCAGAAGCTTAATGCAGGCATTTTCAATAACACTGGGATGGCACAGGGAGATGTAACGAAACTGAACCACATCCTGATGCAAGTGGACATTTTAACACCATGTTTCTGTTGAGATTCCAACAATTCTCTGAGAATTTTCAAAGCTTTACCCGACCAGACCGTCCATTAGCACATTGACACTCCCAGTTGATTTATGGTCAGCCTATCCACAGCTGATTCCTCACCCCAGACACTGCTCTAAGTATTAGAAAACGGCATTTGAAATATTAGAAAATGGGACAGAAAAAACCTGTTGAAGGAAACGTATGATACTCAAAAATAAGCAGCTTTAAATGTGACTCCAATCATTAATCCCTTTCTTTATGGTTCTGTTCCTGTCCCTGCCCTTTACAGTAGCTTCCTGAAGCCTGGGCTGGGGGCTCATTTACAGGTAAATAAAAAAAGAAAATGCTGGAAAAACTCAGCAGGTCTGACAACTGTGGAGAGAGAAACAGAGTTAATGTTTTGAGTCCGTATGACTCTTCTTCAGAGCTTATTTACAGTGTCATTTCATTTTCCATGGGCTCGGCATGGACTGAAACAGTAAACTGATTTAAAAAAAATACTAATCAAAATATTTAAAGAATCTTTTGTTAGGCCCTAATTATTTGTGTTTTCTTCGTGCTATGACTATTTATTTAGGAATTATTTTCCCTGATATATTCTTTGAAATCTCAACATGGGCTGAATAAAAAAGTGCATCCCTGCTGCATGTGATGTTAAACCAAAGCAGTGGAGAATTTTCCCCCAAAGGTACTCACACTGTTTCTCTATGGAGCTGGGTTGGGCCTGGGCTCCAGATTGACAGCGCAACTTTAGTGTAAGTGAGACGTTTTTTTTTCTTTTACTGTACTTTTAAAACACTGAAAACTGTCAGATGAGGAAATTGCTCATTTTAAAACTATAGGACAGTTCATTTTTATTAAGAAGCAGAATGTTTTCTATGTCTTAATGTTCAGTCTCCCTTGATAATTTGTTTCCTTTGCAATACATACGGAGTCACAGAAAACAATGCTCCAGGAAGCTAAAACGACTGTTCACAGGAGACAGTGTAGAATTTAGGCATGCAAAGTATTTGGTGTATATCCGCAATTTGAAAAACTACTAATTACATATTGCCTGCCCTTGGGTCTACACATGCCCTTGGGTCATTCTTCAGAAGCAGTATCAGAGGACTGGCAACTATAAACTCAAGTGGCTCTGTGTGCATCATTAAACAAACAGATATGGAATGTTTAAGAGCATTCATCCTGGCCAGGTACATAGGTGTGCTCAAGGAACCAATAATTATAGTCCTTCTTGTTCTAAATCAACTAACAGTAAGGAAGGATTTCTCCCCAAGTTACAAGAGGCAGGCCAGTTAATGGTGCCCACTGTTAGTCAGACTTATCCTTTCCTGCCTGATGTTGACTATTTTACACTGAGAGTTGCAGAAAGTGCAAGATACAAACAGCTCGACACCCTCTGCCGAGTGATAATAAAAACAGAAAGTGCTGGAAATACTTAGCAGGTCTGGCAGTATCTTTGGGGAGAGAAACAGAGTTAACGTTTTGAGTTGAATATGACTCTTCCTCATAACTGAAGGTAGGTAGAAATGTATGAGTTTTATGCCGTTGAAAAGGGCCTAAGTGGAGGGGAAGAACAATAGGTTAGAGATTAAATGACAAAGATGTCTTTTTCACCCTTCATTGGAAGTGGGTGTCATGGCAAGATCAACACTTGTTGCCCATCCCTGATTGACCTTTAACTGAGTGACTAGGCCATTTCAGAGGGCAGTTAAGAGTCAATCACATTGCTGTGGGGCTGGAGTCACATGTAGGCCACACCAGGTAAGGATGGCAGATTTCCTTCCCTACATGCATTTCTACAGCAAATAGTGATAGTTTCATGGTTACCATTACTGAGAATAGCTTTCATTTCCAGATTTATTAACTGAATTAATTGATTGGTTATTATTATTATTATTATTGGCGTGTGTGTCCATAGATCTCAGAAGGTGGAGGGGCATGTTAGTGGGGTGGTGAAAAAGGCATGTGGGACACTTGCCTTTATCAATCGAGGCATAGATTACAAAAGTAAGGAGATCATGTTGGAGTTGTATAGAACCTTGGTGTGGCCACAGCTGCAGTAGTGTGTTCAGTTCTGGTCGCCACATTATAGGAAGGATGTGTTTGCACTGGAGGGGGTGCAGAGGAGATTCACCAGGATGTTGCCTGGGATGAAACATTTAAGTTATGAAGAGAGGTTGGATAGACTTGGTTTGTTTTCGTTGGGGCAGAGAAGACTGAGGGGCGACCTGATCGAGGTGTACAAGATTATGAGGGGCATGGATAGGGTGAATAGGGGGCAGCTGTTCCCCTTAGTTGAAAGGTCAGTCACAAGGGGGCACAAGTTCAAGGTGAGGGGCAGGAGGTTTAGGGGGGATGTGAGGAAAAACTTTTTTACCCAGAGGGTGGTGACGGTCTGGAATGCACTGCCTGGGAGGGTGGTGGAGGCGGGTTGCCTCACATCCTTTAAAAAGTACCTGGATGAGTACTTGGCACTTCATAACATTCAAGGCTATGGGCCAAGTGCTGGTAAATGAGATTAGGTAGGTAGGTCAGGTGTTTCTCACATGTCAGTGCAGACTCAATGGGCTGAAGGGCCTCTTCTGCACTGTGTGATTCTGAATTTAAATTCCCCCAGCTGCCTTGATGGGTTTTGAACCCCTACCCCATACAGCATTAGCCCAGGCCTCTGGGTTACTAGTCCACTGACATTACCACTACGCTATCATCTTCACATAATTTATAGCTAAACACTAATAGGATGGTAATAGTTGTAATAAAGAAGCAGAGCATTTGTCCAGAGTGAGTGTGAATGGCAGCAAAATGATCAGCTCTGTCTGAAAGCAAAAATATGAAAAACAAAATTCATACTGGCACATGGCTAAAAAATAGAATCAAAATGGGGGACAGAATTCATGGTCTGAAATTGTTGAACTCAAGAGTCCAGGAGGCTGTAAAGTGCCTAATCGCAAGATGAGGTGCTGCTGTTCCTCAAGTTTGCATTGAGCTTCACTGGGACATTGCACCTGGTCAAGGACAGAAATGTGAGTGAGGGAGCAAGGCGGTAAATTAAAATGGCAATTAAGCAAGTGGAGGCTCGGGGTCATGCTTCGGGCTGAGCAGAGCTGTTCTGCAAAGTGGTCACCCAATCTGCATTTGGTCTCCCCAGTGTGCAGGAGTCCACATTTTTAGCAGTGAGTACAGTATACTATATCGAAAGTTGTACAAGTAAATTGCTGCTTCACCTGGACAGTGTTTGGGGCCTCGGACAGTGAGGAGAGAGGAGATAAAACGGTAGGCGATTGCATGGGATGGTGCCAAGAGGAGGGAATGAGGTGTTGGGGGATATTGGGGAGTGTACCAGGGTTTTGCAGAGAAAAAGGTCTCTATGGAATGCTGATAGGGGAGGAAAGGGAACAATGCATTTGGTGGTGGCATCATGCTGGAGATAGTAAAGATGTCAGAGGATGATCCTGTGAATGTGAAGGCCGGTGGGGTGAAAAGTGAGGACAAGGGGAACACGATCATGGTTCTGGGAAGGAGGTAGGGGAGAGAGCAGGAGTGAGGGAAATAGGTTGGACACGGTTGAGGACCCTGTCAACCATAGTGGTGGGGGAGTGGGGGGAGGTGGAATCCTCAGTTGAGGATAAAGGAAGATATATCAGAAGCGCTGTTGTGAAAGGTCCCTGAGATTGCACATTTCAAAATTTTATGTTCTTGCAATTTCATTACTGGGTCATTACTTATAAAAAAAAACCTGCCTACTCCCATTTTTGCTAGGTTTTCAGGCACATTGGTTCTGTATAACATTACATCAGTAATTTTTGGAAGGAAAGTAATTCTTGTTCAATTAGCTCCCCTTTTCAGGTAAAAAGCTGTTTGTTTTCCTGATCCATCAGTCTTCTTAGGCTACATCTGTACCATCACTGATGGGGAGTATTCTGGAACTGCTCAATATGGAACAGCAGGGCCAGTGATTTTGAAATAGCTCAAGACCCCAGCGGGAGACAATCCCAGGAATCCACCAGGTCTTGAATTCAGTGTGTGGCAATTAAGGATTCCCTGCTATCTCATAGCCCTCAGGCTAGTTTGAAGCATCTTCCCCAGTTAACTCTATGGAGATGCTCTAGTATTTGTCTGTAACATTGCCCAGGAAGGGACCTCACTTAAGTGTGCTCATGCCAATACTAAAATTTACTTTAAAAAATAAGTCATGCATCAATGCTCTCCTGAGGCTAATTTTTTTCCATAGAGTGGGCATATAAACTAAACAATACTACCCTAAACTTTCTCTCCCTTTTATAAGTGATTTACTATGTTTCCCCAATATACTGAATTGAGACAGAAAGATAAGCATAAAAGGTTATAAAAATAACATTGTGTTGTACAGTTTTAGTTTACTATTTATTCACAGGTTCATGTCACCCAGGTCAATGCGTCAGACATGTTTAAATGATCCAACAACTGCAGACACCATGGCCACAAAATAGAACAGGGTCAGAAAACAGATGCAGGTATCATGATGTGGGGGTCACCCTGCACCTGTTGCTTCCAGTGCAGCAGCGTGCAAAGTTTTTGTGCCAGCTAATTTAAATAATTGTAATGTGTAACCAGTGCTAAGCATGCTGTTGAGTGGCTGCACACCTGAGCAAGGGGCGCAAAATAGAGAGAGGCCAGCACCACTTAAAGCTACATAAGCTACTTCGAATAAAAGATCATAGTCCTGAAACTTTAACTCTGCTTCTCTCTCCACAGGTGCTGCCAAACCTGCCGAGTGTATCCGGTATTTTCTGTATTTATTACTACTTAAAGCCAGCCTTCCTCTCTTAAAAGGGGAGGTACATTCTGGCTGTAGCAGGTGCTGAAAGTCATTCTAGAAATGATTTTGAAGTGGGGAACATTCAATCAAAAAACATGAGAGAGAGTGGGTCCCAAGGTTTTATGATGCTACGCTGGAGGCCTTGATAGAGGGGATGAAGAGGAGGAGAGATGCCATCTATACACAAGGGTTCAGCAAACTCTCCAGACAAACTTTACAAAGGCAGGAGGAGCAGATAGCTGTGCCAGTCAAAGTCAGGAGTCTAGCCCTGAGGACTTGGATGCAGTTCTGTAAAAAGTTCAGTTACCTCACATGAGTGGTCAAGGTGAGGTCTTCAAATATCATATCCCACATTGCTCAATGCACCTTGCCCACATCACTCACCTACCAACAATCTCAATCAACCACAACTCATGCTGAACATTCATAGCTTCATCTCCCCGTCACACACTTAGTGCTGCTGCAGGCCTCATGCCCACATCTCACAGCTTGCACACACTGCCAACTATTCAACTATGAAGTCACATCACCCCCAACCACATTGCGCCACACTCAGTGACACACTTCCCTCTTTCTTGCAGGACATGATGATGCACAACAGGAGGCAGCAGCATCCGGCAGGGGTAGGCACTGATGCCAGCCTTACTCCCCCGGAAAAGATCGTACTCATCTTTTGGCTATGTCGAAGGCCAAGGCCAAAAGCATCGAAGATGACAGTATCCTCATACTTAATCATCCCGCTCACATCCCAGCTTCCTTCATCCCACACTCTCTTTGGATTTACAAGCTGCATGTGTAAGCATGCATCTTCTTGCTTTCTCCCACCTGTGCCTATCCCTCACCAAACCTACCCACATGCCTTTCTCCATTCAGATACCCAAAAAGTGCAACCTGGTCAAACAGTGGAGCAAGACAGTGATGTTGAAGAAGAATGGTCACTCAATTCCACACTCGCAGCCACCAGCTCTGATACTGACACTACACATAATTTAGAAGGTAGCACAAAGACAGGAACTGCACATGGAGAGGCAGCAGGCACAAGTGGCCTGTAGCCAGGGCAAGGGGCATAATGCAGATGCCAGCTTGCCAGAGGCTGAGGTCACAATGGGTTCCACTACAAAGGACTCAGCTGAGGACTTTAATGGAGCAGTGTCTAGGAGAAGGCTAATGGGTTTACACAATGCAGTGTTTGGTGTATTAAGAAGCCTGACAGAAAGCCTGCAGTAAATGTCAAAGAGCTTGGCACAGGGCTTTGCACAAAGCTTAGAGCCCAACCTTTCCAATATAGAAGTGGCAGCCAACTCCATTCGTATACTTGTGGACTCAATTGTAATGCAGCGTCTGATGGTCGATGTTTCAGCTTCTAGAGCAACACAGTGTTGCATTGCAAACTTAGACCACGATCATGCGAGGTCAGCTTGGTGTCATACAAGCTCAGACTACTGCCATTGCGGTTGTGGGTTGCAGTGTGCAAAGGGACTTGCAGTGTGTTAGCACGGTCCAGCAATCTGACAGATTACTAGGATTGCTGAGGCGTAGCCTCGGAGGATGGCAGTGGCTCCATGGAGCATGAAGCTGCTGTCCTCTCTCAGGAAGACAGCATTCATCCTGCCACCACTGCCATTCTGCCTTTGCCCTTGCTGTTGTCCGTCAGTCAGCCAGCTCAAACCTCTGCTGCCCATGGCAAGATAGCGCAGTCTACAGCCAGGCCTTCTAGGCTCAGGTTTGCTTGAGATCATCCCCCATAGTCATTTTCAGTGTCCTTCACTGAAACTCAGATAAAGGGGTAGGAGCTCCAGAACAGGCAAAGGTACAAGGGTGACAAATACCAAAAGAATGCACAAAGGTGATAAGTTAACTTATACATGTAATATATCACAATTTCATTTATCCATTTGGTTCGGAATGTTTTATTTTGTGTTGCCTTTTATTTTTGCATTGTGGCCAAGCGAATACTGTTGGCCAATGTTAGAGGGAAGTGGGACTGTTGGCGAATGGGGAATTGAGGTTGTGGTTACTGGTATCACAGTGGATTTAAACTAGACAATGCAGGACGTTGAAGCCTTATACATTCAGCTATGTAAATGGACATGCATATTCATCAATAGTCATAGGTGATGCAGTAAAATCCTACTATTCACAGGGGTTACGTTCCCACAAAATCGCACAAACGTCAAAATCACAAAGGAGAAACATGCTTTTGAATGGGACTCAATTGGAAAGGTCTCAGCCATGCGAGGGCAGCATTGGTTTGGGCAGTTACAGTGCTCCACAATGACCTGTGTTCCTCTTCACTGAAGCTCTAAGACCTGCTGTGTACATTCCATATTTTTGCTTTTTGTTTCCAATTTCTAGCACTGGCAGTTTTGTTCCCAACCCAGTTAAAAATCACACTCAGTGAAAAAGAGAAAAACCCTGGGCCAACAAGGGGCAAGATATATCCTGGAAAATTCCTCTCCGATCCCCATCTTCAGGTCACTGAAACCAGCCAAAATGGTCACATGAACCAAGGATTACAAAGATTTATAAAGACAATTACATTCTGTTTTATGTGATTTCTGTCCTCAGCAGGAACTAGCTCAGTTCCCTCTGATATTATTCGGAGATCCAGCACCTACCACACCTGCCTGTATCATACTCCAGAGCCCCAATACTCTCTGAGAAAAGATATGCCACCTAATATTCAGTCTATTCCTACTCTCTGATAGTAAATTAACTGATCCCACACTCGAGCTGTGCTCAAAAGGCGTACCTGTCAGAGAATAAGTGCAGAGATTAGGACATTTCAAATGCGCATAAGTGAACAATGCTCAGGCGATGGGCGATGCGGTGTACAAAGTACAAAGCCCGGTTAAGTGAAAATGCAAACAAGGAAGTCGCAAAAGGCAGGTCTTTACTGTATATCAATGCGATCTGAGAGTAAAGTGTATTAAAAACAGAAAAGATACTTTACAATTCTGGAAACATTAGGGCCTGAATTCTTAGGATGGTGAGAGCTCAGCCCCCGCCATCCGAAGAGTTGGGGGGAAACACATCTCCACCGACTCCTACAGCTCCGGGTGCCCTTTGATGCTCTAATGAATGTTGATTGGCATAAGGCAGGACTTCCGCCCCTCACTCAGGAGGAAGTCCTGCCTTGAAGAGCTGCCGGCCAATCAGTACAGCTACAACACTGGCCTTTACCTGGCTATGTGGAAAATTGCCCAGGTATGTCCTGTACACAAAAAGTAGGACAAATCCATCCCGGCCAATTACTGTCCCATCAGTCTACTCTCGATGACCAGTAAAGTAATGGAAGGGGTCATCAACAGTGCTATCAAGCGGCACTTGCTTAGAAATAACCTGCTCACTAACGCCACTCAGCTCCTGACCTCATTACAGCCTTGGGTCAAATATGAATAAAAGAGCTGAACTCCCAAGGTAAAGTGAGAATGACTGCCCTTGACACCAGGGCCTCATCTGACAGAGTGTGGCATCAAGAGCCCTAGTAAAACTGGAGTCAATGGGAATCAGAGGGAAAACTCTCCGCCGGTTGGAGTCATACCTAGCACAAAGGAAGATGGTTGTGGTTGCTGAAGGTCAGTCATCTCAGTTCTAGGACATCACTGCAGGAGCTCCTCAGGGTAATGTCCTCAGCCCAACCATCTTCAGCTGCTTCATCAATGACCTTCCTACCATCATAGCATCAGAAGTGGGGATGTTCACTGATGATTGCACAATGTTCAGTACCATTCATGACTCCTCAGATACTGAAGCAGTCCATGTCCAAATATAGCAAGGCCTGGACAATATCCAGGCTTGGGCTGACAAATGGCAAGTAATATTCGCGCCACACAAATGCCTGACAATGACCACCTCCAACAAGAGAGAATCCAACCATCACCCCTTGATGTTTAATGACATTACCACCACTGAATCCCCCAATGGGGGTTACCACTGACCAGGAACTGAACTGGACTAGCCATATAAATACTTTGGCTACAAGATCAGGTCAGAGGCTAAGAATCCAGCGACAAGTGACTCACCTCCAGCCTCCCCAAAGCCTGTCTGTCCACCATTTACAACACACCAGTCAGGAGTGTGATGGAATACTCTCCACTTGCCTAGATGGGTGCAGCTCCCACAACACTCAAGAAGCTCGACACCATCCAGGACAAAGCAGCCCACTTGATTGGCACCACATCCACAAACATTCACTCCCTCCACCACTGATGCACAGTAGCAGCAGTGTGTACGATCCACAAGATACACAGCAGGAATTTACCAAGGCTCCTGCGACAGCACCTTCCAAACCCATGACCACTACCATCTAGACGGATAAGGGCAGCAGTTGATGGGAGCCCCACCACCTGGAAGTTCCCCTTCAAGTCACTCACCATCCTGACTTGGAAATATATCACCGTTCCTTCACTGTCACTGGGTCAAAATCCTGGAACTTCCTTCCTAACAGCACTGTGGGTGCTCCTACACCACATGGACTGTAGTGGTTCAAGAAGGCAGCTCACCACCACCTTCTCAAGGGCAACTAGGGATCAGCAGTAAATGCTGGCCCAACCAGCAAAGCCCACATCCTGTGAATGAATTAAAAAAAAGATTGGTTGGCAGCTCTCCAGTCCTTCCAAGAACAGCAATGCAGTGGCCAGAAGAGGCACTGCGCAAACTTCCTGTGCCTAAATCCTGGGAACCGGAGAAAAAGGTAAGTGTCAGGGGTCCCAGGGCGGGGAGGGTAGGGAAGGCCTGGGGGTCCCAAGGGATCTCCAAGGATAAGCCTGGGACAGGGGCGGAGGGAGATCTGGAGGTTACCAGGCCTTAAGAGGAGGGTGCCCCAATTCAGAAGGGGGCTTCTGATGGAAGCGCACCCTCCCTCCCCCGACATCGAACTCTCTTCATTTCCATTTTTCTACCAGCACAAAAATTGAGGCTGGGTGGGAAAAGGCCCTTAAGTGGCCACAAGGGCCTCAACTGGGGCAAAGACGGGCTTCCTGTCTGAGGCCCTGCCTGCCTCACTGTAAAATCGTCGCGAGGTCGGAGTGGGTGGGAATTCAGAGGGAATCCCGTCCATGCAATGTCACGCTCCCCCTGCCTCAGAACCCATTGGTTGTGGTTGGGGTGAGGGGAGGGGTGTGTGTGTGTGGGGGAGGCGGGGCCTGAGGTGGGAGCGCGTAAAATTCTGGCCTCGGAATGATGCTTTTTCAATACCAATTCTGAATTTCTACATCTCAACCCTACTATCAGTATATGTCATGTATTGCGGATATATTTTGAATCCAGTGTGACTCTACTCTGTTGCTGCCCATTTAGCAGTGTGAGGAATTATTGTCCATTGTGTAGAGTGGTCCAATTTCAATTACTCCCAGTATATCTACTTTACAAAGCTTAATATCTATTAAAACACTGTCAATTATTATGTAAAAGTTGTGTCGTTCAGTTTATAATGGTGCTCCGGTTCCCTGGGCCATCGTATCTGTGGGGGGGGTACCCTAAAGGTGTGCTGGGAACTCCCAGCACCATCCCCCCACCGCCCCCGCCCCCCCACTGAAGGTTCCCAGGTAAGGACTGAGTGGCAATTGCCTGGGAAGTTCAAACTTTCAATGGGCAATTGCCCTACACTGGGAACCATCCAAAACTGCTATTTAAATCACAAACTTCGGATGGTTCCGGCTGTCTTACAGTAATAGTTACCCAGAAAAAATTAGAAGAATTAAAACCACTTCTAATTTTTGGGTAACTATAGCATTGGCCCCCTCAACCCCCTCACAGGACTCCCCCACCCCGCCAACCCTCATGGGACCCCCCCTGTATGTCCCCCAACAACACCCCCAACTACACCCCGACTTCCCAAGGTACGCCCCCAATTGCCCCCCCAACCCCCGAATACACTCGCACCTCCCCGACTGCCCTCCCCACCACCCAACTACCCTCCCCACACCCCGACTACCCCTGAACCCCCTACTGATCATCCAACCGCCTCTCACTGACTACCCCCCCCACTGACCACCTGACCCCCACCTCTAACCACCCAAACAACCCCTCCCAATCCTAACCACTTGCCTTGTAAACTTACCTTTTCCCTGGCTTCTCAAAGTGGCTGGACCTTTAAACCTACCTGCTTTACGGCAGCTAGTGTTGTAAAAAAGAGGGTGTTGACCCCCTTACTTTTAACTCAGCTGCTCCCAGCACAAAGCGTCGGGAACCCACTGCACTGCACCTATTCCTCACCTGGCCTGATTTGGAAGGTGGGGGGAGAAAGGTGTGGCTTCATTTTGGGCTAAGTAACCAGGAGCAGAGTGGCAATCTGACTGATTGCCACGCCACAGCTTCGCTTGCTTTCCTTATGTAATTCTTGGAGAAACAGGCACTCACTTCAAGGTACATTTGATGTACTCTAAACCTAACAATCTGAGTGGGCCCCAATCATTCCACAGTGGCCAAACATTAAATACCAGTACTGAAATGAATTGCAAAGTACTACTGGCTTAAAATATTGCAGTAAAATTATTGACAGCATGAGATTGACACAGAAATTTAGCTTCATTGCAGAAAAAAATAAGATCACCGCCATACAGGTTTGATGTAAATGCTAACTAATGTTTAAAAAAGTCTATAACACAGCAGCGAGGACATTCTTTTGCTTTACAGACAAAATATAAATAAATTAGACATATTTTATGTCTTTTCATTAGCAGTGTGGATGTTCAATGAGTTTGATCGCTACAGACCAGTCTGACTAGAATGGGGCCTCAAAATCCACCAAGTCCATGAGGTCAATTCTGTAAATGTGTGGGATGAAAAAAAGCTAGAACTGAACATCTGGTCTACTACTTAGCTCTCTTCTCAACTATGCAAACAGCCAAGTCTGGATCTGCTCTTTTGAGTTGATTTATACGTTTTCTTTGAGAAAATGGCAAGATAAAACATAAGTAACAATTAGTTTTGAGAGATTATACAGTTGTCAGTTGTACACCTTATTTCATAACCTTTAAGCTGACAATGCCTATGCATTCCAATATAGAGCAATGTATTTTCACAATACAAACAGAGAAGGTCTACCTTCTGGTATCCTTAGCAAACTACAACAGATTGCATCAGACTGTACAGGAAAGGTTCTCAGCAAAGGTACACATCTGTGTGCATGTTAAAAACAGTAATATTTTCATAGAATTCTAAAAGTTGATCATTGTTTAGCAAAATCAAAATTGATTGGCACATTGGTGCATAATTATATGAATAGTTTTGGGATGTAAAGCAACATGCAATTTTACGATAACCTGTTTTGCTAAATTATTTGCAATTATATTTTGGAATGATAGTATACTTCCAACTGTTACTTTGAGAAAACAGCCATGAAACTCAAGTCTCCAGCAAGGTTAGAGATTAGAAGAAAAGTCTCTGTGAGGACAGTGAATTTGTGAAATCAATCACTCGAGATGGAAATTGAATTGTAGTCAATCGGCATCTTTTAAAAGGTGCTGTACGATCTCAATACAGAAGTGGGATTGAGGACTTTGGTAAAATTTAACAGCACTGCTTGATTTTATTTCCAGGTGATAACTTAGTGTTCTCCAGAGATCGGCAGGAGAGAAGTCCTTGATAAAATAATCATACATGGGCAATGAATAGAATGGTTTTTAGTGGGATGAATGGCACTTCTAGTTCCAGATTTTTTCATGTAACCTAACAACTATCAGCAAGTACCTCATTATTTGTAAAACACTGACATTTATGACAAACTGAAAAAGAACACATTAGTTGTAAACGAATCGCTCTGTTAGTGCATTTAGCTTTGATTCATTCAGACTTGCTTAACAACCATGATATACAGCTTTTTTTACTTTTCAACTTAACCTGTGTGAAAACAGACCAACATTAAAAATATTACCTTGTGAATTCATTGAGTGAATTGTGTGACTGTGGAACGCTGAGGGAGCCATCGTGAGGCATAAAATCCATGTTACAGTCCTCCAAACAACTTCCATAATTAAGTACACTAGAATCAGAGCAGCGAGTGTTGTGCCAAGCTAAATCACACTGTGCCAACATGTCTTCTCTCCAAACTCTATTTATGTTTGGATGCTATTCTCTATTTTCCCAGTGGCCATTTCTGAGCACGGCTAAGTTTGCTGAAAAGCAGTTGGCTTAATTCACTTAGTGTGCTGTTGAGGTGATAACTTTTCCATACAATTTGCAACATCAAAAGATCTTCACAGTGATGCAACTTCTGTAAGAAAGAAAATACATAAAAGTCTAATAATATTGGAGCCCTTAAAAAAGGCTTGAAAAGGAACCTTAAGAAGTTTTTTTTATATACTAGTCATGCTGTTTACAATTGTATGGACAGATTACAAATGTTTACTTTGCAAACAGTCTGCTTGGAAGCATCTCAAGTCACATCAGATACAACCAGACTTAATCAAAAACAAAATACTGCGATGTTGGGAAGCTGAAATAAAAACAGAAAATGCTGGACTCAGCAGGTCAAGTGCATTATTGAAAGGTCATCGACCTGAAACGTTAACTCTTGTTTTTCACTCCACAAATGCTACCTGACCTGCTCAGTATTTCCAGTATTTACTGTTTTTGTTAGCTAGACTTAAATGTCCTGATGTACATTTGATTTCTTTTGAAGTCACAGTAATTCATTTCCATTGTTTCTTTATTTTTTTCCCAAGTACCCAATGTTACACCAATTACATTTGCAGTGTAAGCAAGGCAATTAGTTTAATAAATCTGGAGACTTTATAGACAGCTAATTTCTGACCCAGAGGACAAAGTTTTATTTCATGTAAATAAAACCAAGTGGTGTATTTACTGGTTTTTCGTGATAAAGGTGGAAATATTGAGAGTATTGGACAGTGAAATATAGTTTTTCTACATTGTATTGAAGAATAAGCAATCCTACATTAAAATGCTGTATAAGTTGCCCAGAACTGAGCACATCTGGCATAAAAACTTAGAAAAATTGGGGTAAAAACAGAATGTGCTGGAAATGCTCAGCAGTTAGAGTTAATGTTTCGAGGTAAATGTGACTCTTCTGCATAACTTCTTCCAGCACTTTCTGTTTTTATTTCAGATTTCCAGCATCTGTCGTACTTTGCTTTAATTTTAGTGAAAAATTGGGATACTTGCCTGCACTCTTACATATTTATACATTTAAATCTACAAGGCACCACTTTGCCAAATCGTAAACCTAATGCATGTTCTTTTGCAATCTTTCACAATCTTTGTGACTATGAGTCATGTCCCCCAGTTTGGTGGATTCACTGTATTTGAATATTGCCCCCTCATTTCCAAAGTCAGATCATCTACTAAGTGAACAAAACGCCCTCACAAAACAGATCTCTGTAGAACATTACTCACACATTCTCCCAGTATAAGAAACCCCCGTTTATCCTTGTCTTTCTCACTTTCAAGCAGCCTCCCAACAGGCAGTCATATTCCCCTTTTGTGAGCCACTATCTTTGCCTCAAGTCTCTTTGGTGGTATCTGATCAAATTCTTTTTTCAAACTCCATTGAAACTACATCTGCTCTGTTCCGTTTATCTATCCTCTCACATATTTCTTCTAGAAGGTTGGTCAAGCATTACTGTCATGGGTAGTTCATTATTCTACTTGCTTAGTAACTTTATCCCCATTCTATATACCCAAATAACATGACAACTGAAATAATAACTTACTGGCCTATGAGTTCCTCATCTTAGCCTTCTGGCTTTATTTGAAGAAAGGTATCACATATGCCATCATCCAGCCCTCTAGTATAATTTTCCTTTCCACAGCCCCTACTTTCTCTTCCTAACTCCCAACTGGACCATTAAAAGTAAACAATTGGTTGCAGTAAGATATCTAGCTTAAATTTGGGTACTACTTTAGTTGGACAAATTAGAGTTTATGCAAGGAGAAAGATGGACAATCAGTAAGAAAGATACTGGGAATTGTCGAGCGTGGAAGTAGCAAAAGCATTTAAAATGCTTTAGCAGCCGAGTGGTTGAGGCAGTGTTGCTGAGGTGATCTTACTGATGTGAATTTTAAAGCTTGGCTCAGAATTGAGCAATACCCTGCAAACAGTCTGATTTCATTCAACCTGAAAGGATGGTTGCAGGGTGGGATATAGGTTTTGGTGGAGGCCAGTGACAATGGCTTCAGTCTTCAGTGCTGAGCTCCAGGAAGCTGTGACTATTCCAGGATTTGATATCAGACAAACAGTTTGGCAGCACACACGCAACTGAGGGAAGCAAGATAAATGTCAAATATTTATTACAACTGTAACTGCAGCATATAATATTTGAGCAAAGTGATTCACTAATTGGTTCAAGAAGCCACTTTTACAAGCCACATCTTGGGTGTATTGGTAACAGCTGCAATAGAAAAATTGGGGCAAAACTTTGTTGGAAGCTTATTCCTGATAAAGCAAATAACTTCTTAACACTAAAATTAGGGAATTTTCCAATAATTTGAATTAAATATAAATAACAGCACAGTGGGGATTTATTGCAAAATCAGATGATTTAAATCAAGTTGAAAGCAAAATACTGAGGATGCTGTAAATCTGAAATAAAATCAGAAAATGCTGGAAAAACTCAGCAGGTCTGGCAGCATCTGTGGAGAGAGAAACAGAGTTAACGTTTCGAGTCCGTGTGACTTCTTCAGAGCTGTGAAGAACTCTGTTTCTCTCTCCACAGATGCTGCCAGACCAGTTGAGTTTTTCCAGCATTTTCTGTTCTAATTTAAAACAAGTGTCTTTCAGTTGTAAGTAGAATATATGCAGGCCATTACAGTAAAAAGAATGCAGTGCAGAAAATAATTCCATGGGTCAAACTATCATCTTAATTAACCTGTCATGAAAACCTGAGCCTTCTGAGACACTGATGCTCACACAAGTTGAGAGAGCTGATCCCTGTCTGTAGACTCCGTAATGGTACAGAGACTCACATGCAGAGTTGAAAATGTGGAACAATAATGATCCCTTAACTGGCTAGAGTAGGTGTGTTTGGGAGGAAGAGGCAGCAAGTGGCGAGCCTGCTAACCACTTTGAGAAGAGTTAAGATCCCAGAACTGCGGTAACGCATTGCTCTATATGTTACATTAACTCACCGTGACGCCAACTGAAAGCTGAACTAGCACATGTACACACAGTACAGAAGCAGCTAATGAGCAGAATTATAAAAGAAGGGACCTGGGGCAGGTTGGGAACATGTTGGACTCTTCAATGAGCTTTGTCATGGCTCTTCAACTAAGCCACGGCATTAGCATCCCACTTTCAGGTTCCCGGACCAAACAAGGAGGGTGATCAGGATCATGCACTGGATCTGTCAAAGGACAGATTCTTAATTAAAGGAGCCCTGGCATGGGTTGGAATAGTTCATCTGTATGTGATTTTTTTAGTCTACTACCCCAGGAGTGGAGAGGAGACCTGGGAAGGCTGCCCCGTTGGTCTCTCACTCTTACCTGGAGGTCCTGCTGTGGGATCTGAGGGACTGCAGTGATGTGAGCTCTCCTAGCAGTGGGAGGAAGAGGACCATCTCTCCAACTAAGCAGGCATGGATGGAAATGAGTGAGGAAGTCAGTAACAGAAGTGTGGTCCCTCCAAACTGGAGATAGTGCATCAAGAGGATCCAGACCTCAGGAGAACAGGAAAGGGGAGCGGCATAAAACCTCCAAGTGCAAACCCACACTCTGATTTTCCAACACTCCTGTGCACAGTACTCCTCAGGACAATGCACCGTGAAGCTGCACTCATTCCTCTCTCCAGGCTCCTCACATCCCCAACTGAACAACCAACACCCACACACCCTCATCTCATTGCCCTCTCGCACTCATGCCTCACAGTTACGCTCCACTAATGTTGTTCTTCCCTCTTATCCACATAAGTTACTGCTGACCCTCATAACTCCCTACTTTCTCCTTTTGCAGGAGAATGTAGCACACAACTTGAGGGAGAGGTAGAGGCCTGGGTGGGCAGGGTGGGGAGTGGTGCTCCAGTGACAGATGCCTTGGTAGATACTGGCAATGCGTGCCACCTGGCCCACTGGGAAGACAGTCATGTTCCAGAAGGCTTCAGATATCAGTAACGACTTGCCATGAAAACCTAAGCATTTTGGGGTACTGATGCTGACACAAGTCGAAAGCTGGTACTCTGCCTACAGATCCTGTAATGAGATTCTATCTCATTCAAGCTAGATAATTGCATCTGTCCCCTCTGCCCCGTGGAGTGGCATACAGCTGAGGATAATGCAGCTGGTGCTGCTGCTGGTTTGCTCCTGGTGCTGTTGATGTTGGTGTGCTGCTCCACTTGTTCTTCGCTAGAGGCACAAGGTCGAACTGCGTAAACTGCTCCCAAGTGAAGGCTGGCAGCAGAGAGTGAAGGCGGGCAAAGTGCAAAGCAGGTGAAATGACTTACAAGAAGTTGACAATTACCTGCCAAGCAGTGAAAGCACTCTCTGAGAGGGGGTGCTGTGAGCAGCAGCCTCTCACCTGGCTATGGCTGCAGCTTTTTCTGTTTCATTCATCAAGGCTTCCCAGCCTGTCAATTCACTGAAGTAACATTCCCCACTGTTCATTCACCCCTATGACCCTTGCAAGTTCCACACAGCTCGGGAAATAGGTCTACTGTCATTAAATTCAGGATCCTTGATTAAAACAATGGCTTATTAGAATATTTAAATAGCTTTCCCGGCAACTGCATGGGGGTTCCCCACTCGCCTTTAAAACTGCCCAATTGAAACCCCAGAAGAGGGCGGGATGATGTTGGATGTTCCCAAACCTGTCTCCCCCTGCCTGTAAAAATTCCACCCAATGAGTCTTGGAGCACTGGTGAGGGATTATTGGGTAGTTAAAGAGATAGTTAATGTGGGGCTCAGTGGTACAGACTGTGAAAGCAGCAGGAGTGTATCGTGATATCATTTGCCTTTCTCCGCACTACAACTGGTGATGGTTGGGGATGTAGAAGAGCTTAACATCCAGATATATGTTGCCAGCCCCTATGAGTGATGCCAAGAATAATTTGTCTACATTGTAATCTACCATTGACCAAGTGGGAATATCTCTGGTAGGATTTGCAGTTGGGACCTCAGATAAGTAGATTGTAGGCACAATTGGATCATCTCTTATAAATGTTGTGGATGCTGTGATAATAAACACAAAAAAATTGGGTCATTTTCAATTGATTGGAGGATAGTTACAGGCAACTCTGAAAGTGAATTGCTGAAACCTAACAAATGCCCACTGTTCCACGATCACACAGGGATGTCATCCAGCAGTGATCATGTGTCGCTGGCCATAGGAGTAGCTAGATGGAACTCACATCAGTAGCAGTTCAGTTCCAACATGTAGCTCTGTCCTAGCATTGAGCCTACAAGGTCTATATATAGCAAAACAGACCATTGACATGTATATTAAGGTGACTTAGAGATTCAGCGCTTTTTATGACTCCAGTCACTTCTTAGTACCACCGCTACAATTGGGATGTATTTTGTATACAGCACACCCACAAGTACAAAAACAATCACAGCACACAAAAGGCAAACGCACAAGGAAAGCACATTAAGTATATAGACCCCTATTGCTGCTCAAGTGAATGAAACTAATTCAACTATGATTCTTTCATTGTACAGAACAAAATAATTCCTTGTCCATTAGTCAAAGACAATGCTGGCATTATGCTGTGATTGATGCCTAGAACAGCCAATTGTGACATTAAAGTTGAGGCACATTACAGATTGCTGACTGTACCTGCCATTCTTTGTTGACTAAGTGGCACATTTCAGTCATAGTCTCTCTTGTAAGGCTAAGTCTTAGCCTCATACCCTGCTATCTGACACTGTTGTGGTAAATCTTCTACTTAGGGTAGTACCTGCTGCAAGTCTGATATCCTTTGTTTTCCCAGGTCACTGCTTCCTTCCACTCCACTGTGATATAACTGCAAAGGTCACTGCACTCCTGGTTTCTGACAAACAAAACCTTCAGTGTGCTGGTCACTTATGTTACTGCTATTCTATTGCTATGAATTCTATTCCCTTGCTGAACTCATTAATTCCAGTTCTGATGTGGAGTGATTTTTTTTTGATTTGGCTGCAGTTTCCAGAGCGCTGCTTAAGTTCATAATTCTTGGTCCTAAGGACAAAATCTGCTTTGCCTCTCACTTATTTTTTGCTAATATTCATTAGCCCATTTTTGGAGGAGCAGGAAGTCCCAGAGCAGCACCAAACATGGAGAAATAGTGCATTAGAGCTTTTTTTTCCAACATTACATGCCATTTTACTCACGTCTTTTTTTGATAAAATTGACAAATTATAGCCCATGATATCTTAAACTGAAGTCAATTACATCTGGGGAAAACTAATTAACTTGCGTTTGCAGGAGATGGGGAATTTTGTGTAGACACAAAATCATTTTTTCATCCAAGAAATCTGGCAGATAGATATAATTCATAGAAATCAAATACTCCACAATTAAATCTAAACTATGTGCCATATACAACATTCTAAAACACACTTCATTGCAGACAATTTTAAAACTGCATTTGTGAAGTAGGAATTAAACTCAATTGTTAAGTATGCAATTAGAAGGTAAATCTTTACAGTGGTGATGATCTGAACACAGATTAAAAGAGTCATTTTAATGTGACCCAAGCTAATTGAATATCCCTTTTCCAAGTGGAATTGTGGATATACTGTAGTGTATTTAGTCTTGGCTGCATTTGAAGACTGACACCTTGAATAACCTTTTGTTATGAGCATTTTGCCACAAAGTCAGAAGCATAGACCCCCCTAGACATCTCCTTTCCAGAACTGCTGGTAACTGTTACAGGCAGTCAAAGATGAACTTGCCATTACTTATGTATCTCATCTCCAAAAAACAAGCTCTTAAAAAAGTCTAGTCGAGCATATTTCTGAATTATATTTAGAAATCATGTTTATATAACTAAAAAGAAAAAAAGCAGACGCTGAAAGGACCTGAAGAAAAATTATCATAATGGTAAATAACTTGAAACAACACATTTACAGACAAAACTGTGTTAAGTCCCAGCTGGTGGCTGGCAGCCAGCTGTATCTGAAGGTAATGGGGAGCAGATGGAGAAATAATTTGTCTGAAAAGGCAAGTTCCAAGAGGCCTCCTAGAGAATGAAGTGGAAATTGAACATTTTTTTAGTATTTTTGTAAAGATGTGCTGCGATTTTCAAATATAATAAATTGCTTTAATATTCACTCTAGACTACATATCTCCCCATTATGCTATAAAACTCAACTGAAGGACATTTGTTTGTGGAACCTGTACTTTAAAATGTGTTTTATCTTTGCATTTTTACATTTATTAGAATTATATATTAATTTGTATTTATATAAGTATTGGATAGAGAAAATATTAAATAATTGAAACACTGCTGCTGTATAAACAAAATCTCAGTAAAATCACATCAATACGCGGATTAAATCCCAGATTGAGATTTGTAAATCTCTACTATTTTCAATCCGCAGAGAATACAACACACTCCAGGGCAATATGTCAAGGACTAAATTGTATGACCAGCACCTGAGGAATATTTCGGTAGTAGTTTCATGTTATAATATATATAAAATAAAATAAAAATACTCTTCGACCTATTCCCAGACAGGAGTATGAAACGTTTGGCACAAGTTAAACGTGACCCAGACTACCTGGCTTTCTGCCACTGAAGTACTTGCCGGTTCCCTGAACGCATTTGCAGAATTACAAACAAAAAGTGAATACTGGTCCATTTATTTTTTTTTTGCTCTTTTTCAACAGCTAACGAGCTCCGATTGACTTTGAGAATTCATGAAAAGGGCTATTGTACAATGCTGGCCATAAACTTAATAGGTATAATCAGTAGGAACAGGCAGATGTGCCGCAAATCTCCAGTATTAAAATTCACCTGAATTCCTATTTTGAAAGAGAAGAGAAATAATTCTCTATTCATCTGACAGCACATCATCTTCATGTCTAATGTACCGAAACTACTTAAAATACAGACTCATTTTTTTTTAAAAAGTACAATCAGTAAGTGTCGCGACGCCGACTTTCGGAGAAATAGCAAGTTAGCTGCAGTTCACAGAAAGGTATGAACTGACAACTAATATTCTGACATGAATAAATGTTAAGAGATTTAATTGGATAGCACGACATACTCCACCTTTTGGCGTCTCTTGCTTCTTCCAGTCCAAGTATTGTTTGAAGTTTCTGTTCAGGTTTGTCAGGTTTCAGAGGGTTGAACTGATCTCACTGTGCTAGCTCTCACACTGAGGACTTGCGAGGAGACTGCCATGAAACACACCAGTTGAAGCACTCAGCAGCAATGAAGGGGTCCGCCTAGTGTGGAAATAGTTCTTTCACATCCTTATCCTGACAACTTTAAATAAACCACATTTAACGTAATGACGTCACGAAAGCACACTAAAGTCCTTGACAGGCGACTTTTTTTTGCCCCATTTGCATTTGACTAATTCAATCGGTAATATTTTGCCAATAACCTCTACAGTATGTTCACCCTAAACAACTTTACTGGGGGACACCCGATAAAGAGTAGTTATTTAGTGGACCTCAGGATGTCCCCAAGCGCTTTCATAACCAAGGAAAATCCTTAAGCAGAGCCATTGTTGTAATGTAGGGACTGTGGCAACCAATTTGTGCACAGCAAGATCCCAAAGAGCATCACTGAGATAATGACCAGGTAATCCGTTTTAGCCACGTTGGTTAAGGGATAAGGGATGGATTGACAGGGCACTGTCGTGTTAACTCGTCCTTGACAGTGTGCCGTGGGATTTTTCACATCTATCTGAGAGGCCAAATAGGGCAGAACAAGATACTAATGGCAATCTGTACTATATCAGGTATTTTAAAATGTTCACACTTTTGATAAGTATTATATTGAACGAAGAAAGGGACAATAGTATATAGTTTTGGGTTTATTTATTGTGTTCTGCAGTTTTTCTGTAAACAAATTTATGCAAGATCTTTTACCTATGTTTAATATACTACAATAAGGATACATGCACCATTAAATTGTGTAATGATTTCCCTTAGAAATTACAATGTTAAAATCTCCAGTTATTTCTTACATTTCCTTGAAATGCCTGTGGAGACTGTTAATCTGATCAATGACCTGCAATGGCACCCTGCAACAGCATTACATGGTGCTATATTATCTTTTCCAATTAATTACTCAAAATGTTCCCTCTGCCATTTTTCTCAGTAACTGAAATTGCTAATCTCCAAAGTAAGGTTTCAAACAAAATTAGAAGTTTACATAGTAGCATGATTTAGGTATATTAATTGGATAGGTCTTTGTGAAATTTAATGTCTTCAGTAATGTTTTTACCTGAAATTCTCAGCCAGTCCCAAAAGCCTGGACTCAACTGGATTCTTACTTTGTCCTGGGCCAGAGTTTTCCCATTGGTGTGCGGGGGTGGTCGCCACATGCCTGCGTGTAAAATGCCGCGTGGTGATGTCGAGCAAGCGTCCCAGCGTCACCGTGCGCTATCGCGATATTTTGTTGGGCGGGCGCGCGTTGATGTCTGATGAGCACCTGCCATTGATTAACGGGCCACTTAAGGCCCTTGAGGCACCAATCGACTGTGATTTTTTGGCGCCCGTGCAATCTCCAGGTCGGCGCATTGACGCAACGGGCAGGCGAGTAGGACACATTTGTATAAATCTCATCTGTGGGCAGGATAAGAGGGGTCAGTGGGGTCATGAGTGTGCTCTGTTAAATATTGTTTTTTCAAAGTCACTGCTACTTGCCTGTGTGATCTGCAGTACTTCAAAACACATACCAGCTGCTTGGTCTGGACTCACAACCTTCAGGTCAGCATTCTGCAGTGAGGAATCGTTTTTGGGCCTGCAGGTTTCAGGAAGCCTTCCTTTAGCCTGGGAATAGGAGCTGAACTGTCCACTGGAGGCACCTCCTCTGAGGAGGAAGGGAGGGCTAGAAAGAGGAGGAGGCTAGGAGTGTACATTCAGCCTCCAGGGGAGCCACCTTTGGGAGGACAGGAGCAGGCACAAGGGGTGCAGGGCCAAGAGGTGGACCATGGCAGAAGGGCCCGCAGAAGATGCCACTATCCTGCTGCCAGGGTATACAGGCGGAGAAGCACCTACCTCAATATGTCTGAGGTGCAGTGCCGAAGGAAGCTCCATCTATCAAGGGAGACAGCCAACTATATCTGTCAGATGATTGGGCCGGAGATCTCCGCTAACTGTGTGGGTGGACACCCCATGCCAGTGGCTCTAAAAGTCACAGTTGCCCTCAACTTCTTTGCGTCTGGCTCCTTCCAGGGCTCGGTGGGTGATCGTTGCGGTGTCTCCCAATCAGCTGTCCACACTTGTGTCAAGCAGGTCACAGACGCTCTGTTCAGGCATACATTGACCTTCATCCACTTCCACTGGGACCAGGCAAGCCAGAAACAGCGAGCCAGAGGCTTCGCGGCCATTGCTGGCTTCCCCCGCGTCCAGGGTGCAATAGACTGCACACATGTGGCCATCAAGGCGCCAGCAGGTGAGCCCGGTGCCTTCGTCAACAGGAAGGGCTTCAACTTCATGAATGTGCAGATAGTGTGTGATCACAGGATGCAGATTCTGCAAGTCTGAGCAAAGTATCCAGGCAGCTCCCACGACCCCTACATCCTCAGACACTCCCAGGTGCCGGGGCTCTTCAGTGCTCTAGCCCGGCTTGATGGATGGCTGCTGGGTGACAAGGGCTATCCCCTCAGAAGGGGGCTCATGATCCCTCTCTGCCATCCAAGAACAGAAGCTGAGCAGCGGTACAATAGGAGCCATGGCACCACAAGGGCTGTGGTGGAGAGAACCATCGGTCTTCTCAAGATGTGCTTCTGATGCCTTAGCCGCTCAGGGGGCGCACTCCAGTACCCCCCAGATCGTGTGTATGTGATAGTGGTTGCATGCTGCGCTCTCCACAATCTTGCACTGGAAAAGGTGGGACGCGGTGGACGATGTAGGCGTTTGCACACGATGAGTCCAGCAGTGAGTCCGAGGATGAGCACGCACAGGGAAATGCTGAGGGGGTAGACGCTGACCTGGGCATACTGCAGGGAGGCAAGGACACCCGGGAGGCTTTAATCCAATGAACCAACAGCTAGCACACACATATGGACCTCTAGGACAAGCCAGGGCCGCAGGCTCCAAACTCGATACCAGAGTGCAAAATCTGCCTGGACGGGAACATTAACTAAGGGCCTTGTTAATAAAGCTGAATGTCCCACATGTTGACATGTCTGAGTTTAATATTACAACCAAGGGAACTTAAGAAAACAAAATGACAAAGGTGTTAAAAATCACACCAACTCATAAAGACCTCATTGTGAGCCAACACAAAAGCACTAGTGATAAACCCGTGGTGTGCCTTATGTTTATGTTTTCGGGTGCTACGTATTGGTGCTGCCCCCTTGCTGGGAGTGGCATCTGAGACAGCCTGCTGACTCTGCTGGTCCTGTTGGCCTCGATGACCTTGGCGGTCGTCCTCTGGCCCGTGGAGTCTGTGCTGGCCCCGCCTGGGATGGAGCTGCCAGTTCCACAGCTGGCATCTCCCCAGTTGTCGCAACCTCACCGGATGCAGCGGTCACTGGCAGAGTGGCGGAGGAGCTGCCACCCTCATCCGGAGCGCCCTGAGAGGAGCCCACAGAGAGGCAGGCAGCTGCTGCGCCGATGTGAGGTCACTTTAGACCTCCCTGCTCACCGTAGATGGATGGGCACCGAGCTGGGAAACTTGGTGCCCAGACCATCTTCCACATTGGCACTGATCAGCTCGGGTCAATGCCGATGTGAGGGCTTGCTGGTCCGAGCGCATCCCCAGGAAGCCCTGATTGGTCTTCTGGAGGAGCCTCTCCATGAGACTCGCCACTCTCTCCATGGAGGACGCATGGCACTCAGCCATGAGGCTCATTGCTTTGGCAATAGTCCGCTTAGGCTCTTCCACCACAGAGACCAAGCCAAGCATAGCCTCATGTATCTCCACCAGATGTTCCCGCACACCCGGCTGCATTTCTTGCATTTGCTGCATCGCGGACAACTCCAGAGGCACATCATCAGGCACCGACTGAGCATGTGCCTGGTCCCCTGCAGTCCTCCGACTGCTAGCGCCATGGGTGCTCTTTGTCTCTGCCAGCTCCCCCAGCGACTGTGAAGTGCCCTCACCGCTGTGCCCCGGGACACTAGCTGATGTTCTAATTCCCACCGAGGTGCTAGTATCTGCGCTGGTGCCTGCCTGACAGAGATGGTGTGACGCTGGTGAGACTTCAGGGCCCTCAGGTGTGAGAGGGGGCCTCTGCTGCTCCTCCTCCCGGCCCTGCTCCGATGATGCTGAAAGGAAGAACAAGGACAGTGGATCAGTTAACGCGGAGATAATGTCAATGTGTATCCCTGTCCCCCGGATCATTATGCACTCATCCTTCCATAAGCAATAATCAAGCCATGCTGCAAGCTTCAACCACTGAACATTCAGCACTGCCATGGCTGTTGGGAGAATAAGGGTGACCTCAGTGCTGGGCAAACATACCTGCCCACCTCACCCCAGCCTCACCGACACTGGTGGAACTGGGAGAATGGCGCCTCTAGGGCCTCCTGCTCGAAATGGCTGAGAATTGAAACCTGGGCCGGCCCTCCACCAGTCCTCACCTGCTCAGCGGCATTATGTGCATTCTTCTCCTGAAAAGGAGAGAAGAGCATTGATTAGTGCTACTTGTATCTGGACTCTATTCATGGACGGCCCACCCCAACCAGAGAGGGACATTGCAGGGCTCCAGTGCCTCCTCACCCCGCTGCTGCCGAACACTCACACAAAGATGCTAGGCCTGTCCTCACCCTCATCCCCCACTTGGCCAAATGCTGCCTACATCACATCAGGCACCACACGGTCTAAGCTTCCATAGCAAGGAGGCGCAAGCACGTGGAGCGCGGAGGACAGCAGATGGTTCGTTGCCACGCCACCTTGAAGCTCCCCTCCCAGTATGTCAGCACCCTGACTTTGACATGTCCTGGAGTTCCAGCACTGTGCCTAGGTGCAGCTCCTCCAGGTTGCCCCCAAACCAGTAATGTGGGTCTCAGTGTACCACATGCTGTGGGGGCAGAACCCATCTCTTCACCACCCTCTCGGGGTGACCTTGGCATGGGCAATATCTGCTGGCTCACCCAGCGAAGGACACATGCCGTCAATGATTTAATGTAGTCACCACACTCAGACTTGGGGGTGGGGGGGTGGGGCAGGGGGGAAAGCCTGTCTGCTGGGTTAAGTGACCAATCTCAACATGGTACTCACCCTTCCTGAGTGCAACAGGTCATTAAAATGCTTGCGACACTGGATCCAGGTGCTCCGCACCACGTCGCGGGAGCTCACCACCTCCGCCACCTCCTCCCAGGCACATTTGGTCATGTGGGGGGGCCTCCTCCTCCTGTCCTGGAGTACCAGGACCTCCCGCCGCGCTGCCACCTCCTCGAGGAGGGCAGGAAGGCAGTCATCAGAAAAACGAGGGGCACAGTGCCCCCCCTGCCCTACCCTCCTGCCTGGCCTGCTCACTAGCAGCGCTCTGGGGAGCCCTTCCACTGGCCATGTTTCACAGCCTTTGAAAGGCTGCAGCAGCTTTTTAAAACAGGCCGCCGGGTCGCCATTGGACCCGGTGTTCATTGCAGTCCCGCTGCCGCCCAGTCAACAGGCAGAAAATTCTGCCCCTGGAGTAGTTGAAGACAGTTTCTGTACATGTTGTGCATGTGCAGTTTACAGAATTGCCCAGCTCGCATCAGTTAGTTACTGAGTTGAGATAACGGTTTCCTCCTCGCTTTCCAAGAGGACCTGAGTTTTTCTTTACTTTGTCCCTAAAAAGACAAACTGAAGCTTTAACTTTCAATGGTTTATTCCAGTTGAGACCTATAATTCGACTATTAACAACTGCATCTTTTCTGTTATGAATTGTTAACTTTGACAATGTCTGTGACATGGAGTTCCTCTGATAATAGTAATAACTGTATGCTTGTCTGTCACTTTCACTTTCCACTACTACACAATATAGCGATACAAGCAGAATCTATAATAGCTTTTGAACAGGGAGCTGGATAAGTTTTTTTTATTCATTCATGGGATGTGGGCATTACTGCCAGCATTTATTGCCCTTGTTCAGAGGGCATTTAAGAGTCAACCATATTGCTGTGGGCCTGGAGTCACATGGAGGCCAGACCAGGTAAGGATGGCTGATTTCTTCCCCTAAAGGACATTAGCCAACCAGATGGATTTTTTGACAACTGGCTATGGTTTTGTGGCCATCATCAGAATTTTAATTCCAGGTTTTTATTGAATTCAAATTTCACCATCTGCAATGATGGGTTTCGATCCCAGGTCCCCCAAAGCATTATGTTGGGTCTCTGGAATACTAGTCCAGTGACAATACCACTATGCCACTGCATCCCCCTTTATTTAAAAAGAAAAACTGATAGAGATTCAGGGAAAGGGCAGGAGATTGGGACTAGTGTTTATGGACACACGAACATATGAACATACGAACAAGGAGCAGGACTAGGCCATTCAGCCCCTCGAGCCTGCTCCCCCATTTAATAAGATCATGGATGATCTGATGATACCCTGAAATCTTCATCCCACCTACCCCCAATAACCTATCACCCCCATACTTGCCAAGAATCTTTCCATCTCAGCCTTAAAAATATTCAAAGACCCTATTCAAAGGGTGCTTCCACCACCCTTCCAGGAAGAGAGTTCCAAAGACTCACAACCCTCTGAGTGAAAAAATTTTGCCTCAGTTCTGTTTTAAATGGGCAGCCCCTTATTTTTAAACAGTGATCCCTAGTTCTAGATTTTTCCACAAGAGAAACATCCTCTCCACATCTACCCTGTGAAGACCCCTCAGCATCTCATATGTTTCAATCACCTGTGATCAATGCTCATTCCGAATTGCACCACTTGATGTCAGATCAGTACTGACCACTTGTGAGCTTTTATAAATGCTGAATCGATAGCAGATCTTTCAGGTAGGGATGTGAATAGATCTTTATAAAGATCTGACATAGGTGCAAAGGGCTGAATGTCCTTCTGCTGTAAAATTCCATGATATTGTTTTATGAACTATAATCAATCATTTGTAGCCCATTCAAATGCCATGCCAACACTACTGTTTCGATAAGAATCAGGAAAAGTAGGGTCTGAAAAATTATTTCTCCAAAAACTACCTCAAATATGCTCCCATTTTCAACTGCCCAACTTCAGCTCGAATAGATTGAGGTGCAACTGGGGCATGATCTGAGGTTACCAGAGGCCCTAAGTTACAGAGTATGATTTCTGGTATATGTGATTGCCTTAGGAAGAAATAGTCAATCGTAGAGAATGACTTGTGTCAATATAAACTCTATAGATAGCAGGCACTTCAAAACATCCATCAAGCCCAGGTTGTTGCACTACAGTTGGATCACTCTGCTCTGCTGGTTTGTCCTGGTTGGCCCATGACCTTTGGGAATTTGTCCAAATGGCAGGTGGAAGGAACAATTCAGGTCTCCACCATGAGAACTGTGCCTTCCATTAGTGAGGTAATTGTGAGGAATGTTGACATCCCTATTGCAGCAGAGTCTTCATTCAAGGCATACACATTCAATTTTTTAACTAAATCTGGGATTAAAAAAAACAGTATCATTATTGATGACCATAAAACTACCAGATTGCTGCAAAAACCCATTTGGCTGTCTACTGTCTTTGGCAAAGGAATTCTGCTATCCTTACCTGGCTTGGTCAATGTGCAACTCTAGACATGCAGCAATGTGAAGTCTAACTGCCCTCTGAAATGACCTACCAAGGAAATCCATTCTACAGGAATGACAGTAAATGTTGGCTTTGTCAGTGACGCCTATATCCTGCGAATGAATGAAAAAAATACACATTCTGTATTGTGGATTTTGCATTGTTTGTCCTATAAAAAAATGGAAGAGAGAGTGGTTGTCTCCAGAGAAAAGGACAAATTGTTTTATGGATTAGTATGGCCAACATTGCTTTGAAATGAAAAGTGTTTGTCCCACTTGTGCCCTTTGATACAAAATATATTTTTGATATAGGCAGCTTTGGCAGACATGTTAATATGATGTTCTGCCCCTTTGAACCAGCTTCAGGCTGCATGGTTTTTAGTTAACCAGAAGATTGCTTGGGATTATTGTGTCCCCATTCCCACTTACTTAAGGGTGTGAGGCTTACTTTCTGTGAAGCATGTTTTTCCCCTTGGAATTGAATTATGTACAGCTTAGTATGGCGTAGGTCAAATTGCTTGAATTAAGAGTCTGGTGTTCAGTGGTTCTGTCATTTTGGTATGATCCCTTTACCCCTGATGGGAATGAGATGCTGTTTTGTATGTATGCAAATTGGGGTACACTATACTGATATTGGGGGTTTGGGGTTTAAAGTTTGACAAAGTCATAAATGGCCAAGACAGGGACAGCAGTGTGGCATAACATTGTTTTTTTACCTTGCTAAATGGCCCAATCTTTTTGTTCATTGGAGTTAAGTTTTTGGTGCTCACCAATGTTCACTCTAATTTATATACAAACATCTGAATTAGGAGCAGGAGTAGACCACTCGGTTCCTCGAGCCTGCTCCACCATTCAATAAGATTTTGGCTGATCTGAATGTGACCTCAATCCCACATTCCCACCTAGCCCCAATAACCTTTCGCCCCCTTGTTTATTAAGAATCTATCTACATCTGCCTTAAAAATATGCAAAGACACCGCTTCCACCACCTTTTGAGGAAGAGAGTTCCAAAGACTCACGACCCTTTGAGAGCGAAAAATTCTCTTAATTTCTGTCTTAAATGGACAACCCCTTATTTTTAACAGTGATCCCCTAATTCTAGATTCACCCACAGGAGGAAACATCCTCTCCACATCCACCCTGTCAAGGCCCCTCAGGATATTCTATGTTTTAAGCAAGTCACCTCTTACTCTTCTAAATTCCAGCAGATACAAGCCTAGCCTGTCCAACCTTTCTTCACAAGACAACCCGCCCATTCCAGGTATTAGTCTAGTGAACCTTCCTGAATTGCTTCCAATGTATCTGCATCCTTCTTTAAATAAGGAGACCAATACTGTACACAGTACTCCAAATATAGTCTTGCTAATGCCCTGTAGAAATGAACATAACCTCCTTACTTTTGTATTCAATTCCACTCACAATAAAAAATACCATTCTATTAGCCTTGCTAATTACTTGCTGTACCTGCATAAAAACCTTTTGCAATTCATGGTCTAGGATACCCAGATCCCTCTGCTCATAGAGCTCTGCAATATCTCACCATTTAGATAATAAGTTTCTTTTTATGCTTCCTGCCAAAATGGACAATTTCACATTTTCCAGCATGATACTCCATTTGCCAGATCTTTGCCCACTCACTTAACCTATCCGAATCCCTTTGTAACCTCCTTACATCCTCTTCACTGCTTACTTTCCTATCTCTCTGTGTCATCAGCAAGTTTAGCAACCATACCTTCAGTCTATTCATCCAAGTCAGTTATGTAAACTGTAAAACGTTGAGGCCCCCAGTGCCCCCCTGTGGCACACTACTCATTGCATTCTGCCAACCAGAAAATGAGTCATTTATGCCTACTCTGTGTTTCCTGTTAGCTAGCCAATCTTCTATCCATGCCAATATGTTACCTACTACACTATGAGCTTTTATTTTCCACAATAACCTTTGATGTGGCACCTTATCAAATACCTTCTGAAAATCTAAGTACAGTACATCCACCGGTTCTCCTTTATCCACAGCACATGTGACTTCGTCAAAGAACTCCAATAAATTGGTTAAGCTGGATTTCCCTTTCACAAAACCACACTGACTCTGCCTGATTACCTTGAATGTATCTAAGTGCTCTGCTATAATGCCTTTAATAATAGCTTCTAACATTTTCCCTATGACAGATGTTAAGCTAACTGTAGTTTCGTACTTTCTGCCTCTGGGACTTTTTGAATAAGAGTTATATTCACTATTTTCTGATCTAATGGAACCCTCCCCGACTCTAGAGAATTCTGGAAAATCAAAACCAATGCATCATCTACCTCACTTGTCACTTCTTTTAAGACCCTAGAATGATATCCAATTGTCAGCCCACAGCTCCAACAATTTGCTCAGCACCACTTCCCGGCTGTTTGTAATTTTCTTGAGCTCCTCCCTCCCTTCCATTTCCTGATTTGCAGCTATTTCTGGGATGTTACTTGTATCCTCTATCGTGACGACTGATGCAAAATACCTGTTCAATTCATCTGCCATTTCACTTTGCTATTTGTTGCACTGTGCATTCCCTTTAAGATTGTTGTGCGGCTGCTTTAAAATGCATGCATCTTAAAGGGAATGTTGGTTCTGTGCGGCTTGCTTGTTCCCTGTGTGCTGGATTGCTGAGTGACTGCGCAGCTGCACAGTTCAGAGGAACCATTGGTACTTACACCCTTTCCCACTTCACTCCATTTCTTTTCCAGTTTCCCTTTTCATTGTGAGTATACACTGAGGTTCTAATGCAGATCTTTTTCTGCTGCTCACATTGATCCTTTGGCGGTGGATCAGATCCTTGGGTATCGGTGTTTGTTGCATAACCTTAATGACCTCTTAATATTTTGATGCCCATGGGCAAGTGAGTTGTATAATTGTTCAAAGTCATCAGGAGTATCTTGAATGCTATTCCTCCTTCCTGTGGTTCTGTCAACCGCAAGTGAGGGTAGGAAATACCTAGCTGGAAGGGTTGGCTGTGATTTGGTTATTTGGGAAGGACCTGCCTGCATCTGGGGTCTAAAATCAGGTCGGGCATTTGCTGTGAGGATTTTCACTCTAATAAGAAAAGATCTGGTGTCAATCTCTAGTTTCAAAAGGTCAAAAGGTCTTTGTTGTTTGGGAGTGTTAATGGGACAAGTCTCCAAAAAATGATTGGCCTTGAGACACAGGTATCATTTGGTATGCTATCACCTCCTTCATCTGTAAGTTAGGGACATTTTCTGATTGGCAGGATATTACATCCTGTGGTGAGCCACAGGGATCAGTGAAGGGACCTCAATGCTTTACAGTTTACATAACTGACTTGGATGAAGGGACTGAAGGTATGGTTGCTAAATTTGCTGATGACATAAAGAAAGGTAGGTAAGTAAGTTGTGAAGAGGATGTAAGGAGGCTACAAAGGGATTTGGATAGATTAAGTGAGTGGACAAAGATCTGGCAATAACAAAGGAATCATGTGAGAATGTGTACCAAGAATCCAGCGTTGTATGGGTCCTGACAAACATCTAAACTCTGTTATGCAGAATGCTGAAACAGCTGTGAGTACTCTGAGTTGAAGATGTTGCTCTGTTTTTCACCAGGCTTTCAGTGATGCAAAAAATGAGGACGTTTTTGGAATCTCCACTAGGCTTTATTTTTCAGTGAGTATTTTTTAGTCTCTCTTTACCAAGTGAGTTATCTCAGTTTGCTGAGTCATTGGAGGTGATTTGCAATTTGGGTGCCGACCAATCTCACCACCTGTCTGATACCACGATTCAGGCGCTTGAATATTAGAATCATTTTGTAGTTTTGTCAGTGCCCAATGAGTGTTGACACAGCTCAATGGTTATGAAACTGTGGGCAGGGTCTTCCGGCCCTGCCAGTGCCGGGTTGTGTGACGGGCGGGAGTGGAAAATTTGGAGAGAGGCCAAAAATCAGATTCCCACCGGCAGGAAATGAGGTCAGAGTTTTCCCCTCAGCACATTCATGGCGGGCTAATGGCGGGTCGGGTTTCCCGCTGATCCATGTTGGGAATGCCGTTTGCATGCATTACCATGTCATGAACATTCATTAAAACACCACTCACTGGAATGACATTCCCCCTTCCAATCTTGCACTATGTCAGCAGCAAAATAGGCCAGTGTGTATCCCGTTTGGAAATAAGTGGTGTGCAGCTGCTCGCTTCACTCGTGACTCGAGATGTGTGCAATATTCAAAGCCTACCTGCAGCAGTGCTGCTCCGGGTTCTCACCAATCATGGTGAGTCTCTACATTGTCTGGGGCCTAGGGTTAGTCTGCTCACTGACTTCCTCTGTACTCTGGGAGGGTGTCTTCTGCACGGCTCAGGCAGGGCTGCACTCTTAGACAGAGACCAGCATTGCAATTGGGGTGGAGGGGGGAAAGAGGAAGGCTGAGAGATGGGGTGGGGGAGACAATGGGCAACGATGGGGTTGGAGAGGGGATGAAAGGGGAAGGAGACACATGGACAATGGGCAATGGTGGGATTGGAGAGGGGGTGAAAGAGGAAGGATACGTGCGGACAATGGGCTATGGCGGGGTTGGAGTGTGGGGAGAGACGATGACAGGCAGAGGGGAGACCGAGGGTGGGAAATCTGGAGCCTGGCATGGAAGACTAGAACGCAGACACAGAAGGGGGTGGATGGGAATTGAACCGTATGAATGGGAGGGGATGCACACAGCATCCAGAATACAAGGGGTGTGTGTGTTAGTGTGGCACAAGAGGGATGGATTGCACAGAGACTCACAGAGGTGGGGGAAGGGGAATGGATGGCACATGAGGGATGGGCTGCACAAAGACTATTTGTGGACGGGGGTGGGTGGGGTGGAGGGAGACTGCGTTGTCATCCGTAAAGAAGGAATGGGGGAGCTCATTGGGCCAAGAGGTTGGGGTCAAAGATTAAAGGCAGTCATGGGGCTTTGTGCACCTCATAGTCAGGGTGAGAGATTGAAGGCAGTCCTGGGGCTTTGCGAGTCATGCTACAGGGCTATGCATGGCATGGACATCATAGTGCTGCTTCAGGCAGGGGCAAGGCACATGTGCTCAATTGCAATAAGGCACAGCTTGGTGTGCAGGGCGTGGCCATGGTTTTACAGTTGGTGGCCATGGGGTTGAGTGGCTCAGTACTGGGCTGTAGAAGGGATGGCCATGGTTAGGGGAGGCCTCTGCAGCCTGTAAATGGGGATTCTGTAATAAAAAGAGAGGTACTGAAAGCTCTCCTGGGGGATGGGTGTTCTCAGTACGTGACCGTGCACACAGCCTCGAGATGGGGAGGAGCGAGCTCTACATTGGGCATGGGGACACAGTTCCGGTGGGAGGTTTGGAATCCACAGTTACAGTGGGATCCAGGATTACTGGGCGGGGTGGGGGGTGCTGGAATATAATGGGAGGAAGCTCTAACTGCACACTGTGGGGTTCCATGAAGATTGGAGGGACCCGAACACTGACAAGGGGAGGGTCGAAGCTGGTCTCTAAATAAAAATGCAGCACCACCATCTTCAAAGCCCTAAGTTGTTGTGCAGTTTGAAATCAAAATTGGAAAAGAGTCTGTACGGGAGGGGTCTGAGGCAATGTGGGAGGAGCCCAGGGATGGACTGAGGGGCCCTTTCAGTGTCACCCTCAAACTGCTTAGAGTTACAACATTGAAATAGAGTCAGAGCTGAGAGAAAAGAGGAAGGTGCAATTACAGCCATTGCCTTTTGGTACACTTTAACCAGAGACTGCAGGAGTCGTTGGGCAGAATTGTCCGTGCTCGCTGGCGTCGGGCGTGTTCGGTGGCGTGAAGGCGTGAATATGGCGAGAAGGCCAAAAATCGGATTCACGACATCATGAAACCAGTTTGCGATCTTCTGCTTTGCCCGTCAATGGTGGGCCGCGTTCCCTGCCATTGGCCGTTGGGAACTTCACTGTAATACATCAGCATATCATTATAAGGCCAGCCCACCAGACTCATCACCCCACCCTCCAGATCGTCCACACATGCTGGCAGGAAAATACGCTGGTGTACATCACATCTTGACAAGTGTGATGTGCAGAAGTTGGGACTTACCCGCCAGGGCCTTGCTTACACCACGGACATCCTCCAAGGAGCAGAAGATGCTGGAGCCCAACACCAACTGGATAAACGTCCATGGCATGCTGGGTGGATTCTCATGGACATGGCTTTGCTGCGAAGCAGCTCATGGAAGTTGGATAGTCACCATTTATGCTCACAAAGTATGATGGTCGATGGGGTGGGAAGGCAAGGCCTAGTATTAGCTGGGAGAGGAAGAGGTATTGGGGTGGGTGAGGTTGTGGGGGGGGGAATGAAGTGTCGGGGGGGTGAGGTTGGGAGGGGGATGGAGTACGGGGGGAGGAGTGGGGTAACAGGGGAGAAGACGGAAACTGGGGTGGTAGGTGTAAGTGGGGGGGGTGGAAGGTGTAAAGGAAGTAGTACGGAGAGGGCAAGGAGTGCAGAGAGGGGAGGGAGTACAGGGGAAGGAAGGAACGTGGAGGGGGGAGTGAGTCCAGGGGGAGGAATGAGTGCGGAGAGGGCAAGGAGTGCAGAGAGGTGAGGGAATCCAGGGGTGGGGGTGGGGGGATGGGAGGAAGGAGTGTGGAGAGGAGAGGGAGTAAGGGTGGAGGAAGAAGTAAAAGTGGAGGAGGGAGTCGGGAAGGGGGAAGGCATAAAGCTGGAGGAAGAAGAAAGGCTGTCTGAGGGAGTCAGGAACGGGGAAGGAGTAAGGCTGGAGGAAGCGGTGAGGCTGGAGGAAGGAGTCAGGAGGGGGGGATGGTCTAAGGGTGGCGGAAGAAGTAAGGGCAGAGGAAGAAGTCAGGAAGGGGGAGGGACTAAGTGGAGGGTGGAGTCCAGTGGGGTGGGAGGACAAAGGTGGGGGAGGGAATGGGGTTCCGGGGGTAAGAGGTTCCAGGGGGGTAGGGGTTCTGGGAAGGAAGGGGTCCAGAGGGGGGAAGGGGTCCAGAGGGGGAATGTGCAGGTGAACGTGCAAGGGAGGGGTCTGATAGGTCCATGCCTGCCTCCTGGGGAGCGAACTGAGGGTGGGCAGGGTATAAAGGAAGGGTGAGAACGACAGAGGCAGAATGAAGTGGTAGGGTGGGAGTGTGAGGGTTTGACGGTATCGGTAGAAGGGACAGCGAGGGTGGTTAGTGGGGACCCGGAGGCAGACACGGACCCTGGGGATGGGAAGGAGGGGTCGGGGAGCTGAATGTTTTTGGGGGTGGGATTTTCGGGAAGGAAGGGAACGTGCATGTTCACCTGAACATACGTGAAGGAAAAGGGTTGTGGCTGGTAGGTCACGGAGGGGAGGTGGAAGGTGATGTCAGGGGTGGGGTGGGGGAGGGGCGTCAACTGTGATGAGGGAAAGAAAATGAGTGACTGGGGGAGGGGAAAGGACTGGGGAGCTGACAAAAAAGCGAACCAGACCATGCGACGATACAGGTCAGATGGACCACTGAATGCAAACCCCAGCAGGCAGCAGTGAGGTGATTATGATACGTGAAGGATCTGCGTGTGTGTGAGAGTGCTTGCACAAGGCTCCGAAATGTCCTGTCACACATGCACACACTTTTCCCTGCAGTGTCACTCGTGGGCCAGCTGCTCCCTCTGCAGTGACAAAGGACAAGGTTGAGGGGGTCATAGGAAAAGGGGACTCAGAGTGAGAGGACAGCCTCAGATTCCTCAGTGGGTGACCCAGGGGTGTCCAGCTGCTGCTTCTCCTCCCTTCAGATGCCCGAGGGCCCTGGCCTGACTCGTTGATGGGAAGGAGCACCGGGAGGGATGTCGAGATGCCCCGTTTCCTTCTCGCGTTGCCACTGCAGGAACTCACCTATCGCTCCCGCGATGGAGTGCAGGCCTACATGTATCTCTGCATTCTGCTGGACCAGGGTCTCCATGGCATCCGCCATCCTCCCCATGGAGACCTCCATATGCGCACATGTGGGTACCACTTCATCAGGCAGACGCACACCTCCGACTCTTGTGTCACTCTGTTGAGGGCTTCCAACAGCTCTGCGTGATGTTCACACGCCTTCTGCTGACTCTCCACAATGAGTTGGAAGGCCAAATCCAGAGGCTTGTCATCTAACTCAGACCTCACAGATGCCTCAACCAGCAGTCCTCTGAGTGCCGGGGAGCTCGGCCACATCTGCCTCGTCCTGCTGAGGATACATGTCCGTGCGGTGACCTCCAGATTGTGAACCCGAGCCTGTCTAGATATAGGTCCCACTGCGCTGGTGGAGGGTGTGGGTAAACGCTGTGACAGGTCTTCCAGGCTGTTTATTTCCACCTCGTCATTGGAGTAGGTGTCCTCTTGGCTGGAGATGAGGACATGGATGGGGCTGAGGGACTGACTGGGTGAGGGTGTCAGTTGCTTGGCAGAGCTCCCTCTGAACCAAAGTAGAGATAATTACTGCATGGCAGCAGAGTCAAAAACAGGAGAGAGAACACTCATAGATGCATTGTCAGAGGGATGATGTGGTACAGGATCCTAATGGGGGTGTTCACCGCCGACCTCACCGTCACCACTGGCACGGTCCACATCCTCACCAGTCAGCACGATGGCACACTCCTCAAAGTGAGTGAGGAGCCTAATGTGGGTCACTCCAGCCCTGATCTGGGACCTCTCCCTGCTGTTGTGAACAGGTTTCTCCTGCATAAAAACAGAGGGAGAGAGTATGAGCAGAACACATGGCACTGCATGGAATGTTTGTGTGGCGAGTGGAGCCACGGGCAGGATGAGGGCGCGAGCTCCAGAGGACATGAGCCTGTTGGAGATGTGTGGGTGTGTGTGAGAGTTAGTGGTGTTGTCCCTTGAGGTGTGAGATCCCTGTGGATGTGTGGTGGGTTTGAGTGTGTGAGTTGAGAGTGATGAGAAGAGTGAGTTACCCTGGCGGAACAGATGAGACCATTCACCCTGTTCCGACACTGGGTGGCTGTCCTCTTTTGCAGGACATTGATGTTGACCACCACTGCCACCGCCTGCCATGCTTGATTGGTGATGCAGCCCCTCCTGTGGCCAGAGCGGGGGTAGAGGACACTGCGTTGGGACTCCACGGCATCCAAAAGGCATTCCAGTGATGCGTCGTTAAACCTAGGGGCTGCAGTCTTTATGCTTTTCGTGGACACCTTCTCTGCCGCATGCGTGGGCTGGAAGCGCCAAGATGAGTGCGCGCGGCTGGACTTTAAATATTGTGCTCGGTGTGATGAAGCGGCGAGGTGCTGGCGTGGCGAATGAGAGTCTGCTGGGCATGGAACCGGCGTGTCTCCTGGGAATAACTAATGCGACGGGTTTGGGACGATACAGTGTGAAAAGTCACCATTCTGGCCGGCGAGTAAAATGCCGTTTCACCTGCCCGCTAATGCACTTAGTGCAAGTCTTGGACAATTCCACCCATTGGCTTCAAAATACAGTTATTCCATTTGACCTTTGACCGAGAGGAACGTGAGAATGGAAAATACAGGCAACCATCAAGGAAGCTCTGCTGCTGCACATCTGGCAGGTCATCAATGGAAGCCTCGAATGTGCTTTCTCCAATTGGCATAGATAACAGGCTAAAGGGCATCCAGTCATTGCTGAAGTGCGATTTGAACCTAATCAATATACCAGATCAGAGATTGCAGGAGTGCCTTTGGTAAGATGGCACATTTCATGGAAACGTCCAAATCTCTTCCAACCTCTGTGGGATTGAGATGTCAAGTATTAGGGTTGGCATCTTGGTCACCTAGATCTGTGAGAGTGTGCCTCAGCTACAAGGCTGTATCAGCAAAAAGTGAGAAGCACAGACACAGCTGTAGGGCATGACGTTAGCTTTCTGTTTGCGAGTGGGAGGTCTACTGTATTTGCCCAGTGTTCATTAATCTGTTGGATCTATCTGTTCAAAGGGAGAAGGAGGATTGAATAATGGAGCCTCTGCTCAATGCTGCCTTCTTGATGGTGGTGATCCAATTGAGGAGGAGGAGAAGGGCCCAGCGCCACCTAGCCCAGCTTCGAGAGGAGGCTCTGCCTCAGGGCCATAGTCAGGGGGAGCCCAAACAACACCCAGAGGATGAGGAGGTTAGACACATACCACAGAGGTGACTTGCATGACCAAGAGTCGACGGAAGAAGACTTTCCTACCTGGAGATGAGCAAAAGACAATGCCGTGCATGTCTGTGCTTGTCAAGAGATAGATGGATCATATCAGCTACATTCTGCAGGAGGGTCTAACGCCCCATGGACTGGGAGGACATCTCCTGCCAGTGGCTCTGAAGGTCACCATCGCAATCAATTTTTTTGCCTGTGGATCATTCCAGGGATCCACATGGAACCTATGCAGCGTCACACAGTCCCCAGCACATAAACGTATAAAGGAGGTGACAGCTGTCCTCTACAGTAAGGTTCATCATTATGTCAATCTCACACTTGATGAAGCTAGCCAGGCTGCTAGATTTCGGGAGTTTGCAGCTATCTCAGGCTTCCTTAGAGTACAGGCTGCAATCAATTGCACACATGTGGCTTTGAGAGCTCCATGGCAGCAGCCCCTGATGTTCATTAACAGGAAAGGGTTCCACTCCCTGAACATTCAGCTGGTGTGTGATCATCAGAAGCACATCATGCACGTTTGTGCCGGGTACCCTGGGAGTTCCCATGACTTATACATCCTGAGTCACTCCCAGGTTCCTCACATATTCGTAGGACCGCAGCGATTCTGGGACTGGCTGCTTGGACACAAGAGGTACCTGCTCAAACGATGGCTCATGACACCCCTACACCATCCTCTGAGTCACTCGGAGGAGAGATACAACATGGCGTATAAGGCAACACGATCCATCGTCAAGCAGACCATTGGCATCCTGAAGATGTATTTCTGATACTTGGACTCTCAGTAGAGGGTGTCCCACATAATTGTGGTGTGTTGCACCCTTTATAACCTGGCGCTTCAAAGAGGGGACCCCTTGCCAGAGGGAGATGTGGAGAAGGCTGAGAGCTGCTTGGACGATGAAGGGCAGGAACCTGAATTGGGAGATGAGGTCTGCTTCCACCTGAGGATGCCCTCGAAGAAGCCTGACGTGGAAGATGTGCCCGTGCCACACTGATAGCCACAAGATTCCAGGAGGATTAAGGTGCAGGCAACGGGACACAACCACATTCCTTCTGCCCCTTAAAGCCGTGCCAGTGCACCTTTACAACCAGTGACAAAGAGAGCGAGTTCAGCATTCGGACTTGCACCTTCAACCCTCATGATTCACCAGGTCCTAATCTTTGGAGAGGTCAGTGTCCATGCGCTTTGGGAAGTGAAAGTCAGCACAATAGCGTAAATGCTGCATCAAAAGACTTGACACAGTTGTCGCCAACTTAATGGGAAACTTTTAACGGACACTGAGATGCACGCATGGCTGGAGACTCCATCATGGCTGCAGGTCCTGTGCTTTGGCAGCACCAGTGATGGCA
Organism: Cetorhinus maximus; assembly: GCF_964194155.1. Taxonomy (NCBI): domain Eukaryota; kingdom Metazoa; phylum Chordata; class Chondrichthyes; order Lamniformes; family Cetorhinidae; genus Cetorhinus; species Cetorhinus maximus. Next base: position 95,328,205 of record NC_135891.1, read on the forward strand.
GCCTTCTCATTATGAGAAACAATTACAGCCAACCCTCCAAGGCTAGTGAGCAGGCCTAACCCCATGTTGTCTTGTAAGCAGTATATATGGTTACTAACACACTATGCAGACACTTCCAGTGAAGAGTTTGACACATCTCCTTGACATGACACAAGGGTAGAGTCATGATTCATCTGCACATCATATGAATGTGGGGCTTACAAAGGGGGGTGAATACTGAGTGGGAGCATGGCTCACCCTCACAATAAGGGGACACATAGATGCATATGCACAACGCTTTCAAATGATGAGACCATTCTCATGAAGAGCAAACGTATTTACAAAGGTGCATGATACAAACAGTGATTGAACACGCGTGACCTCAAAGCTTCTTAATTTTTCTAACCCTGCTGGTACATCTAAGTGCATCCCCGACATCCACAGCAGAGGTGGAGGCAGCCTGTTGAGGGGTTGTTGTCTTTGATGACCTTGGCGGGCATGCTCGAGAGGGCCGAGAGCTGGAGTGCCCCAGTCTGCTTTGGGTGCCCTGCTGTGGGGAAGGTGCACCCTCCTCGGCCTGTACAACTGGAGGTGATGGGGTCACAGGCAGAGGGGATTGGGTAAGGCTGGACATTCTCGGAGTCATCTGGATGGATGGTCCTGGGGTCTCCAGCTGCTGGTCCTCCTCCCTGTGGGTGCACAAGGGCCCCTGCCAGACTCCCTGAGGAGAAGGGGCTCCTGGAGGAAGGTCAAGGTGCCCCACCCCTCTCACCTAGCCACTGATGAATCCCATCAATGCCTATAGTAATGGAGTACAGGTCTAAGCGCAAATCCGGCAGAATCTGCTGACCAAGGTCTTCAAGGCAGTTACCACTTTTCTCATGGAGGTGTCGAGGCACTCGCATGCCAGAGCCATGACATCAGACAGAACATGGGCAGGCTTTTCCATCCTTCACTCTAGCCTGTTGACTGCCTCTCGTAACTCTACCCAATTTTCCACCACCTGTATTGCATCTCCAGCATGTGTGAGATGGCCGTTTCCAGAGGCTCATCAACAGACTCAGACTCAGCAGGTGCCTGTTCTCCACCAGTCCTCCCAGTGCCAGAGATCTGGGCTGTTACTGCGTCAGCCTGCTGTAGAGACGTGTCAGTAAAGTGTTCCCCAGAATGTGACCCCGAGCGTACCCTATAACTAGGACCCACCGCAGTGTGTTCCTCCACAAGTGGAGGGCGCAGGTGAATACGGTGACGGGTCACCTTCAAGTAGCTCCTCAGCTTCCTCCTCTGAGGTTGGCTGAGGGCTGGGGCTTATGTTGGAGTGTCTGGACTTGCTGCTGCCTGTAAGAGAGAGAAGATAGATTTAGTTCATTTAGTTTGTGCTGAATACAACTTTGTATGTCACTCACTGAGAAGGTTAGGATGGGATCTACTCAAGGAGGGCTTGCTGGGAGAGGCCGATCTCGCCTTCCTCACAGAAATGATCTCTGTCCTTCCCTGCTGACTGCCTCCTCGAATTCCAGGGTGGCACCCTCCCTCCTCCAGCTTGGCCTGCATGAAGGCAGATGGATGGAGTGTGATGAGGAGAGATGAAGGAGAGGCTGGGGAGTATGCATGCCTGCTCTGTGTGCTGAGCCTTCCCCAGTAAGGGCTGAGGATGGAGTTTGTGCAGCGCGATAGACGAGATGCTGGCGACGTTAAAGTATCCAAGAGACAATCACTGCCGATATGTGTCCCCCACTAATATTGTGCGAGATCCCTGGCAGTGTAACCCTTTGAGTGCATGATGCCATTATGGGAGTGCGAGATTAGAGTGAGCTGGAGGTTGGCTTGCCCTGGCAGAGCAGATGAGATCACTCATCCTGTTCCTGGACTGCCTTTCACAGGCGGGTGCCCTGTGAGCTGACCTCTCTTGCAAAACCACCTCCCAGGCCGGCGAGGTGATGCCTGTGCGCCTCCTGGAGCCATCCCTTGGTTAGAGGACATCCTGGTGCTGGCGGACTTCACAGGCGAGGGCCTCAAGAGGGTCATTGCTGAACCTTGGTGCAGCTTTTTTCTTGGCCGCAGCCATTTCGAGACGTTTGCTCCACACAACTGGACTGGACGGAGTGAATGTATGTGCTCAGGTGGCGTTTAAACATGGTGCCTGGACCTTCGACCCCATTAAGCAACAACAGGGCAGACGAATCAGTTTCCACCCCACCATGTGATTCAGAGAGTTACTCGCCGATGTATATTCAATTAGCTCCTGGGCGTGAAATTGGACACGAATTCCCGCCATGCTGCCCAGTGGGAAAAGTGCCACCAAACTCGCCCGCCATCGCACTTAGTCTCAAAAATGGAAAATTCTGCCCTTGCCTCTCTCTTTCTCTGGATCTCTTCCAACAGGATCTTCAGTGGGATATTTGAAAACCTGAGGTAAGACCCATGACTCATATCAGATATTCCCCTTATTGCGGCAGTATCATAGTGAAATCTCAAGCTGGCCAGCTCCTGGAGACTTGCAGCTAGCCATGCCTAGTTCCTACCCCAGTTAAAATTGAGTTTACAATAAACACAAATTCCCATAAACAAACAGATGTTGCCTCAAACGTCCACTGTTTGCACTGTTTATGCAGTTAACTTTTTACATTAAAACATTTCTTATTTTCTCAAGGATTTGTCAAAGGATAATTTTCTTCTAACTTTTTACCTATATTAAATCAAAAAGGAGGTTGATTAAAATAATAATATCAATTTGCCATAAACAATCTTTGTTTTGTTTTCTAACACTTGGCAAGGACCCCACGATATCAGGTGTTTCTGTTCCTGCTGTTTGTCATCGTATTGCAGCTGTTATTGTGCTTATAGGTTTTTGTTTTGTGAAAAGGTCATGGCAGGAAAGGACAATGATAATATCTTCATACAAAGGTCATTACTCCCCTGACAGCTTTGAGACTTGAGTCGGCCTTTTTTTAGTCTTGGAAAAAAAACGAAGAGACTCTCAAATTCTCACAGGATGAGGTGACACACCCTGCTCCCTTTCAACCCCTGTTGATGACCAGATTGCACAGTGCCAGGTTTTGTAGGCAGCACAGGCTCAGATTGCACAGATAGGGCTGCTATGTCTCTCTGAAGCGTTGTGAGGTACAAATATCAAGCTGAGGCTCAAGCTTTTGAGGCAGTCTGAGACCTCGAAGTATAAACTTAATTGGAGGCATTAAAAGACACATAAGACTATTCAATATGATAAACAATCGTGTTTTTGCAATTTAAAAAAAAATAATGCTTAACCTGGACAATACTATTACCGAGAGAAAATGGTGGTGAAAAATGTTCAAAAAGCATTTACAGCAACTTGTGGAGAAAAGAAAATGGTTAGAAGTTTATAGAGAATCAAATCAGTTTTTCACTATTTCTCTATAACAGGTATGGCATGACACATTGTTCCGAATAATATTGGAAAGGCTTTTGAATGCCATCTACTGGCAGCAAGAGGAATGATTACAGGTGTGAGCAGCAAACAGTTGCTGACATTTTTAATGAGACTGTGCATAGGAATATGTATACCTATGCCTATTTATTGAAAGGAACAACAAAGGTGTTGGTTTTATTAAGATATGCTTATGAGTTAATCTCCCTAGACATTAAAGCCTAGAAAGTTGATGGCATTGCATCTGTTTCTGGGTCCAAACAGGTGCCTAAGCCTCCAATATCGCAGGCAAAATGTGTATGCTCATTACAAGCCACATTGGCATAGGCAAAATTAAAGACATCCAGGATCCACATGCCTGAGACAAGCATTACAGAATCACAGAATTGTTACGGTGTAGAAGGAGGCCATTTGGCCCATCGTGTCTACACCGGCTCTCTGAGCATTTTAACTTTGTGCCAATCTACTGCCTTTTCCCCGTAACCCTGTGCATTATTTCTATTTAAATAATCATCCAATGCCCTCTTGAATGTCTTGATTGAACCTGCCTCCACCGCACTTCCAGGCAGTACATTCCAAATCCTAACCACTTGCTGTGTGAAAAAGTTTTTTCTCACCTCGCATTTGCTTCTTTTGCAAAACACTTTAAAACTGTGCCCACTGGTTCCCAATCCATTTACGAGCAGGAACAGTTTCTCCCTATCTACTTTGTCCAGACCCTTCATGATTTTGAAAGCTTCTATCAAGTTTCCTCTTAGCCTTCTCCTCTCCAAGGAAAACAGCCCCAACTTCTCCAATCTTTCCTCATAACTGACGTGACTCATCCCTGGAACCATTCTTGTAATGCTCTTCTGCACTCTCTCCATCCTTCCTACAGTGTGGCGCCCAGAACTGTACACAATACTCCAGCTGAGGTCTAACCAGTGCCCTATATAAGTTCATCACAACCTCCCTGCTCTTGTACTCTATGCCCCTATTAATGAAGCCTAGAATACTGTATGCTTTAGGAATAGCTCTCTCTACCTGTCCTGCCACCTTTAATGACTTATGTACATATACACCCAGGTCTCTCTGCTCCTGCACACCCTTTAGAATAGTACCCTTTATTTTATACTGTCTCTCCATGTTCTTTAATCCAAAGTGTATTACTTCACACTTCTCCACATGAACTTCATCTGTCACCTGTCTGCCCACTCCACCAATGCGTTAATGTCCTTTTTAAGTTCTACACTGTCCTCCTCACAGTTTACAATTCTCCCAAGTTTTGTGTCGTCCGCAAACTTTGAAATTGTCCCCTGCACACCAAGATCTAGATCATTTATATACATCAGGAAAAGCAAGGGCCCCAATATCGACCCCTGGGGAACTCCACTACAAACCTTCTTCCAGCCTGAAAAATACCCATTAACCATTACTCTCTGTTTCCTATCCCTCAGTCAATCCTGTATCCATGTTGCTACCATCCCTTCTATTCCATGACCTATAACTTTCCTCACACGTCTGTTGTGTGACACTGTATGGAACACCTTTTGGAAGTCCATATACACCACATCAGCGGCCTTGCCCTCATTAACCATCTCTGTTACCTCTTCAAAAAACTCCAGCAAGTTAGTTAGACACAACTTTCCTTTAACAAATCCATGCTGACACTTCTGAATCAATCCACATTTTACCATGTGGCTATTAATTCTATCCTGAATAATTGTTTCTAGAAGTTTCCACACCACCGCAGTTAAACTGACTGGTTGGTAATTGCAGGGCAGATCTTTACAACTTATTTTGAACAAGGACGTAATGTTTGCAATTCTCCAGTCCTCCGGCAGCTCCTCACAATCCAGGGAACATTGAAAGATTATTGCCAGTGCCTCTGCAATTTCCACTCTCATTTCCTTCAATATTCTTGGATGCATCTCATCTGGTCCTGGTATCTGATCAATTTTAAGTACCGACAGCTTATCCAATACCTCCTCCTTATCAATTTTAAACCCTTCTAGTAACTGAGTTTCCTCCTCTGTCACCATGGTCTGGGCAGCATCTACCTCCTAGATAATGACAGATGCAAAGCATTCATTTCACACCTCAGCCTTGCCTCGTGCCTCTATGTGTAAATCCCCTTTTTGGGGGCACACCCAACACGCCCGAGCGTAAATGATGCGCGATGATGTAGGATGAGCCTCCCGACCTCATCGCGCAGTCTCGTGATATTTCGTTCGGCGGGTGCGTGCCGGAGTTGGCTGCGCGCCTGCTGACAATTAAAAGGCCTGTTAAGGCCATTAAGAAGCTAATTAAATTCAAATTTATGCTGCCCATCCAACCTAACAGTTGGCGGGCAGGCGAAAAGGCCAAGCAGCCTTTACATTTTTTAGGAAACCTCATCCACGGGCGGGATGAGGTTTCCTAAAGCAAATAAACATCAAATAAAAATGTTACTTTTGAACTAAAAACAGGTCCCAGCTCATGTGACAGAGTCACATGAGGGGACATGTTTTATGACAATTTTATTTCCTTTATTTTTTTTTTAAACAGCGTTTCATCTGCCTGAGGCAGCTCCGCGCCTCAGGGGGATTGAAGCACTCTTTCTCGTGCATGCGCAAACTGTGCGCTAGGCCCACTCTCCCTCCTCCTCCTGCCCACACAGGCAGTGCCGAGTGCTGCCTCTCGCGTTCCACACTGGGCGGGCCTTAGTTGGCCACCAGCATGAAATCATGGTGCGGAGTCGATCACTGGCAGCGGTTGGCTTCCTGACCACCCCCGCCTGCCCCCTTCGAGCACCCCCGCCAAGCACCCCCACCAAGGACAAAATCCTGCCCTTTGGTCCCTAATCGGCCCTCTTCCTTTTACCACCCTTTTACTATTGGTGTGCTTATAGAATACTTTGGGGTTTCCTTTTATGTTAGCTGCCAGTCTTTTTTCATAATCCCTCTTTGCTTCTCATAGTTTATTTTTCACATCCTTTCTGAACCTTCTGTATTCAGCTTGGTTCTCATTCCGACACCTGTCGTAAGTACATTTTTTCTTCTTTAACTTAATTTCTATCTCCTTTGTCATCCAGGGAGCTCCGGAATTGTTTGTCCTACCCTTCCCTTTTGAGAGAACATACCCTGACTGTGCCCAAACCAGCTCCTCTTTGAAGGTCGCCCATTGTTCAGCTACTGTTTTTCTCGCCAACCTTTGGTCCCAGTCTATCTGGCCCAGCTCCATTCTAGCCCCATTGAAGTCCGCTCTCTGCCAGTTGATTATTCTTACTCTGGATTGACCAATGTAATTTTTCCATCATTATCCTAAACCTTAAGATACAATGATCACTGTCCCCTAAATGTTCCCCCACTGCCACTTGATCTACTTGGCTCACCTCATTTCCAAGAAGCAGGTTTAGCAGTGCCTCCATTCTCAGTGGACAGGATACATACTGCTGTAGGAAATTCTCCTGAACACAATCTAGGAACGCTTGTCCCTCACTGCCACTTACACTACTGCTATCCCAGTCTATATATGGGTAGTTAAAGTCCCCTATTATAACTACTCCATGATGTTTACACCTCTCTGCAATTTCCTTGTAGATTTGTTCCTCTGTATCCTTCCCACTAGCTGGTGTCTATATATTACACCGAGCAATATAATTGCACCCTTCTTATTTCTTAGCTGCAGCTAGATCGATTCTGTCCTTGAATTCTCTGACACATCCTCTTTCTCCAGTACTGCAATACTCTCCTAAACCAAAAATGCCATCCCTCCTCCTATTTTCCCTTTCCTATCTTTTCTGAACACTTTGTAACCAGGAATATTTAGCACCCCGATCTGCCCTTCCTTAAGCCAGGTCTCCGTTATCGCCACAACATCATAATCCCACAAGGCAATCTGTACCTGTAACTCCCCAATTTTATTAACTATACTCCGTGCATTCACATACATGCAGTGTAACCCTGATTTAGTCTTCACTGCTCGCTCCCTTACTCGACTCCATCTATTAACTTACTATTCTCCATTTTAGTGCTATCTGCCTCTCCCAGCATTCCGTGCACCCTGGTATTACTCTCCAATACTCTCTCCTGGTTCTCACACCCCTGCTGAGTTAGTTTAAACCCTCCCTAACAGCACTAGCAAAACGACCCGCAAGGAACTCAATCCCAGCTCTGTTCAGATGCAACCTGTCCGGCTTGTACAGATGCCATCTGTTCCAGAGCCAGGCCAAGAGTCTAAGGAGTCTAAAGCCCTCCCTCCTGCACCATCTTTCCAGCCACACATTCATCTGTCTTATCTTCCTATTTCTGTACTCACCTGCAAGTGGCACTGGGAGTAATCGGGAGATTGAATCACAGAATCACAGTGCAGAAGAGGCCCTTCAGCCCATCGAGTCTGCACCGACACACGAGAAATACCTGACCTACCTACCTAATCCCATTTACCAGCACTTGGCCCATAGCCTTGAATGTTATGACGTGCCAAGTGCTCATCCAGGTACTTTTTAAAGGATGTGAGGCAACCCGCCTCCACCACCCTCCCAGGCAGTGCATTCCAGACCGTCACCACCCTCTGGGTAAAAAAGTTTTTCCTCACATCCCTCCTAAACCTCCTGCCCCTCCCCTTGAACTTATGCCCCCTTGTGACTGACCCTTCAACTAAGGGGAACTGCTGCTCCCTATCCACCCTGTCCATGTCCCTCATAATCAGGTCGCCCCTCAGTCTTCTCTGCTCCAACGAAAACAACCCAAGTCTATCCAACCTCTCTTCATATTTAAATGTTTCATCCCAGGCAACATACTGGTGAATCTCCTCTGCACCCCCTTCGGTGCAATCACACCCTTCCTATAATGTGGCAACCAGAACTGCACACAGTACTTCAGCTGTGGCCTCACCAAGGTTCTATACAACTCCAACATGATCTCCCTACTTTTGTAATTTTTGCCTCGATTGATAAAGGCAAGTGTCCCATATGCCTTTTTCACCACCCCACTAACATGCCCCTCCGCCTTCAGAGATCTATGGACACACACGCCAAGGTCCCTTTGTTCCTCAGAACCTCCTAGTGTCATGCCGTTCATTGAATACTTTCTTGTCAAATTACTCCTTCCAAAGTGTATCACCTCACACTTTTCAGGGTTAAATTCCATCTGCCACTTATCTGCCCATTTGAACATCCCGTCTATATCTTCCTGTAGCCCAAGACACTCAACCTCACTGTTAACCACCCGGCCAATCTTTGTGTCATCCCCAAACTTACTAATCCTACCCCCCACATAGTCATCTATGTCGTTTATATAAATGACAAATAATAGGGGACCGAGCACAGATCCCTGTGGTATGCCATTGGACAGTGGCTTCCAGTCACTAAAGCCTCTGTCTCCTACAACTAAGCCAATTTTGAATCCACCTTATCAAATTATCCTGTATCCCATGTGCATTTGCCTTCTTTATAAGCCTCCCATGTGGGACCTTGTCAGAGGTCCTGCTTGCTAATTTTCTACCTAGCTCCCTAAACTCCAGTTGCAGGACCACATCCTCCTTCCTACCTATGTTGTTAGTGCCAACGTGGCCCATGACCTCTGGCTGTTCACCTTCTCCCAAAAGAATGCCCTGCAGCCGTTCTGTGACATCCTTGACCCTAGCACCAGAGAGGCAACAAACCATCCTGGAGTCATGTTGACGGCCGCAGAAACTGTTCCCCGAACTAAAGAATCCCCTATCAGTGCTGCCCTTCTGCTCTTCTTCCTCCCCCCCTGTAAAGCTGGGCCACCCGTGGTGCCACGGTCTTGGGTCTTGCTGCACTCCTCCACTGATATCCAGAATGGAAAACTGGTTAAGCAATGGGACCTCTGGGGACTCCTGCACTACCTGCCTGTTTCTCTTGGGCTGCCTGGTGGTCACCCTTTCCCTACCTGCCAGCTTGCCCTTAACTTGCGGTGTGACCACCTCTCTGAACGTGCTATCCACGGAGTTCTCTGCCTCATGGATGCACCTCAGTGACTCCAGTCATTGCTCAAGCTCTGAAACACGGAGCTCAAGCCTGTGCAGCCGATGACACTTCCTGTACATGGGCTCGCCTGGGACACGAGAAATATCCATGACTCCCCACGTGCCACAGGATGGGCATTCCACTTGGCTGAGCTGACCTGTCATGCCTTAACCTTAAACTTTTAAATCACTTTTTTACTCAAACTTTGGTACTTTTATTTACTTTAAACTTGCTCTTGTACTGTTAACTATAAATTGGAGGTTAGTAGAAAGTAGCAATGCTTCACCCCTACTCACAAATCAGCTCCCTCTCCTGCGCCTATAAATCACTCACCTTTGGGAAGAGCAGTCGGACAGGTGGACCTGTGGGAGATACATGGAGCGGGGAGAGAGTAAATACAGCCTGGGAGAGCCTCCTACATCGCTCACCTTCAGAAAGAGCAGTCGGACAGGTGGACCTGTGGGAGATACATGGAGTGGGGAGAGAGTAAATACAGCCTGGGAGAGCCTCCCTTATCGCTCACCTTCAGAAAGAGCAGTTGGACAGGCGGACCTGCGGGAGATACATGGGGCAGGATTTTCCCATCGGTGAGCGGGCCCCACCCCCCCGCTCGCCAATGTGTAAAATGCCATCCAGTGACGCCTGGCGGAACTCCCGACGTCACCGCGCCCCATTTAAATTTTCTGGTAGGCGGCGGCGCAGCAAAATCAGCTGCACGCCCATCGACCTGTCAATGGCCAATTGAGGCCATTGACAGAGTCATTAAACTAATTAGTGGACCTGCCCGTCCAACCTTAAAGTTGGCGGGCAGGCCAGGAGCCCCGGTGGGCATTAGAAGAAGCATGAAACCTCATCCGCGGACAGGATGGGGTTTCATGTACGTTTTTAAAAATTTTAATAAAGTTTTTGTAAAAATTATGGACATGTCCCAATTCATGTGACAGTGTCACATGAGGGGGCATGTCAGGGAAATTTTATTTTCCTATTTTTAGCTTTTTAACATTTAGAGCCGATCTCCCTGAGGCAACACTTGGCCTCAGGGAGGTGAGTGCGCTCTTTCGTGCGCATGCGCACTCTCGATTTTGGGAATCCCCATCCCCGCCCGCACAGGGAGCGCCAGCGCTTCTGTGCAGACGTCACACTGGGCGGGCCTTAATTGGCCTGCCCATGTAAAATGGCGCCGCGCCGCTGATTGGGGGCACCAATTGGAAGCGTGCCTGTGCGCGCCTGCCCTTCAGCTTCACCCCCGACGGGGTTAAAATCCTGCCCTTGGAGTGGGGAGATAATAAATAAAGCCCGGGAGTGCCTCCTACATCACTCACCCTCAGGAAGAGCAGTCGGAGAGGCCGACCTGCCAGCGGCTCGGGCCGGGCCCACGCTGAGTTCGAAAGGAGAGTAGAAGAGAAAAACATTGTGACATCACAGGAAAGAAGCCATTTGATTGGTTGGTGTTTGGTGAGTATCTGGTGAGTATCTAGTCAGTGTTTAAGGCTTATTCTATTCCTAAGTTTAAAATAAAGTAGGAACTGTACTTATTGGTAAGGTTTATTAAGTAGGGCCAACTAAAATAATTTTCTACTTGGATTAAACAGTGTAAGTTCAGGGGGTAAAACACTGAGAGTTCAGGAGATAAAACAACGAGAGTTCAGGAGATTAAATAGCAGGAGTCCAGGAGATTAAACAGCAGGAGTTCAGGCGATAAAACAGTGAGAGCTCAGGAGATAAAACAGCGAGAGTTCAGGAGATTAAACAGCAAATGTTCGGGAGATAAAACAAGAGTTCGGGGATAAAACAGCAGGAGTTCAGGAGATAAAACAGTGAGAGTTTAGGAGATTAAACAGCAGGAGCTCAGGAGATAAAACAGTGAGAGTTCAGGAGATTAAACAAGAGTTCGGGGATAAAACAGCAGGTATTCAGGAGATAAAACAGTGAGAGTTTAGGAGATTAAACAGCAGGAGCTCAGGAGATAAAACAGTGAGAGTTCAGGAGATAAAACAGCAAGAGTTCAGGAGATAAAACAGCGAGAGTTCAGGAGGTAAAACAGCAAGAGTTCAGGAGATTAAACAACGAGAGTTCAGATGATAAAACAGCAGGAGTTCAGGGGATAAAACAGCGAGAGTTCAGAGGATAACACAGTGAGAGTTCAGGGGATAAAACAGCGAGAGTTCGGGAGATAAACAGCGAGAGTTCAGGGGATAAAACAGCGAGAGTTCAGGGGATAAAACTGCGAGAGTTCAGGGGATAAAACAGCGAGAGTTTGGGAGATGGACAGCGAGAGTTCAGGGGATAAAACAGCGAGAGTTCGGGAGATAAACAGCAAGAGTTCAGGGGATAAAACAGCGAGAGTTCAGGGGATAAAACAGCGAGAGTTTGCGAGATAAAGCAGTGGCCAGAATTTTCCAGTTGGCGATTTGGGGTCGGGGCCCGCTTGCCGATGGGAAAATGACGTGGGATGACCTCGGGAGGAACCCCCAACGTCATCCCGGTCCCTTTAAATTTTTAGGAAGGCGGGTGGACAGCGAAATCAGCTGTCCGCCTGCCGACCTGTCAATGGGGCCAACTGAGGCCATTGACGGGCTAATTAAGATCATTAAAGACCTGCCCATCCAACATTAAACCCAGCGGGCTTCTGATAATACATGAAACCTCATCCACTGGCGGGATGAGGTTTCATGTCCGTTTTTAAAAAGTTTAATAAAGTTTATGTCGTTTTTATTAACATGTCCCATCTCGTGTGACATTGTCACATGAGGGGGACATGTTAATAATATTTTTATTTTTCTATTTTTTAACTTTTGTGCACTGTCACTAATCTCCCTGAGACAGCACTTAGTCTCAGGGAGCAGTGCGCTCTTTTGTGCACATGCGTGAAAGAGAGCACTTTGACAGCTGGGGGTTCCCTCCACCCCCCCCCCCGCACAGGAAACGCATAGCACTTCCTGTCGGGAAGGCCACTGGGCGGGCCTTAATTAGGCCGCTGGGCAGGCCTTAATTGGCCCGCCCACCCAAAATGGCGGCGGGCCCCGTTTCGGCAGCGGGGGTCAGCTGCCCGCCCGCCACCGAGCCGGTGGGGCCCGCACGCCAGCCAAGGGCTAAATTCTGCCCAGCGAAGGTTCGGGAGATAAGACAGCCGAGTGGAGCGACAGTCAGGAGATTAAAAACAGCGCAAGTACAGAAACATAAGTTTCTAAAGCCCCTTTGCATATGTAAATAAGGGGCTTAAGATATCTTTGTTGCCCACTCTGTTAGACTGATCTGTCTGGTGCAGCCAGCACTTCCACCAGAGGCATGCACTGAAACATGTGACCTTAATAGTGGTCTGCAGGGTGCCATTGAAAAGATAAATTTGTTAAAAAAAGATACCTGAAGTTGGATTTAGATTGAATGACAGATATACACTGTGCCAATTTTACTCCTCATTGATTTCACTTAAATCGTCCAACAGTTGACTGTCCAACTCAAAACCTGTACCATTGTTATTGGGTAGGCGAGGTTAAAATGGGCCAAATGCAGGGATCCAATGGTATATTGAGCTCATTACTGGAAGTACCTTGAGGCTTATTTTCACGACTTGAATGACGCTTTGCAGGCTGATGACTTGAGAAGGGCTGCAATATAATTTGAAGGATTTTAAATCCCTGGTGTCACCCTCATCCTAAGGGCACCTGATGCCTCTCTTCCCACCGCACAGAACTAACTTTGTCCGACTCTGGTCCCTTGTGCATTCCCCATTCCCTTCAGCCACCATTGTTGCCATGCCCTTCAGATATATAAGTCCCATGGTCTGGGATTTATATATCTGCAGACCACTATTAAGGTCACATGTTTCAGTGGATGTCTCTGGTGGAAGTGCTGGCTGCACCAGACAGGTGAGTCTAACAGAATGGGCAACAAAGAGATCTTAAGCCCCTTATTTACATATGCAAAGGGGCTTTAGAAACTTACGTTTCTGTGCTCGCGCTGTTTCAATCTCCCGACTATCTCTCCACTCTCCCGAACTCTCATCGTTTTATCTCCCAAACCCTCGTTGTCGTATCTCCTGAACTCTCGCTGTTTTATCCCCTGTGCCTTTCCACCTAGTTCTTTGCCTTTGTTACCCTCTTTAAAACCCATGCCTAAAGCAAATTCTTTTTCCACTATCTGTAGAGGTAAAAATTAAACACAAAAATACATCTTTAGAGTATATCTGATTCTCCTATTCTCCAGGTGGTTGCAATTGACAAAATTCAGGCCATTTCATGAGTTCATCTACACCCACGTTTTGGTTTAATGTTTGTAAGTTTCCTTTAAACTTTGTCCTTGGTTTTTTCAGCTGACCTGACTTAGGGGCTGTGCCTGATTTATCCCTTATTGTGTTAATTTAGTTTATTGTTTTGACTCAAAAAGAGTTACACCCACGTTCTAAACCTACAGCAAGGTTAAAGCCTCACATTTATAAAAAAGAATTATTGGAACGTAAAGCCATTATAACATACTCTGCAGCTAATTTTTGCTTCAAAAATTATCGTTTTACACTGTTGATGCAATTTTACGCTCTGCTGCATTTTTGTAAATTTAACAAGAATAACACCAAACGTGTTTCCACTTTTGGAGCATCTGTAAGTTGTGCACCTTTATCAGTGAGCTTTTCGGTAAGTAATTTTTAGAAATAACTTTTTATTTAATTAAAATTTCTGAAGAAAATTACAAATTTATTCATACAAGACATCAGTCATGAGAACCACAGCTCAAAGTAAGCCAAGTGCTCACTTATTTTGGAGCTTAATGACAAAGTCAAAAATAACAACAAAAAATGCTTTATGTAATTTCATATTTTTATTTAACTTTAAACATCTTAACTGCATCGTATAATAAGAAAGTTTCAGAATCATTAATGCCAGGAGGTTTAAGAAAATATATTTTCTATGGAGAAGTTAAAAGTTTATTCAAATGTTGATGTTCCTAGGAGACAATTTGAATACTTAATGCCCATGAGTTGCATTCCGTTTAATAATGTTGTGTGTGAATTTCTACTTTGATTTATACTGATACTTAAATTTAAGTGCACACTTAGGGAAAACTTTCTGATGAAATCTATATTTTGAGGGCCTTCAATGACCATTTAATGCTTTTTGAATAATTAAATGCAGGATGGGGATTAAATCTCAAACTCCTGAAGAGTGGTACAGTAATGGAAATGTAATTGAAACATGTAGTTTCTTGACACAAAATCTCCTCCTATATATTAAGTTCCAAAGTATGGGGACAAAGATTAATTGTTTACCAGGGACAATGCAAAGGAATACTAACCAACATCGATTGCCTAAATATCAATGTTTTTAACCATATAGTTATCACTGTCATTAAGCAAAATATTATTGGATTTCTCTTAGTGCCGAACGTGTTTCCATTTTTGGAGCATCTGTAAGTTGTGCACCTTTATCAGTGAGCTTTTCGGTAAGTAATTTTTAGAAATTATTTTTTATTTAATTAAAATTTCTGCAGAAAATTACAAATTTATTCATACAAGACATCAATCATGAGAACCACAGCTCAAAGTAAGCCAAGTGCTCATTTATTTTGGAGCTTAATGACAAAGTCAAAAATAACAACAAAAAATGCTTTATGTAATTTCATATTTTTATTTAACTTTAAACATTTTAACTGCATCATATAATAAGAAAGTTTCAGAGTCATTAATGCCAGGAGGTTTAAGAAAATATATTTTCTATGGAGAAGCTAAAGTTTATTCAAACGTTGATGTTCCTAGGAGACAATTTGAATACTTAATGCCCATGAGTTGCATTCTGTTTAATACTCAGTGATGTTACTAAATGATTTAATTTTATGTTGACAATGTGTGTTAGATTGTAGATTTTTGATTTGTATTTATAAGCTAATATTGCCACACTAACATTTTTCCTTGTGTAAGATTTTGACAGCAAATGTTTGGTTACTCTAATCTGATGGTTACTGGAAGGCAAAACATATAACATTGTATTAACATAAAACAACAGCTATTAGAAAACATAAACATCTGATTTTTGTTCTTCATTTGAGAAATTGGTTAAAAATATAGCAGTGGAATCCAATGACCTGATTTCTTTTTTCCTTTCTGTTCCTACTGATCCTAAGGTAACTTTCAACACGTTAGTGCCTCCAATAAGATAGTGGAAATAGAAGTATGATATAGGCCTGTTAATCCTTCATGTTATAACATTATCAATAGCACTTGTATCATGTAGAATTATTTAAGATAGCAGCTTGATCCCGAATTCAAATGAAACCTTATACATCTACACTTGTTGGGTACAATTTTAAAAATAAATTCAAATTTGACACCGATAAAGGATGTGATGATGAAGTGAACTACCAAAGGAACAAAATGATAACAAACACATCTATATTTCTAACCACCAATAATGAGAATCTTCTCAACTCACTCAGAATCTAAACAAATAGAGGGAAATAAATAAGAAGCCAAAGGAAAATGAATGAAAAAACTCAGAAACATACCCCGTATGGGAGCATCAAGTGTACTCTTATATACTGTATAGCATCTGAAATAAATGAAATCAAGTCTGAATTTTACTATTGTCAAGATATTTGTATTATAAATCTATGATACATTCATGATTTGAACCAAAACTATTCATTTAAAACATTGGTCTTTTGTTGATTTGGTTTATATATTTTTCTTCTGTTAATGGTATCAGTGGCACCAGTTCATTTTTAAATTGCTGTCACCTCCTCGAAGAAAGTAAGAATTATATTCATGCAAATGTTATACTTACATAGGCAACACACCACTGAAGCAGCAAACAGAAAAAAATGCCAAATAAGATTACATTTTTGTGATCATAATCACCATTTATTATGCTATTGGTATGCAGGTCTTGTTCATGTAGCTGAGTATATCTTAACAGAATTTTATAATGCCATAGTTAATTTTTAAGGCTTTAAAGCAAGACTGTACTGATACGTAATTATCCATTGAGAATAAATTTAGAACAAATTAATCTAAAGAAATTACGCTTTACGGCAACGCAGTTCTTGTAGAGTACACAAAATTATTTTTCTGTTTCCTTCGGATGTTTCTAGCTCACATTTTTTTCAAGATGACACCCACTGATTGCTGTCATTTTATACATATTTGGACATTTTGTTTATGCCACAGTTTCTCTGAAGTTGCATTTGGGTTGATAAAACCACAGTGTATGTATTGCAGTAAAAATGGTGGGAAGTGTCAAGATGTATCTTCTCATTTAGGCAGGCACTTTAAGTCAGATAATGTAACTGACTGGTCTCAATGTTGCCATTTCAGGGATATTCTTTTGCAAAATAAGCTTCTTTTAACTTATTCTACTCACTATGTGTGCAGTTTGATCAAGAGGTAACAAAAAATTTGTACCATAATTTCAATATTTTCAGGAATAAGGAGGATGGAATTAAGTTAAGATTAGTTTACACTCTTCAATTAATCCAGTGACAAAAACATGAAATGGAATGTAAGATAATTGCTTCTAGGAGGGTGTGTGTGTGTGGGAAAGGAACATGCTAACCAAAAGACTTTGGAGTACCAAGGTGTTTTAGAAAATTGCAGAAAATCCAAGTAAATTCTTGACATATCCTTGGTAATTTTTCTTTCAATATCAATTCATCTCTTAGGTTATCTTAACGGACATTAACGTTTTTTGATCTTTTTGTGTTTCACCCTTTAAAGTGATGATATTGAAAGTCAGGTGTCAGTTGAACTGTTGAAAGAAAAGTCATTTAAAGGGAAAATGTGGATTCTGTCATGCCACTAATTAATTTGAGTTATCTGAATGTATTTGTAGCTTTTGAAATTTTTGATTCTTTGTTCTTTTTACTGTTTAGCTAAAATGTGTCAGTAATATTGTCTCTTGTGAGATTTTTAAAAGGATGCTCAGAAACATACCCAGTATGGGAGCATCAAGTGTGCTCTTATATACTGTATAGCATCTGAAATAAATAAAATCAAGTCTGAATTTTACTATTGTCAAGTTATTTGCATTATAAATCTATGATACATTCATGTTTTGAACCAAAACTATTCATATAAAACATTGGTCTTTTGTTGATTTGGTTTATATATTTTTCTTCTGTTAATGGTATCAGTGGCACCAGTTCATTTTTAAATTGCTGTCACCTCCTCGAAGAAAGTAAGAATCATATTCATGCAAATGTTATACTTACATAGGCAACACACCACTGAAGCAGCAAACAGAAAATTGTTGGCTAGGTTCTGATTTAAACAGAACATTTCTCCCGCCCTGTGTTATGTTGTTTGAAGGGTGTCTTTATTTTAATGTTGTGCCTATTCCATTTAACAAAAGTAATTATTTTTCCTGTAATGCACAGTTCAGAACTTTAGTCAATTTTTAAAAATCTATTCCAAAAAACACTTCTATGTAAAGACTAGAATTTTCCATTGATACAATCTACTCAGAAGCAAGCTGTGGACAGAATTTATCCGTCATTAATTAGTGGTTTATTTTTCCACCTTAAGAAACATAATTTTTAACAGTAAAATATATAAACTGCAAATGTGCAAAACTTATTTTATTCAAGGGAAGAATGAGTAAGAGCTTCTGGTATGCTAGACTGCCAAAAAAAATGTATTTGTTTAATGGAGGTTTGCAGCTTAGCAAAGGTTGATTAAAAGAACGTTGTTGTCTGGTCTAGTGTACTTGTGCGATGCCTAATTGTGTGCATTCATTGTTTCTGTATCAGTAAAGTCTATCACTTTCTATTTAAATATTAAAATGGCTAATTAAAATATGTGCAAAATAGAAGATTTTGAAGAATGACCTCCATTGGAAATATTAAAGGAGTTTTCTCTTTTCAAATGCTGATGGGCCTGCCATACCTGTATTTTCAGCTTTTATTTCAGCATCAGACAGTTTTTATATGTCAAAGAAGTAATGTATTGGCAGTAATTAGAAACAATTTTTCTCCCTAATTTGAATTACAGAGCAGCAATTTGTTAAATAATAACAAGCGAAATTGATTCTGTTTAAATATCCATTCTTTTGTTGTGTTAAAATATTATGCAAAAAGTGTGCAAGAACCACAGCAGTGTGTGGAAACTTATCCATCATGTTAAATTTTTGGTGCAATATAGTTTGAGCTTCATTCAGCCTGCATTAGTCAATAGGCCATTAAAAATCTCAACAGCTGTGATGCATTGATGAAGAAGTGATTTCAGTTGATTATTTTGGATCCTCAGTAAATGCTATGTTTTATTTAAATTAACAGCTAATTGATGCATATGATCAACAGCAGTCAGGAAAAGACCATTTTGTCAATGAATGTCCGACACATTGCGATGCCTTGTGCACCACAATCTACGTACTCCCTTCCCATCCAAAACCATGTAATCTCCTGGGAGAGGTGAAAACCCCAGGAAATTTTGGGAAAAAATTGTTAAATATATCTCTCACCGCCTTAGGTGATCAAAACTAGCCCAGAAGGTCATGCTGACCCTGATAATGCTATGTGGCACCAACTTTTATACGAGATGAACACTGCCTCAGCCAGGTCCAATCCTTACTTGAAGGAATTCAGCGAATTATTCTTGGATCTGTATATGTTTCAGTTGAAGTTAGTTGGTGTAGTGTAGCTTGGCAAAATGATACAAAGCTGTGGGTTCAGGACTTTATTTGCACAAAACGCAGGAAAGGAATATATATGCAAGTTCGTTTACTGAATTTTTGGCAAATGGTTTTAATAAAACTTCAAGTATTTTTAAAATCATATTTAAACAATTGAAATTTTTTTATTTCTTGGCCAATGATTGTGGCCTATGAAAATGTATACCAAAACTTCGAACTGGTTACATATGTATACCAAAGATGTGTTCCAGAGTTAAGTTCATGTGTCATGCATGTCAATCGTTTTATAAACAGTGTCGTTGTTGAATGCCTTACATTTCTGACTGTCTGCAAGTTGCAGATGTGGCATTCTGACAGCATATAATGAATGATATATATATTGGTGCCAGTTGGCTATTATGTGTAGCTTGCTAGAAACTGATATGAAGAGAATCTTAGGCCAAAGCAAGAAGGGTAAGTACAAATGCTTTATAAGATGCATTTATCGAGGCTGTTCAGCTTGTCCACTCTGGATAAATGTAAACTTCATGATGATGTAAAATGTCAATCGAGGATCTGTAAAGATTCAAATATCATGGCTGGTGTAAAACTAGCAGGCTTTCCTCAGTTAAATTTTTAAAAAGTATTTGCAAGAAGAATCATAACAAAATACTCAAGTGCTCTTGAGGTTGTTTACGATGCAGTTATACTGTAACTTTAGTATCATTACTAAGTGGTTTCTGCTTTGCATTGGCTCTAAAATTGCAGCATATCTCCCAATTTGGGTCTTGACCTGACTATGGAGGGAAGTGATGGAAGGTTCACCGGAGATGTCAGTTTTACACCATTGACACAATCTGGAGTATAAACGACTGTGCAACATCAAATTTAGTTTGCAAAATGCTAAGGGGACCCACTGGACCTCCTGGACACTTAAACTAACATAGCACTCATTTAAATATATTGAAGCAAAAGCAAAATATTGCAGTTGTTAGAAATTTGAAATAAAAACACGAAATGCTGAAAATACTCAGCAGATCAGGCAGCACCTGAGGAGACAGAAACCAGTGTTTCAGATCGAATGCAGGAGCTCTTAATAGACTCAAAATTTATTTGTCAGAAACAGTACTTATGTAGACAAGCACTCTCCTAAATCTATAACAAAACGAAATACTGCAGATGCTGAAAATCTGAAATAAAAGCAAAAAATGATGGAAATACTCAGCAGATCAGGTGGCATCTGTGGAGATTCAGGTCAAAGATGTTTCATCAGAACAGAACTCTCCTAAATCTGATGGTTAATATTGCAGACAAATAGTATCGTCAAGGTATTAGATGTGTTGAAAACTGACATGACTTTTCAGATATTGGTAGTGGCAGCATAACTGCACATCTATTTTCAAATTCAGCTCACAGGATGGTGACTGGAAATTCTGATCTGATGCTGTGCGCCCGCCAAACTGTCAAAGGCCTATTAAGGCCATTTAAATATCAATTAAAATCCTTAACTGAGCTGCCCGTCCAACCTTAAGGTTGGTGGGCAGCCGAAGAGCCCAGGTGGCCTGTTTCATGAAGGATTTATAATTCAAATAAATTTCTTTATTAAAATTCATTGACATGTCCCAGCTCATGTGACACTGTCACATGAGGGGACATGCCTGAAATTTATTTCTCTTTATTTAAGTTTTTGACAATGTAATTAGACTCCCTGAGGCAGCCCTGTGCTTCAGGGAGATTTCTGCGCTATTCGTGCACATGCACATGAAAGACCGCAGGCCCTGACTCAGCCTCCTCCCCCCACCTGCACAGGGAGAGCATAGCGCTTCCGGGTGCGCGTCACGCTGGGCGGGCCTTAATTGACCTGCCCATGTAAAATGGCTGCGCACCCACCCGCTGAACGCTCCCTGTGAGGGCAGGGAGGGGATTCTCTGAGAGGTGCCCTGCGCTCTTTCGTGCATGTGCCTGAAAGAGCACAGAGATCACAGAGAGGTGCCTCAGGGAGATTTGTTTCAGTGCTAAAGTTTTAAATAAAGGTTTTTAACACTTTTAAAACATGTCCTCTCATGTGCCACTATTACATGAGCTGGGACGTGTCAAAGAATAAAAGTACACATTTTTATTAGATTTTAAAACACTTCATGAAACCTCATCCCGCCCGTGGGTGAGGTTTCATGAAAAATGCGAAGGCCGCCTGGGCTCTTCACCTGCCTGTCAACCTTAAGGTTGGACGGGCAGCTCATTACATTGAATTAATTAGGTTTTAAATGGCTTTAATAGGCCTGTGACAGTTTGGCGGGCGCACAGCCGAACTGGACCTCTGAATGATGCGCGATGACGTCGGGACGCCCACCCAATGTCACCGTGCGACATTTTACGTGTCGGCGAGCAGGCCCCGCCCCCGCTCGCCGATGGGAAAATTCTTCCCTAAATGTTAAAACTGACAGCAGTATTACCACAAATATGTGAAGTGGTTTGCATCAGTGTGGTCACTTAATCTTGCCTGCTTTTTGTATTCGAGTAAACTGATGATCCCATGGTCTTGTGGCGCATTGGTAGAGATCTTACGTCTGGGTCAGAAGCTCTGGGTTCAAGTCCCACTTCAGGACTTGATGGCCACGGAAGAGTCGTACAAAATGTGGCCAAACAGATTGATTATCAGCCTGTAAATCCTTCTAATGCACCTGATGGCAGGAGGTAAAGAGGAGGAGAGAGTTTCTGGTCAGCCATACCGACAGTACCACTGCAGTACTTTGCCAAGCATTATCATGGACCAATCCAATGGCAGTTCATGGTTGCCAACACTCTCCTAGGGCATAGTACCTGAAGGAGGAGGCAGATGATGCCACATTTTTATTTAACTGGATGAGGAGCAGAAAACTGAATAAATTTCAACATACTCTTTTGTTATTGAGCTCAGTACAAAAAAATTAAAATAATTAACTGAGCTGCTTGTCCAACCTTAAGGTTGGCGGGCAGGTAATGAGCCCAGGCGGCCTTCGCATTCATCATGAAACCTCATCCAAGGGTGGGATGGCAATTAAAGGCAGATCAGTTATTTGTGTGTCTCCAAGTATTCTACAGATTGATATCTGTAGTATAATAGCATCCTACAACATCTGGAGAGCAACCATGTGCTTATGGAGGGATAGGGAAAGATAAAATAAAGGCAGCGCAGAACATTCAAAAATATATGGAAGGAAACAAACAGTAATGAGGACTATTGTCATATAGTGAGGACTAAAACAATGTAAGAAGATGGCAACAGAAGACCGCAGGTAACAGTGAAGGGTCCAAATCTTTTTGGGGCTGAGTATGTTGTGTGAAACAATATTTAAGAGGTAAATGGAATAGGACTATTACGGAGGAGTAGGAAACAGCAGATATATTAATTATGTTCTTCATTTTAATATTTCACAAGTACAACTAGTTATTTTCAATTTCCATTTGGCAACATATTCAGACCTCAAAGACACATCATGGAAAGGAGATGGATATTTTTAAATTAGATTTTAACAAAGCTTTTGATAAAGTGCCACATTGGTGACTACTTTGTAAATTTGGAACATATTTTACAGTTGAAGTATTGCTGAAATAAATCAAAAAATGGCTGAAAGAGAGGAAGCAAAAGATAATTGTCTTCGGGCAGTTTTGGGATGGAAGATACTACTTTGCAGAGTGTCTCAGTGATCAGTGTGGATGTTACTGTTTGTAATGTACATAAAACCACTTGATCATGGGAAAGAAACAAAAACTCTCCAAGATTGTAAATAACAGCAACATTGAAGGATTGTAAACAACAGAGTACTGGTAGTTTAAATACCGTAGAAATAGGATAGACTGCAAAGCTGATGTGCTTTAATGCAGACAACTGCAAAGTCGTGAGACTGGGAAAGTATGGGTATTGGGAAAATATGCTAAATGATATTATTCCAGAGGACACAACAGAGGAGAGGGATTTAGGGGTACTGGTTGACAGGCTATTCAAACCACAGTGTGTGGTAGCCGCAAAAAATTCATGAGAAATGGAGGTCAAAGGCAAGGGAGTTGGGAATAGTGCGGAAACTTAGGGCTGAATTTTCTCCCGGTCAGGGGGGAAGTTGGTGGGCGGGCACATACGGGCGTGCTTCCGATCGGCGCCTCCGATCAGAGGCGTGCCGCCATTTTACGTGGGCGGGCCAATTAAGGCGCGCCCAGCATGACGTCCGCACAGAAGCGCTATGCGCTCCCTGTGTGGGCAGCGGGGGGAAAATCCCAAAATCGAGAGTGCGCTCTTTCGCGCATGCGCACGAAAGAGCGCACTCATCTCCCCGAGGCTAAATGCAGCCTCAGGGAGATCATCTGTAAATGTAAAAATGACAAAAATAGAAAAATAAAATTTCCCTTACATGTTCTCTCATGTGACAATGTCACATGAGTTGGGACATGTCCATAATTTTTACAAAATCTTTATTAAAATTTTTTAAAGCCTACATGAAACCTCATCCCGCCCGTGGATGAGGTTTCATGTTTTTTTCTAGTTCCCACCGGGGCTCCCAGCCTGCCTGCCAATCTACTTAATTACTTAATTGACCCAGTCCATGGCCTCAATTGGCCATTGACAGGTCGGCGGGCGCACAGCTCATTTTGCTGTGCTCCCACCTTCTTGAAAATTTAAATCAGTTGTGGTGACGTCGGGAGTTCCCCCCAATGTCACTGGGCATCATTTTACGTGTTGGCGAGCGGGCCCCACCCCCGCTCGCCAACTCATAAAATTCTGCCCTTCTCCATGAGCATATAGTGAGAAAAGTACAATTGGAGGAAGGTCAGTTAGGCGATGTGCTAACCGAGACAGGAAACTGACCACGCATTGCTTTGTCTGTGATTGAGACTTTGGCTACAGAGAGACCACAAAAGAAGATAAGGTTAGCGAGGAGACCAATGATATGGTATTTGAGTCTAGCCTAGTTTCTGGGCATTATGATGAACTCCAACTGAAGCCATGGGGAGTGTAGGCTAAAACAACATTCCAACTATAGACCCATGTCATAAACAGGATAATGTAGGACACAGTAATGCAAAATATACAGTAATATGGAGTATACAAATAGACGTTTGGTAGTACAGAACTTGAGTATTGTTGAAAAAAGAGACATACCAAAGCTTTTTATCTTGCACCCATTAGGACACTTTGCAAGAATACCAATGTGAGGGGGAAAACAACAATTTATATTGTATGAGAAGAAAGTGCTGATTGGTTGGCAAGTGCATTGTGATTAGTAGAGGCATTGCCATAAAGAATGCACCATTGATGGTTACTGACAGTTAACTGCCAAGCATTGTTTGAAATTTAAACCATGCAGCTTGACCCTGATTGGTCAAGGTATTGCCTTGAGGAATGAGTCAGCAAATGGTTGTCACTTATCTTGTTTAGCTGAAACAGGCGGAATGTGTGTACATGTTCTTTCTGTCTGCAAAGAACAGGACCCTGTGTATTAATACATGTAGCTTCCGCTACATGCAAAAGCACCACATTGTGAGCCCAACTGACAATCTTAAATTGGTTGTCAGCGTAATTCTGGGCACACTAAGTATTATTTAGCAAATGTTGTCCAATCGAGAATCACATCTAATGTTGGACACTGTTTTGAGTTTTGCAAACACAAGCTGTTTTGGTCTGTACCCTATCCTTTGCGAACAGCAGCTGGGACAAGCTGTTTGATATGATCTGCCAGTCTTTGGGATGTGCAGCCTACATAGCTATCATCACACTGGCACTGAAATTCATACACCACATTACTCATTTGTGTGATAGGCAGAATGTCATTTTGGCTTGACAGCAGCATCCTGTTAGTGGTGAATACTACTCATGTTGCTACTGCATAATAGTAGCATGAGGCAGCTAGCTTTACCTGTTGCTCAACTATTTTAGATACCATACCCCTCCAGGGTAATCTGAGGTAGACTGGGCACTTTTCAGGGCTGAGAGTGACAGCCTTAAGCCCATTCATGAGTTTGCGTGATATACAGCGCAAAATGATCTGATCAGGATAACTATTATTCTGCAGGATGCCTTTGATGCACCCTATTTCAGCATCAAGCTTGCATAGTGAGCAAATGGCTCAGGCCCTATTTACAAAATTACCGATAAGACCAATCTTATAGCGTGTGGAACTATAAGAATCCTAATGCGTGTATTGACCAGTGAAGGTAGGTTTGCGGAAGACAATGGTAGAGAACTGTCTGGCAGATTTCTCAACTAGTACATGAAGGAAGCAGAACTCATTTGACTGCTCCATTTCAAAGGTGAATTTGAGCACAGGATGGAGCCCATTAAGACATGTAAGGAAATTATTGCATGCAGCTGTGGATTTAAATATAACGAACGTATCGTCCACATATCGGAAATATGCGAGAGGTAAGAGGTTGGGTGTCATTCCATCGAAGACACGTTTCTCATGGAACCCAACAAAGATGGTTGCGGGAGCTGGGCCTAGATAGATCACATGGCAACACCATCTATTTGGGCATACATGCTGTCATTAAAACTGAACTCAACTGCGCGAGTTGCTGAGTTCATAAGCTCAATGAATACAGATTCACACAATAGTGGCGGGTCTAGATCACCGTGATACAGTGCTGCAGCACAAAATCTATGGCTTCATTAAGTGAAACATTGGTGAAGAGGCTAGCATTGTCAAATGAGCACGTGGACACTGCTTTGTAAGTCCTGTATGGCCAGCGCATATGTGAAGAAATCCTTCACCGTGTATGTGGAAAACTTGCCCAAAATGATTGTGACAATTCACCCAACCATTTGGAAAATTCATGTTGTACAGGACCAGTCATAGATAAGATAGGACATTAAGGGAGTGTGTGTCTTGGCAGCCCATACATGCATCAGGACACTTTGCAAGAATACCAATAAGACAACAATTTATACTGCATGAGAAGAGAGTGCTGATCAGTTGGCAAGTGGACTCTGATTTGTAGAGGCATTGCCATGGAGATGCACCAGTGACGATGACTGACAATTAACAAGGACCAACTTCGGGATATCAACAACATAGTTCGACTGACAGGTAAGTTAAGAACAGGCAAGTTGTCTATCAAATTTCTCCAAGCGTATATTAAGCCCGACGGACATCGCGAGCCATGAGGATGAACCCTGTCATATGTATCACGTGGCAGCTCATCGCTCTTACACAAGTCCAGCAAGCATTTTTTTTTAGCTTACTTTCAAGCAAGGCTGTCCAATCATGTTCAGTGGCAGGTCCATTGGGTACAGATTTAGAATGGTGTGCATTTTGTTGAGACAGTCATGCTTGTTAAGGATGACTATTCCCATCCCTTTGTCAGGTTTACTGATGTGTATGTCCAAGTTGATCTTAAGGCCTCGCAATGCTGTAAGACATTTGCATTGCATACGAAAGTCAGACAGGTCATTCGGAATCCTGCAATATGCATGCATTGGATCAGCTAGGTGCACTTTCAAGGATTCAGCGTCTTTAGTGGATGCCGGTTTTATGACAGGATAATTGAGAGTAGAGGAGTTTGAACTCAGCAAATACCTCTTCCTGTTTGATTTGGGATGAAGGCCCACCAAAATTGAAACCATGTGCAAGAACAAACTCCTCGCTTTCTGAAAGTAAATGGTCAGAGAGATTTGTTACGTGTTTAGTGGTGTCATTTATTGCATCGCCAAATCGCTTCTGCTTTAGTGAGTTTAAAGTGCGGGCACGTTTCAAAGGGGTAGTTTTTATGGTGCAGTCGTCTATTTAAGCAATATAGCAGTATAAATGGATCAAATTGAAAATGAAAGAAATTTGCGCACCACAAACCAAGCTCAGTTTAGGGCACATGTAAATTAATAACCCTGTTCAACCTCATCTTGCATAAACGCTCGCTCGATGGTGGGACAGTGTCTCACTTTAGCATTATCAATACGTTTAGAAATGAAAACTGGCAAAACCTTGGGTTTAATACATACTTGGAGAAATTCAGTAGATAGCTTACCTATTCTTAACTTGCCTGTAAGTCAAACTATGTTGTTAATATCCTGAATTTTGTCTTTATTAACTGTCACTCACCATCACTGGTGCTTTCTCCATGGCAACACCTCTACCAATCAGAATCCACTTGCCAATCAATCAGCACCCTCTTCACATACAGTATAAGTTGTTGTTTTCCCCTTATATTGGTATTCTTGCAAAGTGTCCTGACGAGTGCAAGAAGAAAAGCTTTGACATGTCCCTTTTTTCAGCAATGCCATACTGTCGGGGGTGTAGGGTTGGTCAGCTCATGGTGGGTCCCCTGTGCTCCAGGAGGACAGCACTCAGTGTATGCAGCGGCTCTCAGGCCAGGCTGCACTCTGATTGGTGAGGTTGGAGCTGGGGGTGAGCAATGGCAGACAGAGGGGAGACCGAGGGTGAGGAAGCTAAAACCCAACATGGAGGACTAGAGCGCAGACACAGAAGAGGATGGATGGGAATTGAACTGTATGAATGGGAGGGAATGCACACAGACTCTGGAATGACAGTAGGGGGTGGGGGTGGGGGGCAGATGAGGGGGAGCTGTGTTAGTGTGAAACAAGAGGGATGGGTTGCACAGATACCCATGGAAGGAGAGGGAGAAGGAGACTATGTTGTGATCAGTTATGATGGAACAGGAGAGCTCACTGAAAGACAATCATAGTCCTTGATCTGGGGTTAAGAGGTCAGAATGAGAGATTAAAAGCAGTCCTGCGACTTTGTGCACTTCATAGTCAGGGTGAGAGATTAAAGGCAGGGCTATGTGTGGCATGCACATCGTTGCCCCGCTCCAGAGAGGTGTGCTCAATTGGGATAAGGCACAGTTTGGTGTGCAGGGCATATTCATCATCTCACAGTTGGTGGTACTGGGCTTGTCTGGCTTGGTACTGGGCTGCAGATGGGATGGCCATGGTTCGGGGAGGCATCTGCAGTCTGTAAATGCAGAACACGTAATAAAGTGGGTGTGCTCAAAGCTCTTCTTGTGGGAGGCTCTCCTCTCTATGTGGCTGCGCACACAGCCTTGATAACGAGAGGGGTGAGGTCCACATGTGGCATGGGGATGCCAACAGTGATGGGTTCAGTGGGGAGGGTTGGAACGTCCACCACAATGACCATGGGATCCAGGGTTACTGGGGGAGGCTGGAGAATAACTAGAGGGAGCTCCAACTGCACATTGTGAGGTTCCAAATTGGAGGGACCCAAACACTGACAGGGAGAGGGTTGAAGTTGGTCTCAAAATAAACATGCAGCACCACCATCTTGAGACCCCTAAGTTGTTGCGCAGTTTGAAATCAAAACTGGAAAATAATCTGCATGGGAAGGGTCTGAGGCAGTGTGGGAGGAGCCCACTAAGGGGCCCTTTCATGGGGCACCCTCACACTGCTTAGAGTCACAACATCGAAATAGAGTCAGAGCTGAGAGAAAATAAAAAGACTTCCTTGAGAGGGTGCAATTGGAGCCATTGCCTTGTGTTGCGCTTTAACAAGAGACTGCAGGAGTCATTGGCTTCACAATACAGTCTCTCCGATTGAGCTTTAACAGAGAGGAATGTGAGAATGGAAAATACAGGCAACCATTAAAGAAGCTCTGCTGCTGCATATCTGCCAGGTCATCAATGGAAGCCTCTAATGTGCTTTCTCCAATTGGCACAGATAACGGGCTAAAGGGCATCCAGTTATTGATGAAGTGCAAGTTAAGCTTAATCAATATACCAGATCAGAGATTGCAGGAGTGCCTTTGGTAAGCTGGCACATTTCATGAAAAGGTCCAAATCTCTTCCAACCTCGGTGGGATTGAGGTGTCAAGTATCATGGTTGGCATCTTGGTCACCTAGATCTGTGAGTGTGTGCCTCAGCTACTAGACTGTAACAGTGAAAAGCTAGTAAAGCAGACGCAGCAGTAGGGCATGGCATTGGTTTTCTGTCTGCGAGTGGGAGGTCTACTGTATTTGCCCAGTGTTCATTAATCTGTTGGATCTATCTGTCCCCAGGGAGAAGGAGGATTGAATAATGGAGCCTCTGCTCAATGCTGCCTTCTTGATGGTGGTGATCCGATTGAGGAGGAGGAGAAAGGCCCAGCGCCACCTAGCCCAGCTTCGAGAGGAGGCTCTGCCTCAGGGCCATGGTCAGGGGGAGCCCAAACATCACCCAGGGGATAACGAGGTTAGACACATCCCACGGAGGTGACTCACACGACCAAAAGTCTAGGGAAGAAGACTTTCCTATCTGGAGATGTGAAAAAGAAAATGCCGTATTTGTCAAGAAATGTGGTGGATCATATCTGCCATATTCTGTGGGAGGATCTAACGCCCCAAGGTCTGGGAGGACATCTCCTGCCAGTGGCTCTGATGGTCATCACCGTAATCAATTTATTTGCCTGCAGATCATTCTAGGGATCCACAGGGAACCTACACAGCATCTCACAGTCCTCAACACATGAATGTATCAAGGAGGTAACAGATGCCCTCTACAGTAAGACACATCATTATATGAAGCTTACACTCAATGAAACTTGCCAGGCTGCTAAATTTCTGGGGTTTGCAGTGATCTCAGGCCTCCCCACAGTGCAGTGCCTCAGGGGAGAGATACAACACGGTGTATAGCTCTTCACATTCCATCATTGAGCAGACTATTGGCACCCTGAAGATGTGCTTAGTGTTTGGACCACTCAGGTGGGGCTCTGCAGTACTCTGCACAGAGGGTGTCTCACATAATTGCAGTGTGCTGTGCCCTTCACAACCTGGCGCTTCAAAGAGGAGATCCCTTGCCAAAGGGAGACATGGAGGAGGCTGAGAGCTCCTTGGATGATGAAGAGCAGGAAGGGCAGGAAACTGAAGAGGGAGATGAGGGTCTGTTTCCATGTGAGGATGCCCTCGAAGAAGCGTGACGTGGAAGACGTGACCATGCCACACTGATAGCCACAAAATTCCAGGAGGAGTAAGGTGCAGGCAACAGGATATTGCCATATTCCTTCTGTCTCTTAGAGCCATGCCAGTGTACTGAAAGGCCTTTACAGCCAGTGACATCAAGAGCAAGTTCAGCATTCAGACCTGCACCTTCGACCCTCATGATTCACCAGGCCCTAATCTTTGGAAAGGTCAGCGGCAAACCCTGTATCTGTGCGCTCTGGGCAGTGAAAGTCAGTACAACAGTGCAAACGCTGTGTCAAAGGACTTGATGCGGTCGTCACCGCCTTAATGAGAAACTTATAGCAGACACTGAGATGTGTGCATAGTTGGAGAGACCATCATGGCTGCAGGTCGTGTACTTTGGCAGTACTAGTGAAGACAGCCTTCTCATTATGAGAAACAATTACAGCTAATTCTGCAAGGTGATTGAGCACGCCTAACTCCATGTTGTCTTGTAAGTAGTATGGGTTACTAACGCACTTGGAAACACTTCCAGTGAAGAGTTTGACACATCTCCCTGACATAACACAAGGGTTGAGTAACTGTCATGACTCAGTTACACATCACATGAATGTGAGGCTTACAAAGGGAGGCGATCACTGAGTGGGAGCATGGCTCACCCTCACAGTAAGAGGGCACATAGATGCACATGCACAACCCTTTCAAATGACGAGACCATTCTCTTGATTAGCAAATATGCTTACAAAGGTGAATGATATATATGGTGATTGAACACCTGTGACCCAGAAGTGATGTCAAAGTTTCTTAATTTTTCTAACCCTACTGCGATGTCTTGGTGCATCCCCAACATCCACAGCAGAGGTGGAAGCAGCCTGTTGACAGCTATGCGCTGTTGTCTTTG
The DNA here is from genome assembly GCF_964194155.1 of Cetorhinus maximus. Classification (NCBI taxonomy): domain Eukaryota; kingdom Metazoa; phylum Chordata; class Chondrichthyes; order Lamniformes; family Cetorhinidae; genus Cetorhinus; species Cetorhinus maximus. Next base: position 95,358,915 of record NC_135891.1, read on the forward strand.
ATAACTTTGGTGGGCATCCTCTAGAGGGGCGAGGCCTAGAGGGCCCCGGCCTGCTTTGGGTCTCCTGCACTGGGGCAGGTGCACTCTCCTCGGCCTGTACAGCTGGAGGCGATAGGGTCATAGACAGAGGGAATTGGGATCGGCAGGACATTCTCGGAGTCACCTGGATGGATGGTCCCGGGTCTCCAGCTGCTGGTCCTCCTCCCTGTGGGTGCCTGAGGGTGCCTGGCCTACTCCCTGAGGAGAAGTGCTCCCGGAGGAAGGTCAAGGTACCCTGCCCCCTCTCACCTAGCCACTGATGGATCCCATCAATGCCTGTATTGATGGAGTGTAGGTCTAAGCACAAGTCCAGCGGAATCTGCTGACCAAGGTCTCTAAGGCAGTTTCCGCCTTTCCCATGGAGGTGTCGAGGTCTTCGCATGCCAGAGCCATGACATCAGACAGAACGTGGGTGGGCTTTTCCATCCTTCACTCTAGTCTGTTGACTGCCTCTCTTAACTCTACCCAATTTTTCCCCACCTGTCGTTGCTTCTTCAGCATGTGTGAGATGGCCGTTTCTAGAGGCTCATCATCAGACCCGGACTCAGTGGGTGCCTGATCTCCTGCAGTCCTCCAAGTGCCAGAGACCCGGTCTGTCATTGCCTCGGCCTGTTGTGGAGACGTGTCAGGTGTTCCCCAGAATGTGACCCTAACCTAATCTATAACCCACCTTGGTTTGTGTCTCTGCGCTGTTGGAGGGCTTAGGTGCATGCAGTGAAGGGTGTTCTTAAATGGATCCTCTTCAGCATCCTCTGAGGTGGCCTGGGGCTGGGGTTTATGCTGACTCTGGTGGTCCATATGGACCTGCTGCTGCCTGAAGAGAGAGAAGATAGATTTAGTTCTTGAACAGGCTGAATACAACATTGCATGTCACTCACTGAGAATGTCAGGATGTGATCAACTCATGGAGGGCTCATCCGTAATGGGTTGCTGGGAGAGGCCGATCCCGCCTTCCCCATAGGAGCGATCTCTGCCCTCCCATGCCAACTCAGCAGCATTCTCCTTGAATTTGGAGAGCTCCTGGATGTCGGCTGACCCTCTTCCAGTCTGGGATCTCTCCCTCCTGTTGTGGGCAAGCTTGGCCTGCATGAAGACAAATGGATGGAGTGTGATAAGAATGGATGGAGGAGAGGTTGGGAAGCATGTATGCCTGCTGTGTGTGCTGAGCCCTCCCCAGTAAGGGATGAGGATGGAGTTTATGCAGCATGATAGATAAGACGCTGGTGGTGTTAAAGTATCTGAGAGACAATCAGTGCTAATATGTGTCCCTGCTAATATTGTGTGAGGTCCCTGACCAGTGTAACGCTTTGAGTACATGATGCCACGATGAGAGTGTGAGATTGGAGTTAGCTGAAGGGTGACTTACTCTGACAGAACGGATTAGACCATTCACCCTCTTCCTACACTGGATGGCATTTCTTGGGTGGGTGCCTGGCAAGTTGATCTCCCTTGCGAACGCCTCCTAAGATGGTGAGGTGATGCCTGTGGGCATCCTGGAGCCATCTCTTGACTGAAGAACATCCTGGTGCTGGATGATTCCACGGACGAGGGCCTCACGGGAGTCATTGCTGAACCTTGGTGCAGCTTTTTTCTTGGCCACAGCCATATCGGGACGTTTCCTCCACACAACTGGACTGGAGAGAGTGATTGTGTGTGTTTGGGTAGTTTTTAAATCTGGCTCCCGGGCCTTTGACCTCATCAGATAATGGCAGAGTGGACAAATCAGTTCCTGCCCTGCCACGTGATTCGGAGAGCTACTCAATGATGCATAATTAATGAGCTTCCGAGCGTGAAACCAGGCGCGAGTTCCCACCCCACCGCCCAGTGGGAAATGCGCTGTGAAACCCGCCCGCGTTTAGTCTCAAAAATGGAAAATTCTGCCCAATTATTCAGATCTAGGACCCTTCCTCAAAACTGAAGGAAGGTAGGAATGTAATAGGCCTCGCAGTGTAAACTGTCTGCTTTTTGACTTTTTTGTTTGTTCAAAGTCAACCTTTGTTTCCTTTAATCATATTGAAAGAATATGAGATTACTCACTGATAGAATAGATGTTTAATGTGATCAGAGCCATCTGTTTACCAATTCTGCTTTTCCATGTTTCAGATAAGCACTACCTTATCCAATGATGGCCTCCTGATATGATTAACTTCTGATTCGTGTGTAAATTCTAGTAGTCTTCATTACAAAAGCAAAATACTGCTGATGCTGGAAATCTGAAATAAAAACAGAAAACGCTGGAAGCTCTCAGCAGGTCAAGCTGCATCTGTGGAGAGAAACAGCTTTCCAGCAACGACAGCACTCATTGAAGGATCATCGACCTGAACTGCTAACTCTCTTTCTCTCCACAGATGCTGCCTGACCTACTGAGTATTTCCAGTATTTTCTGCTTTTATTCCAATAGTTTTTGCTCTGTCTTGTATCAACAGATGTTTTTAGGTTTTAGTTAGGTCTATTTAACTATGGTGCATAATGGTACTGATGATATCAAGAAACAGCTGAAGGCACTGGATACAGTAAAGACTATGGGCCCTGACAGCACCCTACAATAGTACTTATGCTCCAGAACTAGCCATGTTTGCTAAGATGTTTGAGTACAGCTACAACACAAGCATCTTTCTCCCCAGCAATGTGGAAAATTGCCCAGATATGTCCTGTCCACAAAAAGCAGGACAAATCCAATCTGAACAATTACTGTCCTATCAGTCTACTCTTGATCATCAGCAAAGTGATAGAAGGTGTTGTTCAACAGCACTATCAAGCGGTACTTACTCAGCAACAAACTGCTCACCAATGTTTAGCTTGGGTTCCGCCAGGGCCCCTCAGCTCCAGACCTCATTACAGCCTTGGTCCAAACATGGAAGGGAAGAATTAAATTCCAGAGGTGAGGTGGGGGTGATTGCCCTTGACATTAAGGTAGTATTTGACTGAGTGTGGCATCAAAAAACTCTAGTAAATTTGAAGTCAATGGGAATCAGAGGGAAAGCTCTCCATTGAGTGGAGTCATACCTAGCACAAAAGGAGACAGTTGCAATTTTTGGAGGCCAAACATCCCAGTCCCCGGACATCACTAAGGAGTGTTCTAGGCCCAACCATCTTCAGCTGCTTCATCAATGACCTTCTCTCCAACATAATGTCAGAGTAGGGATGTTTGCTGATGGTAGCATAGTGTTCAGTATCATTCATGACTCCTCAGATAGTGTAGCAAGACCTGGACAACATCCAGGATTGGGCTGATAAGTGGCAAGTAACAACTACTTCACACAAGTGCCAGTCAATTACCTTCTCCAACAAGAGAGAATCTAACCACCCCCCACCCCCCTTGACATTCATTGGCATTTCCATTACTAAATTCCCCACCATCAATATGCCGGGGGTTACCATTGATCAAAAATTTAACTGGACCAGCCATATAAATACTGTGGCTACAAGAGTAGGTCAGAGGCTGGGAATTCTGTGCTGAGTAACTCACCTCCTGACTCCCCAAAGCCTTCCACCATCTACAAGGCACAAGCCAGGAGTGTAATGGAATAATCTTCATTGCCTCTAAGAGTGCAGCTCCAACAACACTCAAGCAGCTTGACATCATCTAAGACAAAGCAGCCCACTTAATCGGCACCCCATTCACCACCTTAAACTTCACTCCCACTGCTGGCACACAGTGGCAGCAGTGTGTTGCAAATACAAGATGCATAACAGCAACATGCCTAGGTTATTCTGATAGCACCTTCCAAACCTGTGACCTCTAACACCTAGAAGTTAGGACAAAGGTTGCAGGTACATGGGAATATCATCACCTGCAAGTTGCCCTCCAAGTCACTAAGCATCTTGACTTGGAACTATATTTCTATTGCCTTATTGTCACTGGGTAAAAACCCTGGAACTCTTTTCCTAATAGCATTATGGGTGCATCTAAACCACATGCAATGCAGCAGTTCTAGAATATAATGGCTTGACGGACCAGGCAGGTTTCAACAAGAAACAGATAAACTGTATTACAGAGAGCTTTTCAGATGCTATATGTTCGATCAGGACTCTCGTCAGGAAGCCCCGCGCCCTGGATTACCCACACTCAGGGCTCATTCGTCGGAGCCTCCAAGAACATCACGTGACTGCTGATAGACAGCAGGAGAGGCTATACCTTCAGTTACTACATTTCCTCCCCTTTAGCTTTTTAGTTTCTACTTACAGTGAATATTTGAATATCCAACAATATACACATATATATATAACTTCAGGTGATTAAAGATTAAGTCTTTGAGGTGTTTTCCTTATTCGGTTAGAGCGGCGTAGCTCTACTACTTGAGGTTCCCTCACAGGATCGGCATGGTCAGGAACTGCAGCACCAGATACATCATTAGAAAGTGACAAACCAGGGTTAGGTAACTTGACAGAGACATCGGGCATGTCCATTCTAGGTCGATCTGTCACCACAGGAATTGATGGTTTGACATTAATCACAGGTGGAATAGTTGGTTGTTGGAATGTCTCTCTATCACGAATATGGTCCAAGTGTTTTCGAACAATTCTGCCTTCCACTTCCACCCAGAAGGATAAGGGACCGGTCTCTGAGACAATGGCTCCAGGAACCCAACAAGGCCCACTTGCGAAATTCCGCATGAATACTCTGTTTCCTACAGTGAATCTGTGAGCTTTGCTGTGAATATCATGATTCAATTTTTGATTACTCTGATTCCTCTCTACCTTCCCCTCTAAATTTGGAAACATCTGACTTAACCTTGTACATAGGTGGCATTTCATCAATAATTCAGATGGTGTTGAACCCGTAGTCAAATGAGGCATCGTACGAAAATGGAGAAGAAAGCGGGAAAGTTGAGTTTCTAGAATACCTTCTGATAACCTCTTTATTCCAGATTGGAAAGTTTGTACAGCTCTCTCAGCTAAACCATTTGGTGAGGGATGCTATGGGGTTTTAATATGTCTGATTCCATTTAAATTCATGAATCTCTGAAACCCTGTTCTGGTAAAGACTGTACCATTATCAGAAACGATGATTTTTGTTAGGCCAGGTAGGCTAAAACAATGACGCAGCTTCTTGAGAGTTGCACTTGTTATGAAGAGATATTAATGTATATAATGTTATTGGAAATTATTTTTAAATTGGACTTCTGGTGGGGTCTGTGTCTATTTTGTGTTGTGTGTGTGTGTCTCTGTGTGTGTGTGGTTTCATTGGATTAAATCCAGCTAGTCTGGGTGCTTTGATGTATAGTAGTTTTGAGATGTTAATTAGATAAACGTAAATTAGTTAAAAGGTAAAGCGCAATTTGCATTTGTTGAATAAACCATTCAAAAGAATGGGTAAAATCTTGCACCTAGCTGGGAGACACCAAGCAATGTGTTGAAATTGCTTATAAAATTGGTGGAATGAAAGGATTATTGTGAGGAGAGGTAAAATTAAAAAAACCTAGCAATACAATGGAAAATTTACATTCAAAGTGGAAGCTAGGTAAAAACAGAAAGGAGTTTTGTGTCTGCAGGTCAGAGGCATTTAAGATCTCTACAACTGTCTACAAAGGAACCAAAATTGCGAGGGACCTCATTTTGAATACACAAGGTATGTATTTTGCCTGGTGTCTGTTTAAAGTCTATGGGCAACACTTTCCCCCATCGGGCGGATGTGCGGGAGTGGGTGCGAGTGGGCGGGCCCCGGATCGATGACCCCCTCCCCCACCCCGGTTGGGGGCGGGCTGCCATTTTATGTGGGTGGGCCAATTAAGGCCTGCCCAGTGTGACGTCCGCCCGGAAGCGCTGTGCACTCCCTGTGCGAGTGGGGGGGGCGTGGGGGCGGTATTCCCTGAGCCGGGGGTGTCCTCTTTTGCGCATGCGCATGAAAGAGCACACAGATCTCCCTGGGGCAAAGTGCCGCCTCAGGGAGATTGGTGGAAGTTGTAAAAATTTTTGGAAGTGTACAAAAAAAATTCCTGACATGTCCCCTCATGTGACAATGTCACATAAGCTGGGACATGTCAATTTCCTTCATTTCAACATTTTATAAACATTTTAAATCCCTCATAAAACCGCATCCCGCTCGTGGATGAGGGTTCATGTTTTTTCTGAAGGCCGTCTGGGCTCTTCGCCTGCCCGCCAACCTTAAGGTTGGACGGGCAGGTCCATTAATTAGCTTAATTCGTTTTTTTAAAGGCCTTAAATGGCCGTTGACAGCTCGGTGGGCGTGCAGCTGAGTCGGCTACGCACCCGCCGAACTGAAAATCTAAATGACACGGGGTGACATTGGGACGCCCGCCCAACGTCACCCCACGTCATCTTACGTGTCAGCAAGCGGGCCCCGCCCCCCCGCTCACTGACCGGAAGATGCAGCCCTATGGGTTATTGTTGCCTTGGTGAAGACTTACCTGGGAGTGATTAGTTTGGGGATTTGTTTAAAAGTTATTATGGTAGTAATTTGTAGACATGTTTATGTGTTTAAATTTGTTGATGAATTAATAAATGTTTAATTTCAATTTATATTAAAAAAGCCTCTGGAGGCTTGGTGGTTTTATTCCTGAGTTCAGAGTTGCATCTCAAACATACCAATTGAAAATATAGGTTATGACAGTTGTTCAGGTTTGCCTCTGGGATTTAAACAACTCAGCCTTTACCAACTGCTGTGTCATAACAATTGGGGGCTCTTGGCGGGATAATATTTGTAGTTCTTTGATTGATTTGGAATTGGTGCATCTTAAGTTTATGAGTACGAAAAGCATTCTGAATTCAGGAGTTGGTGAGCTTTTTTTATAAGTGGTAAGACTGCAAGATGGCATCAGCAATTGCTAAGACTTGTCTGGGAGTAGAAGATATAATTCTGACTGGGTTACAAAAAATAACCAAGAGTAAGTGAACAGAGTTGGCAGATAAGTTAAAATTTGGGTTACCTGCAGAAGCTAGGAAATCAGATCCAATTAAAAGTAAAGCACAGCATCTACAGTTGGAAGTGATACCTCACACTAGTGAGTCACAGCTGGAGGTAGTGAGGCTTCAGTTTGAAATGAAGACGCTTGAACTGAAACACTTGAATTAGAAGCAAAGGACAGAGAAAGGACATTTCAAAGTGAGCAAGCAGAAAGGCAGGAGAAAGAAAGAAAGCTGGAACTAGAATTTCAGGCAAGAGAGAAGGATAAAGAAAGAGAGGCAGGGGAGAAAGAGAAGGAAAGAGAAAGAGAATACCTGCTTAAAAGTCTGGAAGTTAAAAAAGAGATCTCAGATTCTGAGGGGGGTCCTGATGATGAAAAAACTTTTAATCTAAAACCCAGTGGGGAGGTATTTAAATTTGTACAAGCTCTTCCAAAGTTTGAGGAAGAAAGATATTGAAGCATTCTTTAATTCATTTGAGAAGATAGTTAAACAGATGAAATGGCCACAGGAGTATTGGACATTATTTTTAGTCTAAGTTGTGGGTAGAGCGCATGAGATATATGCTTCATGGTCTGAAGAAGTATCTGTGAATTATGATGTGGTGAAAAAAGCTATTTTGAGTGCCTACGAGTTGTTTCCTGAGGCATACAGGCAGAAATTTAGGAATATGAGAAAACAGCCTAGGCAAACTTATATTGAATTTGAAAGAGTGAAACAAAGTAATTTTGACTGATGGATATGGGCGTTAAAAATAGAGACAACATATGCAGCTCTTAGGGAAGTCATTCTTTTGGAAGAATTTAAAGATTCAATTCCTTTGGTAGTGAGAACTCATGTGGAGGAACAGGGGGTTCAAACTGTAAGGCAAGCAGCAGAGATAGCTGCTGATTATGAGTTACATCATAGAGCTAAACCTTTTTTTGTCACCCTTTTAAATCGGAAAAGGATAGAAAGTGGGAAGGTGAAAGGGAGGTGGGTGGCCAGGGAAGAGAAGGAGTAGCTGGAAATTCCCAAGAAGTTTTTTCTCACAATCAAAAGGAAGATGCTGCGGGTAGAAGTGACATTCTACAAGTGAGGTGTTTTCATTGTAATAAAAGGCACATGAAGTCAGTGTGCTGGAAATTACTGGGAAAATCTGTTAGAATTATTGGGGTGCAGAAAAGTTCTTGAAATAAAAGTACTGTGGGTTCTGAAGTTCAGGCACAGGAGAAACCAGTGGTTTGTGTACAGGCAAAACAAGAAGAATCAGTGATAGGTAAAGAAGTGGGAACGTGTTTGCAGTTTACCCAAGAGAATTCTGAGGAGCAGGCTGCAGAAATGTTTAAAGATTTTGTGTGAGAAGGGAAAGTCTTTTATTGTGTACAGGGTGGAGTAGGTAAAGATGTTAAAATTTTAAGAGACACAGGGGCTAGTCAATCCTTAATGTTGTGGGATAGTGACATTTGTTGTTCAGAGAGAATATTGCTGGAACTGATGATAATAAGTGGGGTTCATAGAGATGCTATTCCTTTCCTCTTGTGGAAGATAAATTTAAAGAGCAAATGGAAGAGAGGTGAAGTTATTGCTGGAGTAGTGGAAAAATTGCCCATTGCAGGCGTTAAATTTACTTTGGGTAATGATATAGCAAGGTCACAGATGTAAATGATGCCTATGGTAGTTGAGCAGGCTGTAGAAGTGGTTTCAACAGATGTGTTACAGAAGGAGCATCCTGGATTGTTTCCAGGTTGTATGATAACAAAGTCACAGGCACACAGGTTGAAACTAAAAAAAAAAGAAGAGCAGGCAGTTCAAAGGCAAGAAGAAGATGTTGAAATCCAATTAGCTGGCACTGTGTTTGATAACATTGTTCAGGAGGAAAGAGCACAAGACAATTCAGCTGAATTGCTTAAATCAAGAAAGTTAGTGGAGTTACAGAAAAATGATTTGCTCTTAAAACAGATATATCAGAAAGCTTACTCAGGAACAGAAGCAAAATGTATTCCAATATGTTATTACCTTGAGAGAGATATTTTAATGGGAAAATGGAGGCCGGATCATGTTTCAGCAAATGAAAGCTGGAGTGAGGTGCATCAGATTGTTATCCCATTAAGGTATAGAAATGAGATTCTGAGGATTGCTTATGAAATTCCAATGGGGGGACATTTAGGAATTAGAAAAACAGAGGAAAAGATACAGAGGCTTTTTTTTTGGCCAGGATTGCGTAGGGATGTAGTAAAATTCCATAGAACCTGTCACACATGTCAGGTAACGGGGAAACCACAAGCAGTGATTAAGCTGGCATCCTTAATCCCAACACTAGCATTTGAAGAGCCTTTTACTAGAGTCATGATTGATTGTGTAGGGACCCTTCCTAAGACTAAAAGTGGAAATCAGTACTTACTGACAATAATTGATCTGTCTACAAGGTTTCCTGAAGCGATGCCTTTAAGAAATATTACAACTAAGAAGATTGTGGAGGAGTTAACTAAATTTTTTGCAAGAGATGGTTTACCTAAAGAAATACAATCAGATCAGGGGTCAAATTTCATGTTATAGCTGTTTAAGGAATTAGTGAATAGTTTTGGGGATAAAACAGTTTAAATCAACAGATTATCATTCAAAATCACAAGGAGCTTTGGAAAAATGGCATCAAACTTTAAAAACTATGATGAGAGCATACTGTTAGGATTATCCACAGGATTGGGATAGGGGAATTCCATTCTTGTCATTTGCCATTAAAGATACTCCTAATGTATGGGCTGGTTTTAGTCCTTTTGAACTAGTTTATGGTCATGAGATAAGGGGACCACTGAAACTGATTCATGAGAAATTGATGGGTCAAAATTCAGAAACTATTTTCCTGGATTTTGTATCAAATTTCAGGAAAAGACTGAACAGAGCATGGGAGTTGTCTAGGGAACATTTAAAGATATCACAGCTAGCGATGAAAGTGAAGGCAGGTAAGAAAGCTAAAGTGCACAGATTTGTTTCTGGAGAGAAAGTACTGGGGGAGAATTTTCTCTCTGTCAAGTGGGCTGGCTGGGAGCGGGCACGGGTGGGCGCGGAGCCCATCACCGCCCACGATCAACTCCACGCTGCCATTTTACGTGGCGGACCAGTTAAGGCCCGCCCAGTGTGACGTACAGCTGGTAGTGCTCTGCACTTCCTGTGCGGGCAGGGGGAAGAGGGAGAGTCAGAGCCTGCATTCTTTTGCCCATGCGCGTGAAAGAGCACAGAAATCTCCCTGAGGCATGGAGCTGCCTCAGGGAGATTAAGTACATATTGAGATTTTTCAATAAAGAAACATAAACATTATTTACACATGTCCCCTCATGTGACAGTGTCACATGAGCTGGGACATGTTTATGAAATGTGAAAAATTTATTTATTTATTTAATAAAACCTTCAGGAAACCTCATCCCGCCTGTGGATGAGGTTTCCTGAAAAATGTGAAGGCCGCTTGGAATCTTCACCTGCCCGCCAACCTCAAGGTTGGACGGGCAGCATTGATAATTACATTAATTGGTTTCTTAATGGCCTTAAAAGGCCCTTGACAGTTCGGCAGGTGTGCAGCCACCTCCAGCACACACCCGCCGAACGAAAGATCTGAATAACGCGCGGCGATGTCGGAACACATGCCTGACATCACCATGCATCGTTTTATGTGTCGGCGTGCATGGCCTGCTCTCGCACGCCGACATGAAAATTCTCCCTCTAGCTCTGTTACCAGTACTAGGTGATTCATTAAATGCAAGGTTTGGTGGACCTTACATGATTGAAAAGAAATTGAGTGAAGTAAATTATTTAACAAATACTCCAGATAGAAGAAGGAAGCAGAGGGTGTGTCATGTCAATATGCTTAAAAAGTACTTTGACAGGGAAGAGGAACAAAAAGAGGTGTTAGTGATGGTGAATGATGAGAAAGAGGCAGAAGCGCAGGACTTTGAAATTGATTTTCCTCTAGTCGAATCAGATAATGAGGGGGTACTTGAAAATTTAAATGAAATATTGAGTGACCTTCCAAACAAGTGTCAAAGTGATTTGGAAAAGCTATTGCAGTCACATAAATCTATTTGTGGGGATATATTGGGGAAGACAGATTTAGCTATATATGGCGGAGAATTTTCCTCATGTTGGGCGGGCCGAGCGGGCGTGGGCGCAGATCCCTTCGCCACCTGTGATTGGGTCCATGCCACCATTTTAGGTGGCAGACCAATTAAGGCCCACCCAGTGTAGTTCACAACTCCCGAGGATAGCGGGAGTGGGCGGGCAGCGGCGAGCGTGCACAGACTGCCGGGTCCAATGGTAACCCAGCAGCCTGTTTAAATAAAGACCTGGCAGCCTTTGCAAGGCTGCTCACAGTGGCTGGAGGAAGAGCACGTCGGAGGGGCAATATGCCTGGCACAAGTCCAGAGGCCATCGGGGCAAGCCAGGCCAGCGGGGCAGTGTGCCCCTTGTATCTCCGACGAGTGCCTAGCTGCCCTCCTGGGGGAGGTAGCAGCACAGCTGGAGGTCCTTCTTCCGAGGGACGGGAGGCAGAGGCCTCCCCACCTGGCCAAACGTGCGTGGGAGGAGGTGACCAAGTGTCAGCTCCCATGATGTGGTGCGGTGCACATGGGTCCAGTGCCGCAAAACATTCAATGATCTCCTGCACTCGGAAAGGATGGGTACCATGTTGCCTCAAGTCATTTAATGCAACCGTCACCCTTTCCCCCCCAGCTACCCCCCACCACCCCTCCCCCCCCGGCAACTCTGAGTACAGTAACGGCATTGAATCCTTCATGTCTTGTATCCCCCGCTGGGTGTGCAAGCAGATATTGTCCATGCCCAGTTCATCCTGAGAGGGTTGAGCTAGGATGTGTTCTGCATCTGCAGCATGTGTGACACTGATACCCAGAGTGTAGAATGGGGGTGAAAGTCAAGGATCTGCACCTAGGCAGAGTGCTGGAACTGGGAAGCATGTCAAAGTCAGGGTGCTAACATGCTGGAAGGGGAGTTTCCAGGTGGCGGGGCACCAATCCATCTGCTGGTGTTTGCACTCCACGTGCTGTGGCTCCTTCCTTAGCACAGTGACACTTGGTGGTGCCACATGTGAAGGAGGCAGCATTTGGGCAATGGGGATGTGAGGGTCAGCCCTGGCTTCTTTGGGTGAGTGTGCGGCAGCTGTGGAGTGACGAAGAACTGGAGTCCTGCAATGTCCCACTCTGGCTGGGGTGGCAGAGATGCGATGGGAATCCAGGTACAGGCTGGACTAATCAATGCTCCTCTCTCCTTTTCAGGAAAAGGCTGAGCACAATGCATTGGAATGAATGCGGACTGACAGAGGCCCGGCCCAGTTGGCCATCATGACTCGATTCGAGCAGGAGGCCATGGATCTGGAGAGGCACCATGCCCCCTTGTCCACCAGTGGTGGTGAGGCCGGGGTGCCACGGGGAAGTGTGTTTGGCGATCACTCAGGTCACCATGTGTGTCCCAGAAGCCATGGCAATGCTGAACGCTTAGTGATTGAAGTTAGAAACATGGAAGGATGAGCGCATAATGATCCGGGGAGCAGCATGCACATTGACATTGTCTGCATTGTAACTAATCAAATGTCCTTTTTCTTCCTTTCAGCATCACCGGAGCAGGACCAGGACCAGGAGGAGGATGCAGAAGGCCCACCTCTCACCCCTGAAGCCCCAGAGCAAATCCACTCACCAGCGTCACAGCATCTCAGCCAGGCAGGCACCAGCGCAGATACCAGCATCTCGGTGGGAATTCGATATTCAGCTAATGTCCTGGGGCACGGTGGTGAGAGCACATCACACTCGCTTGAGGTGCAGGCAGAGACAGAGAGTGCCCAGGGCGCTAGCAGTCGGAGGACTGCTGGGGTCAAGGTATATGCTCTGTCGGTGGCTGATGATATGCCTCTGGAGTCATCCGTGAGGCAGCGAACGCCGGAGGTGCAGCAGGGTATGTGGGGCGATCTGGCGGAGATACATGAGGCTATGTGTAGCATGGTGCCCGTGCTTGAGGATTCCACGCGGAGCATGACCGATGCAGTGAGCCTCATGGCTGAGCGTCATGCTTCCTCCATGGAGAGATTGACAACTCTCATGGAGAGGCTCCTCCAGGAGAACAATCAGGGCCTCCTGGGGATGCGCTCTAACCAGCAAGCCCTCACAGCGACATTGGCCTCAGCTGGTCAGTGCCAGTGTGGAAGATGGTTTGGGCACCAGCTTGGTGCCCATCCATCTACAGTGAGCAGGGAGGTCCAAAGCAACCTCACGTCGGTGCAGTAGCTGCCTGTCATCTCTGCGGGCTCCTCTTAGGGCACTCTGGATGGGGGCAGCAGCTTCTCCACCCCTTTTCCAGTGACCATTATATCCAGTGAGGCTGCAACGACTGGGGAGATGCCAGCTGTGGAACTGGCCGCTCCCTCCCAGGTGGGGTCATCAAATGCTCCACCAGCCAGAGGACGTCCGCCAAGGTCATCGAGGCCAACAGGACAGCACAGTGAGCAGGCTGTCTCAGATGCCAGTGCCAGCGAGGGGACAGCACCAAGATGAAGCACCCGTAAGCATAAATTTAAGGCACCTTAGGCACACCATGGGTTTCTCACTGGTGCTTTCATGTTGAACCATAATAGTTTCTAGAAGACTTGGTGTGATGTCCAACACATTTTTTTTTTACTTTATGAAGTTACATTTGTTCCCTTAATACATTTTGACATGCTGCCATGCCTCAGGGTGATTCATTACTTCTGCAACTGGATGGCAAGCCATGATGTTATGAGTGAGTTGTTTGACATTGAGCTTCATTGACAAGGGCCTTCATTAATATTAGTATCCAGGCTGATTTGGCATTCAGGTATCGAGCGTGGACCCTGCAGCCCTGGCATGTGTTGAAGGACCATCTGTGGTGGGCGAGCTGAAGGTTCTTTGGAATAAAGCCTCCCGGGTGTCCCTGCCTCCTTGGAGTATGCCCGGGTCAGCATCTACCCCCTCAGCGTTCTCCTGTGTGTGCTCATCTTCGGACTCACTGCTGGACTCATCATGTGCATCCGGAGCAACTGCGTTTACATCTTCTTTGTCCACTGCGTCCCCCCTTTCCAGAGCCAGATTGTGGAGAGCGCAGCATGCAACCACTATCACCAACACACGATCTGGAGGGTATTGGAGTGCGCCCCCTGAGTGATCCAGGCATCAGAACTGCATCTTGAGAAGACCGATGGTTCTCTCTACCACAGCCCTTGTGTTGCCGTGGCTCCTATTGTACCACTGCTCAGCCTCTGTTCTTGGATGGTGGAGAGGCGTCATGAGCCACCTTCTGAGGGGATAGCCCTTGTCACCCAGCAGCCATCCATCCAGCCAGGCCAGAGCACTGAAGAGCCCCGGCACCTGGGAGTGCCTGAGGATGTAGGCGTTGTGGGAGCTGCCTGGGTACCTTGCACAGACTTGTAGAATCAGCATCCTGTGATCACACACTATCTGCACGTTCATGGAGTTGAAGCCCTTCCTGTTGACGAAGGCACTGGGCTCACCTGCTGGCGCCTTGATGGCCACATGTGTACAGTCTATTTCACCCTGGATGCGGGGGAAGCCAGCAATCTCTGTGAAGCCTCTGGCTCGCTCTGTCTGGCTGGCCTCGTCCCAGCTGTAGTGGATGAAAGTCAATGCACGCCCGAATAGAGCATCTGTCACCTGCTTGACACAAGTGTGGACAGCTGATTGGGAGACTCCGCAGAGGTCACCCACCGACCCCTGGAAAGAGCCGGAGGCATAGAAGTTGAGGGCAGCGGTGACCTTCAGCGCCACTGGCATGGGGTGCCCACCCACACAGTTTGCAGAGATCTCAGGGCCTATAATCTGACAAATTGAGGTGACTGTCTCCCTTGAGAGACGGAGCCTCCTTTGGCACTGCACCTCAGACATATTGAGGTAGCTGCTTCACCATCTGTATACTCTGGCAGCAGGATATTGGCGTCTTCTGCGACCCCTTCTGCCTTGGACTTCATATTAGCCCTGCGCCTCTTGTGCCTGCGCCTGTCCTCCCAAAGGTGGCTCCCCTGGAGGCTGAATGTGGACTCCTGGCCTCCTCCCCCTTCTGGCCCTCTCTTCCTCCTCAGAGGTGGTGCCTCCAGTGGAGAGCACAACTCCCATTCCCAGGCTAAGGGAAGGCTTCCTGAAACCTGCAGGCCCCAAAAATAATCTTTATTGTAGAGTGCTGGCCAAGGCTTTTACTCCTGTCCAAGCAGCTTGTTTGAGTTTTGAAGTATTCCTGCTCACACAGGCAAGTATAAGTAACTTTAACACTTAAATACCTGAAAGATCACATTCGCGACCTCATTCACCCCTCTTATCCTGCCCATGGATGGGGTTTATACAAATGTCTCCTACCCGCCTGCCCATTGCGCCCGTGCGACGTCCTGAAGATCGCACGGCTGCGAAAAATCGTATTCAATTGCTGCCTCAAGTGCCTTAACTGGCCCATTATTTGATGGCGGGCGTACATCTGAACTTATAGCGCGCCCGCCTTCCCAAATATCGCGATAGCGCAGGGCCAACCTGAATTTGCAAAAGCGCAAGTTACGTATCTGGGCCATACAATTGGACATGGTAAGGTAGCTCTGAGAGATGTGAGAGTCAAGGCTATTGTGGATTTCCCAGTGCCTACAACAAAACAAGAAGTTTTGAGATTTCTGGGCATGAGTGGGTTTTACCAGAAATTTGTACCAAATTTTAGCAATGTGGTTGCTCCACTGACTGAACTATTAAAAAGGAACAAGAAGTTTCACTGGAACCGGAGTGTCAGAAGTCATTTGATAGTTTGAAAACTGTATTAACTACAACACCAGTTTTGGCAGTACCCGATTACGCCAAGCAATTTAAGTTGGTCGTTGATGCAAGCGATATAGGCATTGGGGCCATACTGTTACGAGAAGATAATACTGGAATTGAAAAACCAATAGGGTATTTATCACGGAAGTTGAATGTACAACAGAGAAGATATCCAACGATCGAAAAGGTGACCTTGGGGAGAATTTTTTCGCCGTCAGGTGGGTTGGGCGGACACGGGCGCAGGCGGCCGCGCAGCCGATTGCCACTCACAATCAGCTGCGCGCCGCCATTTTACGTGGGCAGGCTAAATAAGGCTCAGCGCTACCTGTGTGGGCAGGGGGAGGAAGGAGAGTCAGGGCTTGCACTCTTTCGCGCATGTGCGCAAAAGAGTGCAGAAAACTCTCTAAGGCACAGGGCTGCCTCAGGGAGATTAATTTGATTATAAAAAATTGAAAAAAAGAATTAAAAAAAATATTCAGACATGTCCCCTCATGTGACAGTGTCACATGAACTGGGACATGTCTATAAATTTTAGTAAAAATTTTTATTAACGTTATAAATCCTTCATGAAAACTCATCCCGCCCGTGGATGAGGTTCTATGAAAAATGCAAAGGCCGCCTGGGCTCTTCACCTGCCCGCCAACCTTGAGGTTGGACGGGCAGCCCTGACAAGTACTTCACTTAGTTCATAAATGGCTTTGACAGGCCTTTGACAGTTTGGTGGGCGAGCAGCCCACTCTGGTGTGCACCCGCCAAACTGAAGATTGGAATGACGCGCGGTGACATCGGGACACACGCCCAATGTCACCGCACATCATTTTATGCATCGGCGTATGGGGCCCGCCCCCACACGCCGACCAGAAGATTCTGCCCCTTGGGTTTGGTGTTAGCGTTGCAGCATTTTGCCATCTATGTGGCAAACAATTTGTCAGACAGACCACAATCCTTTGAAGTTTTTGGACAAATTCCGAGACAAAAGTGCGAGACATTTCAGGTGGAGTCTATTATTACAACCATTTAATCTACAGATTATACAGTTTGCTGGTAGAGAAAATCTGTTCGCAGATGCGTTATCAAGAGTTTGAGGCTTAAAAGGAAGATCAGACAGTTAATAAAAAACCTGGACACTGAAAGTGAGTCCCACACACTTACATCATGTGTAGCTAAATTTGTCCTCCCTAGCTTATTCCCACAAATATCTTTGTGTAACTGCAATAGCTTCTCCAAATCACTTTGACACTTGTCTGGGAGGTAACTCAATATTACATTTCAATTTTTAAGTACCCCCTCATTATCCAATTTGATTGGAGGAAAATCAATTTCAGAATCCTTCATTTCTACCCCTTTCTCCTTATCTACCACCACTAATACCTCCTTTTGGTCCTCTTCCCTGTCAAAGTGCCTTTTAAGCATATTTACGACACATCCTCTGCTTCTTTCTTTTATCTGGAGTGTTTACTAAATAATTAACTTCACTCAGTTTCTTTTCAATCCTGTAAAGCCCACTAAACCCAGTCACCCAGTACTGGTAACAAAACTAACACATTTCCCCCAGCAACAGAACTATGAGCTGTCTATCTGCCTTCACTTTCATCACTTGCTGTGATACCTTTAACTGTTCCCTAGCTAACTCACATGCTTTGTCCAATCTTTCTCTCAAGTTTGATACATAATCCAGGGCAATAGTTTCTGAATTTTGACCCACCAGTTTCTCCTGTATTATGTTTAGTGGTCCCCTTACCTCATGACCATAGATTAATTCAAAAGGACTAAATCCAGCTGATGCATTAGGAGCATCCCAAATAGCAAATAACAAGAATGGAATTCCCCTTCCCAATCCTGTGGATAGTCTTGACTATAAGCCCTCATCAATGGTTTCTAAAGTTTGATGCCATCTTTCCAGAGCCCCTTGTGATTTAAGATCATAAGCTGTTGACTTAAACTGTTTTATCCCCAAACTGTTCAATACTTCCTTAAACAGCTGTGACATGAAATTTGAACCCTGATCTGATTGTATTTCTTTTAGAAAGCCAGATCTTGTAAAAAATTTAGTCAACTCTTCCACAATTCTCTTTACTGTAATATTATGCAAAGGTACCACTTCAAGAAACCTTGTAGACACATCCATTATTGTCAGCAAGTACTGATTTCCACTTTTAGTCTTAGGGAGGTGTCCTACAGAATTAATATTGACCCCGTAAAAGGTTCCTTAAATGCTTGAATTGGAATTAAAGGTGTCAGCTTAATCACTACTTGTGGTTTCCCTATCACCTGACATGTGTGACATGTTCAACAGAATTTCACTACATCACCATGCAATCCAGGCCAATAAAAATGCTTTTGTATTTTCAGCTGTGTCTTCTAATTCCTAAACGTCTCCCAATTGGAATTTCATGAGCTACTCTTAGTACCGCATTTCTATATCCGGGTGGTATAACAATCTGATACACTTCCATCTATTTTTCATCTGCTGAAACTTGATACAGTTGCCACTTCCTCATCAACACATTGCTCTTAACGTAATAGTATTCCGGAATATATTCTGCCTCTGTTTCCAAGTAAGTTGGCTGATATAACTGCTTTATTCATGGATCCTTTTGTTGTAATTCTACAAATTGTCTTGTGCTAAACACTTCAGCTTCATTCTCTTCCATTCTTTCTCCCTGAACAATCTAATCAAAGATTGTTTGAGCTAATTGAAATTCAACACCTTCTCCCTGCCTTTTAACTTCCTCTTCTTCTTGTTTCAGCCTGTGAGCTCGTGATCTTATTACTACACAATCTGGAAACAATCCAGGATGCTTTTTCTGCAACAATTCTGTTGAATGCACCTCTCAGACTGTTTAACTACTGTAGGCATCACTCACATCTGTGACCCAGCTATATCATTATCTAAAATAAATGGAATCCCTACGATGGGCAATTTTTCCACTACTCCAACAATCACCTCACCAGTTTTTCATTTACTCTTTAAATTTATCTTCCACAATGGAATAGGTTTAGCATCTCCATGAACCCCACTTATTATCACCTGTTCCTGCAATGCTCCCTCTGAACAACACATATCACTATCACATAACATTAAGGATTGACTAGCCCCTGTGTCTCTTAAAGTTTTAATATATTTACCTGCTCCACCCTGTACACATGGAAAGACTTACCCTTCACATACAAAATCTTTAAACATTTCTGCAACCTCATCTTCAGAACTTCCTTTGGTAAATTGTGAGCACATTCCCACTTCTTATCACTGATTCTTCCTGCTTTACCTGTACACACACCATTGGTTTTTCATGCGCCTGAACTTCAGAACCCACAGTGTTTTTACTTCCAGTACTTTTTTGTATTAATTTTTGCCACAGATTTCCCTGTAAATTCCAACACATTGACTTTGTCTGTCCAACTTTATTACAATGAAAACACATCAATTTAAGAGTGTCAACTCTACCCTCAGCACCTTCCTTTTTAGTCTGAGAGAAAACTTCCTGAGAATTTCCAACTACGTCTCTTCTCTGATTACCCATCTTCCTTTCACCTTTCCACTTTAAAAGGGTGATGAAAAGAAAGTTTAGATCTATGAGTTAACTCATAATCATCAGCTATCTCTGCTGCTTGTCTTATCGTTTTAACTCTCTGTTCCTCCACATGAGTTCTCACTACTGAAGGAATTGAATTTTTAAATTCTTCCAAAAGAATTACTTCTCTAAGAGTTGCATATGTTGTCTCTACCTTTAATGCCCATATCCACCAATCAAAATTACTTTGTTTTACTCTCTCAAACTCATATAAGTTTCCCCAGGCTGTTTCCTTATATTTCTAAATTTCTGGCTGTACTCCTCAGGAACCAACTTACATGCACTTAGAATAGCCTTTTTTTTACTGCATCATAATCCACCAACACTTCTTCTGACAGTGAAGCATAAACTTCATGAGCTCTACCCACTAACCTAGACTGTAAAAGCAATGTCCAGTTTTCTTGTGGCCATTTCATCCGTTAGCTATCTTCTCAAATGAAGTAAAGAACACCCCCATGTCTCTTTCTTTAAACTTTGGAAGAGCTTGCACAAATTTAAACATCTCACTACTGGGTTTTAGGTTGAAGGTTTTTACATCATCAGAACTTTCCTCAGCATCTGAGGTCTCTTTTTTAAAGTCCAGCTTTTTAAGCCAGTATTCTCCTTCCCTTTCATTCTCTTTCTCCTCCATTGCTAACTTTTCCCTCTGAAGGTCAAGTTTTCGCATTTCCATTTCTCTTTAAAATACTCTCTCCTTTTCTCTTCCTTTTTTGTTGCCTCTAGTTCTAGATTTTTTCATTTCCCTTGCTTGCTCAAATTCAAGCTTCTTCATTTGTAACTGAAATCTCACTACCTCCATCTGTGACTCACTAGTTTCAGGTATCACTTCCAACTTTAGATGCTGTGCTATCACTTCAACTATGTCTGCTTTCTTTGCCCCTACAGGCAATCTTAGCTGCAACATATCCGCCAATTCTGTAAACTTACGCATAGATACTTTTTATAACCGAATCAGAGTTATATCTTGTACTTCCACAAGGGAAACTTGGTTGGCCTATCACAATGGTTTTGCAATTTGTATTTATTATGAGATATTTGCATTGAATTCAGAAGTAATAAATCCACCAAGACCTTTAGAGATTTAAAAAATTAAATTAAAATATCTATTAACAAATTAGAGAAGATTTCAAGTGAGTACGTAAGATTACAATTACTTACTACCATAATAACTCCTGAAATTCCTAATTAACCTGACCCCCAGTTACACTCCCTTTAAGGCAATGACCCAAAATAGATTTTAGATTTAAAACAGAATCAGCAAGTTAACACAATACCCACTTGACAATGGAATTCAAATGGTTTTTCCCCAACTTCAGTTTTGTTATATAGCAGACTTATGCAAATATGGCTGGAGGCTTCATTAAGGCTATTTCACATAATCATATTAGATCTTACATGACCTTTCATTCCCCTTTATATATGTTTCTCTCTTTTTAATATGTAAATTCAATTGTTCCATATGTTTTTCAAACTGTATCTTCCTCATAACATAAAAACTTTCATGTTGCTAATGTATTGTCAGTAACCTTTGAGAAAAATAACACATTACTCAGCCTTGCTTATCTTGTCATGAAGAGTTATTAACATCTATAATGTTATTGGAAATTATTGTTAAATTGGAATTGTAGTAGGGTCTGTGTCTATGTGTGCCATAATTGGATTAAAGGCAGCTAGCCTGGGTACTTTGACATATAGTAGTTTTGAGATGTTAATTAGATAAACATAAGGAAGTTAAAATGTAAAATGCAATTTGCATCAGTTGAATAAGCCATTCAAAAGAATGGGTAAAATCTTGTACCTAGCTGGGAGACACTGAGCAATGTGTTTATATTGCTAATAAAACTGGTGGAATGAACGGATTATTGTTAGGAGAGGTAAAATTTAAAAACCTAGCAATACAATGGAAAATTTACATTCAAAGGGGAAGCTAGGTATAAACAGAAAGGAGTTTGTGCTTCAGAGGCATTTAAGATCTAACCAGCCTACAACTGTGTCTGCAAAGGAACCAAATTGCAAGGAACCTCAGTTTGAATTTGTAAGGCCAAATGTGCTTTGCCTGGTGTCTGTTTAAAATCTATGGGTTACTATTGCCTTGGTGAAGATTTACCTGGGAGTGATCAATTTGCTGATTTGTTTAAAAGCTATCATGGTAGTAATTTGCAGACATGTGTATGTGTTTAACTTGTTGTTAAATTAATAAATGCTTAATTTAGTTTTATATAAAAAAAAACCTCTTGAGGCTTGGTAGCTTCATTCCTGAATTCAGAGCTGCATCTCAACCATGCCAATTGAAACTATAGGTTATGACAGTTGTTCAGGTTTCCCTCCGGGATTTAAACAACTCAGCCTTTACCAACTGCTGTGTCATAACAATCTGACTAGTTATAAACAGAATAAGATCCCTTTGAAATCCAAATCTCTTCATTTATCTAAAAATGCAAATTCCCTTTGCACCTTACATGCTAGGCCAGCATCCATGTTCAAGTACCTAGCTTATTTTGATTATTTAAAGTTTGCAGTCTAATTGACTCCAAATGTAATTAAATCACACTCAGACCCAACTATGCTTGCCCCTATAAATCCACTTCACAATAAACCAGAAAAATAATATGAAAATTATTATAGTTGGAGTCTCTAAGAACATCACGTGATGCCTGATACTCAGCAGGACACGCTACATCTTCAGTTACTACAAAGAGGGTGACTCACCACCACCATTTCAAGGGCAATTAGAGATGGGCAATAAATGCTGATCATGCCAGTCATTCCCACATTCCAAGGACTATTAAAAAAAGCTAAAGTACATGGAAAAATGTGTCAATTTCCAAAGATGTGAATTAAAAGTTATTCATTTGCCGTGACGATCAATGTATCACACGCTTAAGCCAATTTGACAAGATAATTAAAACGGATCCTTGGCATAAAACATTATCGCTGCTTCTCCCTCCACAGATGCTGCCAAACCTGCTGAGCTTTTATTTCAGATTTTGCTTTTGTGACCAAAACAATCAATACAATAATTTACACTATTACAAACTCGATTGTGAGTATTTGATGCCACTGCATTTTATTGACCAATTCCTACCATTCGAGATTCCAGACTTTTTTATTTGTCACTCAGCTACCTCATTGTCCTGCTTCATCTCTACCAGATGCTTTGTGGATACCTGCACTTGGGCCAAAACAGCTTTGACATTTATGGATAGTGGAGTAATCGAATGCCCCATGACAGTCTTGAAGAGGAGATGTTACACTCTCCGATCCAGCAACGACCACAGAGACTCAGGCTTCCTTTTAACCGATTTTATTCAAGCATATGCAAGGGAGCTGCAATCATTCCTAAGAATGAAGACCCAGTTCCCTGATTGATTACATTTCATTACTTTTGTACCTTTTCTTATCATAACACATTTGAGTACATTTGAATACATCCAATCGATAACCAACACACCGGTTCCATACTAACTCTATCCTATTGAGTACATAAACATGTGATTTTGCTAACCAATTATTCTAACGGATGTATACATAATTATATTATCCAATCAGGATTAAAACATGTACACAAAGACCTTGGTTCTTACAACTCAAGACTGTTTGCGTTTCATCAAAGCCCCCTCTTTGTCCATTGTTCATCTTCCCATATCTAAGCTAAAACCATCTGCCCCTTCCTTATGTGACAGGAGAGTACACTTAATCTAATTTATGTTATACTTTTGTCTCCAGTCTGACTCTCAAGGCTGTGCAATGTTCATCTGGTAATCTTTAATACTTAACATGTTTAGCAGCCGTGTCTGCCTGAAGATTTTAGGGTTTTTTTTCAGTAAATTCTTACTGTATTCTCTTTTAGCATTTTTAATTTCCCCCTAACAATCTGCATGGCCTCTACCTACAGTGAAAGATCGATTTAGATCTCTGTTACATTGTTAATTTCAGCCTGCATAGGGGTGTGATCTCCCACTTGGGCAATATTAGTAAGAGTCAGACAGAAGGAAGGACTACTCTTAGCACAGGTCACCCTGTAAGTGAATGCAATACACTAGCGGTGACTTAGTAACTACCCTTATTTTGATAAGTTTACCTTGTCTCCCTCCAATGATTGGTTGTCCAGGTGGTACATTCTGGGCCCTCTTCTCCCATCGCGGATCCTCATGGCGATGTATTCCCTTGGAGCATATCACAATGGCAAATTCAAGACCCAGCTGCCAGCCAGCAACAGGATAGGTGGATGGCACTCCATTCTCCATTGTGCACCTTCATTGGATGTTTAATGTAGACCCCAGATTCCTGAAGGGCTCCCCTTCTAACATCTCCACTGACACCACTCTAAACACTTCCATAGGTTTTTCACTTAATATGGGGTAGAGCCAATAGTAGGGGAAGGACTATCTTTCCATTTGTGGTATTACAAGGTTTTGTGACCAGATAGCACTCTCGTAACCCCTTGCCGTATCTTCTTGTTCATGTTCTTTTCATTCTAGGTACTGTGAGAGATTGATAGTTGCTACACCTCATCAAGGGTTTCTTGTCCTATTGGAAATTCAAGCTGGGAGACTTTAGGGGTTAAATTGGTTAGCCCCTGAAAATGAATGCTGGGATTGCAATGTACAATTAGCCGATGCCCATTCAGTGGAATGCAGGTATAATGCCAACTTTGTGTTGCCTGTTCATTATATTGTGGTAGCTTCATTTTTCACTAGCTATATGTCGGTGTTTCCAGTATTGTTACTTCTTGGCACTACTTAAAACAAACCAGATTGAGTTAAAGTCAACCTGCACCTCTTAAAGGGGAGGTGGATTGTGGTTGCTGCAGGTGCTGAGATCATTGGGAATAGTGCTATGCAACAATCAACAGCTGTTAACCATGTGAGAGAGTGGGCATCAAGGTTTTCAGATACTAAACTGGTATCTTGTGGAGGAGATGAAGAGCAGTACAGATGTTCTGTACCTTCAGGGTGAGGGGGGGGGTTGGATGGGGAGTGGAGGGTGGAGGAGGGGTGGAGGCTCACCAGGTATGTGTTCAGAAGTCAGTGGCAAGAGATAATGGAAGAAGTTAATGCAGGTGTATAGCTCCGGGAACATAGATGCAGTGCAGGACGAAGTTTAGTGACATCACATGAATGCATTTCTAAATGCCATATTGTACCAAGCTCACCACTAGCTTCATATATTACTCAAATCATCATACCCCCATCGCTCAGCTACCAACAATCTCTATCAATCAGGACTCATGCCTAACATTCTTAGCTTCACCTCGCCCTCACACATTTATTAGCATTACTACAAGCCTCATATCCATATCTCACAGCTTGAACACACTACCAGCTACTCAACCATGACAGCCACGTCACTCAACCAGATTGCACCACACTCACTGAAACACTTTCCTCTTTCTTTCAGAATAAGGTGATACAGAACCAGAGGCAACAGGGACTGGCTGGAAGGGAAGAGGCAAGTTTACATGTTCTAAACACCATGGAGAGGATGGCACTGGACATTATGTGAAAGGGCATTGCTGAGGCTGTGGTCACTAAAGGGTCTGAAGCCACTGAAGATGAGGGCGCCCACATACCCAACCCTCCTCTCATTCCACTTCTCCCCCATCCCACAATCTCTTCTAACAAAAAAGCTGCTGATGGTGTAAGCACACATTTCTTAATTTCTCCTCTTCCCTCACCACAACCCAACCCATGTCCATTTCTCCTTCCACATATCCAAGGACTGCAACCTGGCCAGGCAGTGGAGGAAGAGCAAGAGGGCAGTGAAGATGAAGACTCAATTCTGCACTGGCAGCCACCATCTCAGACACTGGCACTGCACATAATTTAAAGGATAGCATAGAGGCAGGATCTGCATGTGATGAGACACTGAGTAAAGGTACACTGCAGTCACGAGCAGGGGGAAAGGATAGTGCAGGGACTAACTCACCAGGAGGCAGGATCACACACTGGTTCCGCTACAGAGGACCCAGATGATAACTTTGACTGGTCAGGCTACAGAAGAAGGCTGATGGATGTACACATCCAAATACTTGGTGTATTGGGCACCCTGCTGGAAAGCCTTCCCTCAATGTCAAGAAACATGGAGGAGTCCAGCACCAACTTAGCACAGGGTTTTGCACAGAACCTGAGGCCCATTCTTTTGAATAAAAAATGGCTGGGCACCTCCATCAACACACATATCGAATCAACCTGATGTGGCACCTGATGTCTGATGTGTCAGCTTCCTTCGTTATACTGCAGCATCCACACAATGCCTGGGTGCAATGGAAGTTCAGAATGCTGCCATCAATGGCTCTGGGTACCACTGTGCTAAAAGGTTTCCCGGGCATCACAGAACTCCAGATCTGCTCCCTAAAGACCTTTAAAGATGGTTTTCTGCTGTAGAAGCCTACTCTTCCCTCTTCTAGCAAGGTGTCATGTTTAATGTCATAGAATCACAGGCCTGAATTTTCAGCTCAGTGGGCGGGTGCAATCGGTAGGCCCGGGAGCGGCCAGGAAACGGACCGCCAACCGCGATCGGCCCCCAACCACGATTTCACACTGGCTGGTCAATTCATGGCCACCCTTAAAATCCATGTTTGTGCGTCGTGTGTATTTGTGTATTTGTGTATAGGGGTTTAAGAAGGGGTAGAGTTTAATTATTGAGTTAGAAGTTAGCATTCATATTTCTTTCTTTTGCCACAAGTTAAAGACAATTTGTTCAATTAACAGTTATTTACTTATTAAGTTTACAAACCTGGTTCTGGTATTCTCTTAACCTAAGTTAAACAGTTAGGTAGAATTGGGGCAATCTGATGGTTTGGTCAGACTTTTCACATTTGTTGCGGCTCGGGGAGCAGTGGGGCTTGACATTACAGTACACTATCCCCAGTGAAGTCATGACTAGGGATAGTGCTTTTCCGGCTTTTGTGTGTGCCCGCCGACCGAAATATCGCGCAAGAATGGGATGATGTCGGGACACTCACGTGATGTCATCTTGCATGATTTCACGCCTGATCAGTGTAAAATTCAGCTCATAGAATTACAGCCACAGCAAAAA
This sequence comes from Cetorhinus maximus, assembly GCF_964194155.1. Taxonomy (NCBI): domain Eukaryota; kingdom Metazoa; phylum Chordata; class Chondrichthyes; order Lamniformes; family Cetorhinidae; genus Cetorhinus; species Cetorhinus maximus. Next base: position 95,385,238 of record NC_135891.1, read on the forward strand.
GAAAAACCAGCAACTAACCGTCAGGTAGTTGATGATCCCTTTAAATAGAATAGTTGGATGTCCAGAACATATGCTTGAGTGTGGAGCTTCAAAATGGCAGCACTTGTGTTAAATTGGTGTTACGTGCTGATTGATGTCACAATCTGCCTACTCTGTATACTCCTCTTGGGCATTCACTGCACATGTTCTAACCCTTATCAATATTGTGTTTGACAGAACTCACACCAGAAGCGTCACTGAAAATGCCATTTTGGAAACAAAATGCAACTCCTAACAGCAAGGAAATAAGCACTACTGATCCCAATTTTACAGCCACAGAGTTTACAGTAATTCAGAATAGATTTCAGTACACAGAATAAACAAAAGCAGATTTTACGGCAATAAAATAGTATACAGTTATAGGCTGTATGATATACAAAATATACACCAATAACACAAATTATATAGATCTGCAGTAAGAATGTTAAAACTGCACACTTTTGGTATATTTACAGTACATAATCTGGTGTCATGGATGTCATTATAATGTAAATGCAGCCTGAATCCACATTCAGGACTCAACCTGGCATTGGAGTGAAACAGAGAGGGACCCAACAGGAGGGACTCTCACTCCATCTTACTTTGGAATTAGGTTTTAACATCTGTTTTACACTAATGTTGCAAAGGTGAAACCACTTTGCACTGATGCTAAATTTGCAGTGTAAATGCAACCTGGCCTGACCAAAGTGCATATTGCCGATAATATGCAAACAGAATTGTGATATTTTGACATCTTGAATAGTAAACAAAATGTTCAGTACCCTCGGCAGTACTGCAGTTAGGAAGTAGGTCACGGTTCCGAGAAACTGATACTGCCTACAAGTTCCGCCACGTAACCTCTTGGCTTGCAAATTACGAAAGATTTTACTGATTATGTCTGAATAAAACTACTTTAGTCGATAACTGCTTTTTCTCGTCAGTTAATGGAATATTTTTCACAATATCTACCAATTTTGGAAAGATTATCATTCCTTTGATTAAGATACAAAGTGATCAACGTTCAGTGAAAATACTTCGACTTTATAAATGACGTAGAATTTAAACGATACAGAAGGTAAGCTTTATTGTGTATTCATAAATAGTGTGCGTGTATATGTCCAGCACATGTGATGATAAAAAAGCTACTTAAATCATTTTAAAGAACCCTTTTATATTGTGCAGTATAATGGCAGAAAAAATATTGTATGCCTTTTGTGAAAACACGATTTTCAGATATTTCTGGAGTTATAACTGATGCAGGTAAACAATTTCAAAGTACAGTGTGAGATTATTGCAGCATTCAACTATTTTAAACATGTAATGTTTTAAGACATGAATAGGAGACAGCTAGAAAAGTCCATAACATAAGGCTTAACCCCTTTAAGGATTTTTAATTTAGGGCAAAAATGCAACCTATATATTAAAATTAGCTTGATTTTAAATTTATAAGTATATCAAAATGTCATGATGAAATCATACAATTCTTATAATGAAAACCAGTTATATATGTAAGATCTTCTGAAAACCTCTAGAAAAGATTGATTTTAGCATTTTGCTTAATAAAAAAGGCAAGATTTTGTCTAAGGGATGACCACACTTCACACTTTATTAAATGTTTTATTTTTTTATCAGAATATTTCTTAAATAGTGAGAGGTTGGGAAATGTTGGTGTCTAAAGGGTCCTGGGTGTCCTTGTTCATGAGTCACCAAAAGCGAGCGTGCAAGTGCAACAAGCAATTAGAAAGGCAAATGATATGTTGGCCTTTATTGCAAGGGGATTTGAGTACAAGAGTAAAGATGTCTTGCTGCAGTTACATAGCCTTGGTGAGACGTCACCTGGTGTATTGTGCACAGTTTTGGTCTCCTTATCTAAGGAAGGGCATACTTGCCATAGAGGGAGTGCAATGGAGGTTCACCAGGTTAATCCCTGGGATGGCGGGATTGTCGTATGAGGAGAGATTGAGGAGACTCAGTCTGTATTTCCTAAAATTTCAAAGAGTGAGGGGCGACCTAGTTGAAACTTACAAAGTTCTTACAGGGTGTGACAGGGTGGATGTAGATGTTTCCCCTGGCTGGTGAGCCTAAAACCAGGGGACACCATCTCAGGATAAGGGGTAGGCCATTTAAGACTGAGATGATGAGGAATTTTACTCAGAGGGTGGTGAATCGTTGGAATTTTCTACCCCAAAGGGCTGTGGAAGCTCAATCATTGAGCATGTTCAAGACAGAACTCAATAGATTCCTAGAGACTAATGACATCAAGGGATATGGCGATAGTACGGGAAAGTGGCATTGAGGCAGATGATCAGCCATGATCTAATTGTATAGCGGAGCAGGCTCAATGGGCCAAATGGCCTACTCCTGCTCTTATGTTCCTATCTTATAACATATCTCGGAGAGCGTTTCACCGACCATCTGAGTTATTTTGGTTTGTTCTAGCTTTATTACACTGACATCCTAAAATTTCAGATCACCATTTATGAAGCATTTTGACTAGAGTTCAAGAATAATACTGCATAATTTTATCAGTTAAGATAATACGATGAAAATTCGGGTTATATATGAAGGATCCCTTTTTTCAAAGGAGGATGAGATTTTATCAGATAGGCCAGTTAAATGGACAATGCTGTAAGGTGACATATAAATACAATAAATTGGAAAGGAAATATAACAGCACACACCAATACATTTTGTTCAAAACACAAGTGTAGTTTCAAGTAGCCTTTTCTTGGAGTGTTTAGTCTGAAATAAAGGGCCGAAATGGATTTTCAAACAGCAACAGACAGCACGGCTTTAATATTGTGCACCCTCACACCACAGGCATGTTATGTTGATTGCCACCTGCAAGAAATGTCTTACTAATGTATAGCCAATATGAATATGAGAACAAAAGAAATGACAATCACTGAATACTAATTTTATTTACTCCTGAGCACACTGATGACAAAAGGTATATCACTTCCTATGGTAATTAGTGTGACACCATTTGGAATTCAAGTTGTTATGGTATAACTCCAGTCTAGCATGAAGCCAATTTTATAAAGTGCCAAGTTAGTCTTAAGAATTCCTTGGAACTGGATGTGTGTTCCTTTTTAATGTTAGAAGCAAGTTAAATTTTGCCACTTGCTCTCTCAAAACATAAAAAATGAACCGTCCAGTGTTGGTTAGGTAAAAGGCTTCATGTAGATCGTTGTAATTGACAATATAATTTGGCCTTCTGGCTCTGCATCTCTCTATCTAGATCCCAGTATCTGTAACAGAGTTTATTGGCCTTGAAATTTTATTCAAGTTGTCCCAATTTCTTAGTGTAACTTTGGTGGGAGATTAGCTGAGGCCTTGGAGAATCAGCAGAAATGGCCCTTTCAATTGCTGACACCATATTTCCAGTGGTTCCATTGATGTTGTGCCGAAGTCACAGAGATCCCCTGTGTGGTATTTAATTGCAGCTAGTTCCTGGTGATGAGTTACATTGTTTGACTGCTACTTCTTAAGCCTGACTTTTAATGTTCTTATGTAAAATCCTGTACTGAACTTGGAATACTCAGACAAAATATAATCGGAAATAAAAACAGCAAATGCTGGAAACACTCAACAGGTCTGGCAGCATCTGTGGAGAGAGATTTAAATTCAAAAATTAAACTAATTTCAATTTGTAGGTTACATTTTTGCCTCCAATTAAATAATCCTTTCCAGCATCCACAGTATTGTGATTTTATTAAAATATAATCTGACTCGGTACTGATTAGTGTCAACAGTTTGAAGAGATTTACCAAATTTGTCTAAACCTATTTGTAAATATACATGAGCCATATTTCTTTATGCATAAATAGGTGCTGACTGACTATATGGTCACTTATTGATACCATCCTGTGAAACTGCAAAGCAGAAAAGAATCCATGTTAGAAGTAGAAAGGAAGAATTACGGCAGGACTTTCCGTAGCTGCTCACCCGCCCACCACAATCTTTCGGTCCCGCCGCAAGTCAATGGGCTTCTGGTCGGGGCGACCCTCGCCCGCAGCAGGTCCCACCCGCAAGGGGGCCAGAAAATCCCAGTCTTAGTCTGCAATTTTGTAGCACTTCCACTGCTTCAGAATATCCCAAAGTTGTTCAGAGCCTATGACCTATTTTTGAAGTACAGTCACTGTTCTTTGTGGGCAAACCTGGCAGGGCAATACATACACCGCAAAGTTCCAGATACAGCAAATCAAATAAATGACCGGTTAGTTTTTTTTTGCCGTTAGTTGAGAGATAAACGTTGGTCAGGATTCTAAGAGAAACCTCACTTTAGTAGCATCATGGAATCCGCTTGAAAAGCTGGCCTGGGCTTGGCCTAATTGTCTTGTCCAAATTTCCCAGAAGCTAGCTCTCCCTCAGTAGTGCAGTTAAGTGTTATTTTTTATAATTCATTCGTGGGATGTGGGCATCACTGGCTAGGCTAGCATTTATTGCCCATCCTTAACTGCCCTTGAGAAGGTGGTGGTGAGCTGCCTCTTTGAGCCACTGCAGTCCATGTGGTGTAGGTACACTCACAGTGCTGTTAGAGAGGGAGTTCCAGGATTTTGACCCAGTGACAGTGAAGGAACAGCGATACATTTCCAAATCAGGATGGTGATAGATTAGCCGAGATTATGGACCTGATTTTAATTCTAGAAATGAATGGGTTTTGAGTGAGCTAAGATTTCGCCCAATGTGTTTAACTGCTATCAGGATAAAGTGCATTTTTATTATTAATTAAACTAGATTAATATAGACATTTGTATATCATTTCATTCATTTTCTTGTAATCTTCTCATTGTATCTTGAATGGCAACCAATTTCTGTTATTTAAATCTTAATTAATCTACAAAGCCTTACTAATCCATTGCAGTTCCACATAGAGTCAATAATATTTTAGTTGATAAAGGGAGGAGGAGAAGCAAATAACGTTACTTTTATGAACAATAGGAAGTTTGAGAAAAATATTAACTCTGATCTGCTAGCCTTACAAACTTGTTGAAGTAGATTTTGAACTGGGCCCAATTTTGGCCTCAGACTTGGTGTCGTGAGCACATACCCAGACCAAGGGACCCGAGGATCACTAGGAATTGGTCCTCCCATTTAGGCTGAGCTGCTGGCAACTGTTGCACCTCCAGAGTTAGGTCGCTCCATGAGAAAAGTCAATTCAGGACAACATTCCAGACCAGGCGGTGGCCTTCAGGTACGTTCTGGGAGCTGCTGGTTAAAGCAGGCAACAGGAATGCATGAATGCCAGGACTATTGATTAGGGAGAGCACTCCTGCTTCTTGCCGCTTCACGTAAAGGGTTTCTTTTTACAAACGAATAAACACATCTTACTTCTAGTAAGGTGGCAGAAGGGACCACTGAAGAGATGTGAGCGAGGTAGGCCTGATGCCTGCCCCACTAATCAAGAACAAATTTTACACAGGGATCCTCTAACATGTTTTAGGCCATATTAAAATTTGAGAGCCTAACACCTGTTTTTTGCAATTGCTCTGGATGTCGAAAAGTACGGGCCGAAAGCCTGTGCATCTGTTTGCCCCCATTTTGCATCTGAAAAGCAGGCGCATTGCACATCAATTTTTGCCCTGCTGTCTTTTTACTTGCCACTTTATCAGACACTAGACGGCTGCTGATATAATAGCAAGACAGAATAGGCAAACTATAATATCTCTGCAACTGAAAACCAATGTCAAGACATCATCAGAAAGCTTAACTGCAGTAGGCTCAGAACCATTACTTTTGTTCCAATAATGAACATGTCAGGCCAATAATGAAAATAGAAAGGGGAGACAGAATTAGAGGGCAAACAAGTAAAAAATTGGTAAGAGGAAGGCCACAAATATCTGAGAAGATCATGATGACTGGAAAACAAAAGAAGGAAAAGGCAAAGGCCAGAGAGATATTGCAGCAGAAATGTATTGGAGCAGACAATAAATGGCTTTTATTAAACAGCCATACCAGCTGGCATTTGATCCAAGCCACTTACTAAAGATTACCATTAAATAAGGCAAATAGCAGAAAAAAAATCTACACAGTTTAGAATCAGATCAGTTTTAGATAACAGAAGAGAAAGCTGCTGAATTATGCTGAAGTAATATTCCTCCAAAAAAAAAGACAATGGTTTGACTTTGCTGAATGAAGGAAAGGCAATAAATAACGATGGTTTGTACTCATGCTTTATCTTTGCTTTTAAAAAATAAAGATCTGAGCTTGGCCCATGCTTGTAAGTGGGAGACAAGTTAGATATAATTTCCCTACTGTGGATGCTAGAATTCTGAAGTAAAAACAGAAAGCGCTGGGAATACTCAGCAGGTCTGGCAGCATCTGTGGATCATTTATGTCATTTAATGCTGGATCTGAGAATATGCTACAATATTTGATTTCGACATTATTGTCTGTGAGTTCATTGAGTCGCACCTCAGAATAAATCCAGAAAAAACCAATTCCGGCCAATTACTGCCTCATCATTCTACTTTCAATCATCAGTAAAGTGATGGCAGGTGTCATCGACAGTGTAACCAAGTGGCACTGACTCAGCAATAACCTGCTCACTGATGTTCAGTTTGTGTTCTGTAAGGGTCACTCAGTCTAGACCTCATTATGGCCTTTGTCTAAACGTGGACAAAAGAGCTGAATTCCAGAGGTGAAGTGAGACTGACTGCCCTTGACTTTGAAACAGCATTTGACTGAGTATGGCATCAAGGAGGCCTAGCAAAATTGAAGTTAATGGGAATCAGTGTTAAAACTCTCCATTGGTTGGAGTCATACCTAGCATAAAAGAAGATGATTATGATTATTGGAAGCCAATCATCTCAGCCTAGGATCTCACTGCAGGAGTTCTTATGAGTAGCGTCCTAGACCCAACAATCTTTAACTCCTCCATCATAAGGTCAGAGTGGGCATGTTCGCCGATGATTGCACAGTGCTCAGTATCATTCTGTACTATTCGCAACTCCACAGATACTGAAGCAGTCTGTGCCGCATGCAGCAAGAGCTGGACAACATTCAGGCGTGGGAGCTAATAAGTGGCAAGTAACATTCACACCACACAAGTATCAGGCGATAACCATCTCCGACAAGTGAGAATCTAACATGCCCTCTTGATGTTTGATGGCATTACCTTGCTGAAACCTTACCATGGGGGTTTATGAGTGACCAGAAACTGAACAGAACTAACCATATAAATACTGTGGCTACAAGAGCAGATCAAAGGCTAGAAATTCTGCGGTGAGTAACTTGTCTTCTGACTCCCCAAAGCCTGTCCACCATCTACAAGGCACAAGTCAGGGGTGTGATGGAATACTTTCTTGATGAGTGTAACTCCAACAACACTCAAGAGGCTGGACACCATCCAGGAGAAAGCATCCCGCTTCATTAGTACCCGTCCACCACCTTAAACTTTCACTCCCTCCACCACCAATGCTCAGATGCAGCAATCTGTACCATCCATAAAATGCACTGCAGCAACTCCCCGAGGCTCCTTCAAAGGCACCTGCCACACTCGCAACCTCTACTACCTAGCAGGACAAGAGCAGCAGATGCATGGGAACGCCTCATCTGCAAGTTCCCTTTCAAAGTCACACACCATCATGAGTTATATTGCCATTCCTCCTGTCACTGGGTCAAAATCCTGGAACTCCCTCACTAACTGCACTGTGGGCGAACCTACAGGAGAATGATTTCACAACGTACAGCAGTCTCTCAGCTGTGCTAATTATGCTTCATACTTTTTGTGTACAATGTGCCCAAGTAAATGCACAATCTACAGGAAACTACTTTTCAGTCAGGCCTCAGAACACTGCTTAATTATTTTTAAATCTTAAAGTGAAGCACACAGCAATGCAGGTTATTCTCAGTTCATCAGAGGAGTCAAAATGTAGGATTGATGCACTAGGTATTGTATACACTGCAGGCATAGTAGTTACATAAAGCATTAACACATAGTTGCTTTGCTTATTTTGAAAAGAACTGTTTCAAAATGTGTAAAAAATGAAAATGCGGGACTAGTCTCATAACAGACTATATTATTAGCATATGATGCAAGTTACCATTGTTAATGATCACATCGGGAGCACCTGATTTGAATTTCCATCGATTTGATAGATCAAATGGGTGTGCCAATAGCAATGATCATGATCTAGATATCTTTACCTCATGAAATTTCATTTTATTTCATGAAAACTTGTTATTTTTACAAAATAATTACAACCTAATCTTTTTTGAAATGTCTAAATGCTTAACCACCGTGTGGTCATGGTAAACATATTATAACCCAAGCATGAAGTGAAATAAATGATGAAGAGCTTGCATTTTATTCCCTCAAGAATATAATGTTTAAATGCGTTTGAAAGATATTTTAAAAAAATATTAACAACTTTAATTTCCATACATGTTTGGTATAGTTTTCTGTTTCAAACATGGAATAAGTAGCATAGGTTGGATGTCTTAATTCATATTGTCATGCTTTATAGTTTTACAGGCTAGATTATACTTCTTAAAATGCTTTAACAAAGCTTTAGCCTTAAACAGGTGCCATGCCCTTCACTATCACTATTACAGTTGTGGAAAAACATTTTCCATTCAGAACAAGCTACTTGTGACCACAAAATATCACAAGTAGGTATCTGCAAACCATAGTCACAAGAGTTTGTAACATTTGCCTCCGATTATACAATTTCATATTATTTATTCAGCATGTAATTGGCAGGCCTATTCTTGGTACCTAGGCTGCCAGTTTAACCCAGTAAATTCTACATTTCTTTATGGCTCATTGTTGCAGAAAGGCTCTTTGCTCTCCACTAATTCCTCGTAACTCCAGCCACTTCCATTTCTCTCTTCAGCACTTGTCTAAAAAATCATTCAGATCATTTAAGGATGACTAGATTTAACAAGGTATTTTAAAATTTGTGGGCACATTTCCTCTTCTTCCTCTTCTTGATCTCCCAGTATTTCTTTGAGTCAGCAAGTGTGCATTCGCAAAACAAGCCTGGTGGTGACTTTCATGCTGATTTTCTTTCCTTTGTGCAGGTGGCACAGTCACGTCGTCCTTCTTTTGTAAGAGAACTGAACTCTTAGTAGGAAACTTTCACTCAGTGTTATTAGAAGTTAGTATTGCGTGGGCACTCAAAGTATAAATGTTATGACACGGGGCAATTCAAATAATGACACACTTCAAACATGTTGTTCTAAGCTCATCTCTCAAAAAAGTTAAATGTCACCCAAGTTGACATTTACAATTAATTTCTATAATTCCACTAACCAGACTGTGTAGATTCTTGCTGATAAGGAAAGCTGAAATTTCAGGTCCCATCAAAGGCAGGAACAGAGGCAAACGAGGCCTAAAAATACCAGTGCCAACCAACATGCTGGTTTCCTGACCCCACTCCTGACCTTGGCCATATTTGCTGAGGTGGATTTGGATCTGGAAAGGTTACCGCCCCTTTGAGGAGCATAGTCAATTAGATTTGTTAAGAGCCTTGATAAGCGCACTGGGATTTTCCAATCGGCCCCCACTTTCCCTAACAGGGTTTAACTGCCTGGAGGTGGGCATCCAGCAATAGGCCTGGTGTCCAGTGCTGCAGGCAGGCCTGGAGGCCCTCCCTGCCTGTCCAGGTGTGGGTACGGCCAAAGGATTGGAGTGGTTGCCTGGCCACTGTTGCTGCTTTTTATTTAAACTTAGTAAAAAAGTTGGTGTGAGGGCACCTCCATGTTGAATCACCCTCTCAGTTACTTACCATCTACTGCAGCTTGCTGCTCCTCTAAAGCTGGAAGGCCTTTGATTGGCCCTACACCTTCAAGACCCAGCCTTCCACCTTTAATTAGACTGGGAACCTGTCTCCATGTCAATTAAAGGGAGGCACTGGTCAAAATCCAACGGAGTGTCTTTCCCCCTGCGGGGCGGGTTCAGGACCTGTAAACCCGCCCTGATGAGAAAATTCATTCCTGATAATTCTAATTGTAATGCAGAATTAGTATCAATCTTAGAAGCAAACTAAGAGAACAATCCACATGAAATCTAATTGTTAATATAAAGGATATAATTGAGTGTCCATAATATTCTCACTAGAATTCATCCTGCATAATTATTCAGCACATATATGCATGAATAGGGTATTTTAGAGTTTTCGTATTGTTAGTGGAATTGAACCAATATTACTACAAACTACTTGGATCTATTAACTTGAATGTTCATAAACACAAGTTATTATTGTATTTTCATTATTCGTCATCTGTACAGCGATATTTAAAACTCACCCAGCTGTCAAATGGTACTAGGGCTGGAATGCATCATTGTTGACTCGATCCAATTCTAGTGAGTGTCAAATAAAAGACAGTATTCTTAAGAAGCAAAAATGAACAGTGTAGGGATCTACAATCAGACAGGCAGTAGTATTTTGATTAAGTACAGTGGTGTAAGAAAAATTCAAAAAAAATTGCTAAGGAAATCTCCATCAAGTTACACCGATATCAGTTGATTTTTGGGCCATCCGACAGCCACATTTTTGGGTGTGAATCTACATCTGTGCATTATTTAGGAAGTCTAAAAAACTTACATAAGCTGGTCTTCTTCATGGGGCGTAGTTTCGGTAGCTAGGTTGTAATTTGCTGGGCCCTCCCGCCGGTGGGATTTTCCAGTCCTGCCAAAGTCAAGGGACCTTTGAATGGCTCGCTCCGTTTTACTGCCCTGCCAAACACTGGGATGTGGCCGTAAAATTCCGCCCTTTGGTATTACTGGTGCTGTTTTGGTATCAAGATGGCCTCCATGCAGCCGTGCACACTTCAGGCACAGTGCATACCAGATGCCATTTTGGTAAGGGCGTTAGTGCAGGCATTAGAAGTGTGCGCACCAAGCATACGGAATAGGCAGATTCTGATGCCAGCCAGCGTGTAATGCTGATTTAATGCCAGTGATGCTATTTTCAAACTCGCCACTCCAGCTACTGCCCTTTCTTAACTATGCACAGCTGGACACTCGTTCAGCAGCAGGAAGGAACCCCTGCCAGTGCTATTTAAAAGGATCATCAACTGCTTTCAGGTTAGCTGCGGATTGATTTCTACTGGTTCTGTCCGAGTGTGTGGAAATGCTCCGAGTTTTCTATTGCTGTTTAAAGGTGACAGGGTCAACATGTGATGTGGTGATGTGGAGAAGACCTTAATTCTGGCTTCAAAGGTTCTGGTCAGACAATTTGCTCACAGACCACCTTGGCCCACAGTATGGGAGGGAGGTTGAGCAGAGGCAGCACAGAAAAGAATAAGTTGCTCGCAGTGGGAGGAGGAGGGGCAGGGGGCTGCAGGAAGAAGGGTTGTCAGCTTGAGGCCTTCTCCACATGATTTCCAGGAGTATTTCTCTTACCTCAACCTAAGCCAGGGACATGTGCATTGTCTCTGTGTAATGAAAGAGGTGCTCATGGATATCTGCCATTCAAAGAACAAAGAACAAAGGAAAGTACAGCACAAGTACAGGCCCTTCGGCCCTCCAAGCCTGCGCCAATCATATTGCCTGTCAAACTAAAACATTTTGCACTTCCAGGGTCCGTATCCCTCTATTCCCATCCTATTCATGTATTTGTCAAGCTGCCTCATAAACACCACTATCGTACCTGATTCCACCACCTCCTCTGGCAGCAAATTCCAGATACTCATTACCCTCTGCGTAAAAAACTTGCCCCGCACATCTCTTCTAAAGTTTTCTCCTCTCACCTTAAATCTATGTCCCCTAGTAATTGACTCTTCCACCCTGGGAAAAAGCTTCTGACTATCTACTCTGTCCATGCCACTCATAATTTTGTCAACTTCTATCAAGTCGCCCCTCAATCTCCGTCGCTCTAGTTAGAACAATCCGAGTTTCTCCAACTTCTCCTCATAGCTAATAACCTCCAGACCAGGCAGCATCCTGGTAAACCTCCTCTGCACCCTCTCCAATGCCTCCACATCCTTCTGGTAATGTGGCGATCAGAATTGCACGCAATATTCCAAGTGTGGCCTAACCAAGGTTCTATACAGCTGCAGCATGACTTCCCAGCTTTTATACTCAATACCCCTGCCGATGAAGGCAAGCATGCCATATGCCTTCCTGACTACCTTATTCACCTGTGTTGCCACTTTCAGTGACCTGTGGACCTGTACACCCAGATCCCTCTGCCCGTCGATGCACTTAAGGGTTCTGCCATTTACTGTATAATTCCTACCTGTATTAGACCTTCCAAAATGCATTACTTCGCATTTGTTCGGATTAAACTCCATCTGCCATTTCTCCGCCCAAGTCTCCAACCGATCTATATCCCATTGTATCCTTTGACAGTCCTCTTCACTATCTGCAACTCCTCTAACCTTAGTGTCGTTTGCAAACTTACTAATTAGCCCAGTTACATTTTCCTCCAAATCATTTACGTATACTACAAACAGCAAAGGTCCTAGCACTGATCCCTGCGGAACACCACTAGTCACAGCTCTCCATTCAGAAAAGCACTCTTCCACTGCTACCCTCTGTCTTCTATGACCAAGCCAATTCTATAACCATCTTGCCAGCTCACCTCTGATCCCATGTGACTTTACCTTCTGTACTAGTCTGCCATGAGGGACCTTGTCAAAGGCCTTACTGAAATCCATGTGGATAACATCCACTGCCCTTCCATCGTCAATCATCTTTGTCAATTCCTCGAAAAACTCGATCAAGTTAGTGAGACACAACCTCCCCTTCACAAAACCATTCCTTGCAGGCAGACTGCAGCCTTCAGAGCAGGGCAACTATGGCATTGCCAGATGTTGTGTAAGTGACCAAGCTCTTGAATTCCTTCACAATTAGGCTGCTTCCATGCTGGAGCAGTCATCATCTCAGCACTGCTGTATAAATGCTCTTGATGCTAGGAGAAGGGAAAACATTGTCTTCTCTCTGACCAGTGAGAAGCAGCGGATGACTGCAGGCCTAGAGAACACAGTTTGAAAAAAATAAAGGTCTCCTTTTTAAGACAAAGATGGGGAGAATTTTTATTCTCTCAGAAGGTTCTTAGTCAGTGGCTTTCTCTTCCTCAGAAAACAGTGGAGACTGGGCCATTGATTTTATTCAAGGCTGAATTGGATAGATTTTTCATAAACAAGGAGGTCAAGGGTTATGGGAGGGCAGTCAGGAAAGCGGAGTAGAGACCACAATGAGATCAGTCATGATATTATCAAATGGCAGAGCAACTCACAGAGCTGAAAGGCCTCCTCCTGCTTCTAAGTCCTATGATCCAATGTTCCTAGGTGCCTTTGCCAAAATAGAGGGCTTTCTCAAGGTGGGGGGTGCCACTGACTGCACATACATGGATTTGAAGATGCTGCATCTCAATTCAGATCAACCTCAAAGTGTCCCACTCCCTACGTGCAGTTGGTGTGCGACTATCCTGAGCACGTCATGTAGGTGATGTGGTTACCTGGCCAACACTCATAGGCCAGGATTTTCCAGTTGTTGGGCGGGCTTGAGGGAGGGTAGGCGGGTGGGGGTGGTTGTGGAGCTGACCGCCGCCTGCGATCTGCTCCGCACCGCGATCCATGCAGGGTAGGCCAATTAAGGCCCACCCTGCGTGGATCGCAGTCATGGAGCTGCCTCAGGGAGATTGAAGCGCTTTTTGAAAAAATTATTAAATACAATAAAAATTCAATGGAACATGTCTCCTCATGTGACTGTGTCACATGAGATGGGATATGTTTTTAATTTCAAAGGTAAGTTTTTATTTCATTCGTAATAGCTTTAGGAAACCTCACCCCGCTTGTGGATGAGGTTTCCTAAAAAACGTAAAGGCTGCTTGGCCTTTTCGCCTGCCCGCCAACCGTAAGGCTGGATGGGCAGCGTCAAATTCAGGTTAATTAGGTCCTTAATGGCCTTTATAGGCCTTTCAATTATAGGCGGGCGTGCAGCCAACTCTGGCGCGCGCCCGCTGAATGAAACATCGTTTAGGTTTGCGATGACGTCGGGATGCACGCCCGATGTCATCGCGTGTCGTGTCTGGCGCGCGCCTGCATGCCGAATGTAAAATTCTGCCCATGATGTCTTTATTCTGTGCCAGTCTGCTGTTCCCTTGGCATTTGAAACTGCACAGCAAACCAGAAGGTGGCTGCTGGCTAACAAGAGCCATCTGCTGACCACATGGCTCATGGCTCCAGTGCACAGCCCTAACTACAGATGAGCAGCATCATATAATGAGAGCCATTCTGCCACACAAGTTATTATTGAACTGACCTTTCCGGTTCTCAAGCAATGTTTCCGCTGCTTGGACCACTCTGGAGGAGCCTTGCTGTACTCGCTGGAACATGATCATTGTGATCTGCTGAGGCATAACCTCATAATCATGAGGACACAACCCTTGCCACCAAGGATATGGCAAGCAACTGGGGAGGAGAAGAGGAAGATGAGGAGGAGAAGAAAGAAGAAGAGAAGGAGAAAGAAGTAGAGGAAAAGGAATGGAGGTAGCTGGAGGAAGGGAGAAGGCAAATGACATAACCCCTTTCTGGACGGGCTGTCTGTGATCGCCTCATCCCGATATGGTACCACTGGACACAACCACAAATCTCCATTCTACAACAACGACACACCCCACCTTCCCTCTGTCACTGACCATCACAGTGTCTTCTGGGCCACAATGCTAAAATAAAGGTCACCACAAAACAGCCATTCCAAACCAAATTAATCAGGCAAACCATCTAATATCCCAGAGAAAAGTCAACCAATCAACATTGTGTAATTCCTTAGTGCCTGTCTTACAGGTGCTGTGCTGGCCTATGGCTCCTCTGTAATGTTACCCCAGTGACCTGAGCATGGCTGGTGGAGGCTGTTGACTTTCAGCTGGTGAGGCTGCAGATGCCCTTGCAGGATGTTCCATTGAGCACTGGTATCCAAAGCCCTGATGGTAGCAGTCTGAGTCTGCATGGCAGCAAATTGACCTTGCTTGACAACAAGTTGAGATTGTGTGACCTCATGTTGACCTCCTGCTCCAGTATTTAGTTGTTGGGTGGCTTCTGTTTGTGCTGCGATGGAGACATCAGCCTTGATTTTCATGGAGTCGGGGAGACTCGGCGAAAGTGTGAAAATGGCCACCAAGATCTGATTCCGGGATTCTCAGCTCCATTCCCAGGGTTTCCTATTTTCATCAGTGCCATTTAAAGGGTATGAGCCCATACCCTGCACTCCCAACCTGGCCAGATCCATTGTGGAGATAGCATATCCGCGTCCTCTGTAATTTTCATGGAATCGAGCCAACTTTTCAAAGATTTGTAGTTCACAGCGCCTCAAAGGTGTCATGTGCCATTATCTGGATAAAGGAATCTTTTGAAAGTTAAGTTCAAAAGATCTTACCCATGCCCTTCATGGTAAGCTATGTCACCCACCTACCCTCCATGGCCCTCATAACCTCTGTGCCAAGCTATGCCCTTCCATCCACACCAAATGGCCCCTCGTTCCTTCCAGGCCAGGCGATGGCACTTCCATGCCCATTCATCCACTATATGCTCTGTATAGAATGAATGTATTCTATAGTGACAATAGGATGTGTTAAAAAAAAGCTTTAAAAAAAGTCATTCATTCATAAAAATTGCTTTTGCTACAGCCTTATAGAAGCATCAATCATCCAGATCCTCTAAATTATCAATAGCAAAAACTGGAAGCAATTGAAACCTCTTTATATTATATAAAACAAAACATTGTGAAATCGACCAGGGAGCCAGAGCTGTCAATCAAGCAATGTTTTCCCTGGGGCGCAACTGTTTCAGCACACTAATGGATGTCTGGGCTCTCAGCCAAGCCTCGTTATGCATCTTCTGCTGAGAGCCCAAACATCCTTTAGAGTGCTGAAACACTCCTGTTAGCACCCGCCCCCTGGAATGAAAATCCTGTCTTTCCACTGAGGCAGGTACTCTGAGCTGGAAAATTCCCCGACTCCTGCTACCCACCCCAAAAATGAAAATACAGCCTATTGGTCATCAGACACTGTGTGATGGTTCCAAATGTTCCATGGAATTGGCTATCACATCCATACTGGGAAGGATGGTCTCCATAGTCTGCATAAAACCCTGTGCCAAGTTGGTTTCAAATTCCTCCATGCTTCTTGGCAACAAGAGCAGGCTTTCTGGAAGGCCCTATAATGCACCAAGCATTTTATTATGCATTGCCCCCATCAGCCTTTTTCTGGATGATACTCCATCAAAGTGTTCATCTGAGTCCTCAGCAGCAGAACTCTTGTGTAACCTCGCCCTCTGGGGAATTGCATGGCACCTGCACAACCCTATCCCTCTAGCCTTGCTGGAAGTCACTTATGCCCATGTTCCAAGTGGTGGATAAAATAGCTTCTGCTCTCAAGCCTTTATATACCAAGGGTGACATCAGAAGTCACATCCCTATGGCAAGCCACATTGCACAAAGGCACTTCCCCAAACATCTCCCTTTCATAAAAAGAAAAAAAACACTTCCATTTGCAGTTGCAAGTCAAGCGGATGATCTACAATGAAAATCATCACACCTGTACAGAAAACCAGTAATTCTAATCTGACCTACTTGCATCTGTCCCTATGCATGCATTGCATAGATAGAGCAGAATTTAGCCCTTGGCTGGCGGGCCCCACCAGCTTGGCGGCGGGCAGGCAGCCGAACCCCGCCGCTGAAACGGGGCCCGCCGCCATTTTGAGTGGGGGGGCCAATGAAGGCCTGCCCAGCGGCCTGCCTGATGGGAAGCACTATGTGCTTCCTGTGCGGAGGGTGGAGGGAATCCCCATCTGTCAAAGTGCGCTCTGCTCCCTGAGGTAAAGTCCTGTCTCAGGGAGATTCGTGAGAGGTAAGTAAACTCTAAAAATAGATAAATATTAAAATTATTAACACGCCCCCCTCATGTGACAATGTCACACGAGATGGGACATGTTAATAATAAACTCATAAAATTTATTAAATTTTAAAAAAACGGACATGAAACTTCATCCCGCCAGTGGATAAAGTTTCATTAATAATCTGCAGCCCACTGGGGCTCCCGCTGGGGCTCCTGGCCTGCCCGCCAGCCTTAAGGTTGGCCGGGCAGGGTGTTTAATAAGGTTAATTAGCCTGTCAATGGCCTCAATTGGCCATGGACGGGTTGGCGGGCGGACAGCTGATTTTGCTGTCTGCCCGCCTTCGTGAATATTTAAAGGGACTGGGATGACGTCGGGGATTCCTCCCGACGTCATCCCGCATCATTTTCCCCTCGGCGAGCGGGCCCCACCCCCAAATCGCCGAGGGGAAAATCCTGGCCATAATCTTTAAAGCATTCAGTTCTTCCAACGGTACACATGTGAATTGTTCTTGGCTGCTCGTCTGGTGTCTGTTCGCTCCTGGGGTGATGTTGCCTCTCCTGGGAATTTCACCCCTGCGGCGAGTGTTGCTGCTTTGGTAATTGCTGCTGCTGATCCATTTCCTTTGTTGGGGGATGGCATACCTCTGGGACTGATGGTTGTTCAGTTCCTTGTGCGGTTGGTGAACTCACATCTTCCTCATCAGCTGTCTGTGAAGGAGCAGCTTCTCCAGTTGTATGTATATGTCTGCGGTTACAACCATATATCTGGTCATTCATTTTCATCATGTGTGATTGAGGTGACAGCTTCTCTACACAGGTTCCACGTTGCCAAGTGGGCTGACTTTTGTTGAGAGTGTTGAATGTCTGCCCTCTCACTGGCTCTCCAATTCTCAGCTCTGGCAATGATCTGGCAGCATTATCAAAGGGAAATTTAGCTTTCTGTCATTTCACTTTGATTTTGTCACTCACGCCTGTTACTACTTCCGGCTTCAGTAGTGTTTTAGCTATCGGTAGAATAGTTTGGGATAGTTTGTTATTTACAAAGCATCTGAATTCTTCACTCGTGAAGTGAGGGCCATTGTCGCTCATCACAAGGTCAGGAATGCCATGATGACTGAAGTGTGCTTTCAGGCATTCTAGGATCTCACTGTTGGCCGATGACGTCAGCTTTTCGAACTTCCAATAGTCTAAATAGCAGTCGACGGTGACGAGATAGCCAGTTCCAAAGAGAGTGAAAAGGTTTGTTCCAGCCTTCATCCATGGTCTTTGTCTGGGATGTCATGAGTCATGAGAGGCTCTTTAGCTTGCTTAGCCTGATGTTCATTACAAGCACTGCACTGTATATCATGCAAGCTTATGAATGGGCCTGAGACTGTCACTTTTGGCCCTAAAAAGTGCTCAGTCTACCTCAGATTACCCTGGAAGGACAAGATATCTAGAAAAATTTGACCAATTGGTGAAGCTAGCTGTTTCACACTGCTACTATGCGGTAGTAATGTGGGTGGCATTTACCACTAACAGCATGCTGCTGTCAAGCCAAAAAGATGTTCTGCCTATCACACAAATGTGTAATGTGGTGTATGAATTTCAGTGCCAGTGTGATGCTAGGTATGTAGGCCATACGTCCCAAAGACTGGCAGGTTGTATCAAACAGCATGCCCCAGCCGCTGTTCGCAATAGGCAAGGTACAGATTGTACCCAACCAAAATTCAAAACACAGTGTCCAACAATAGATGTGATTCCGAGATTGGACAACATTTGCTGCATAATTCTCAATGTGCTAAGAATTACGCTGACAACCAATTTAAGATTCAGTTGGGCTCGCAGTGTGGAGCATTTGCACGTACTGGAAGCTATATATACTAATACATAGGGCCCTGTCCTTCGCAAACAGGATGAACATATACATACATTGCGCCTGTTTTAGCTAAACAAAATAAGTGACAGCCATTCGCTAACTCACTCCTCAGAGCAATGCCTTGTCCAATCAGGGTCAAGTTGCATGGTTTAAATTTCAAACAATACTTGGCAGTTAACTGTCAGTCACCATCAGTGGTGCATTCTTCATGGCAGCGCCACTTGCCAACCAATCAGCACTCTCTTCGCATACAGTATAAATTGTTGTCTTTCCCTTATATTGGTATTCTTGCGAAGTGATGAGTGCAAGACAAAAAGCTTAAACATGTCTCCTTTTGCAGCAATGCTAAAGTTTTAATTATTCTCCCTGTTTCTTACAGCAGTTGGCTCTCTTAACCACTCAATTTCAGCTGCACACTCCTGAAACCATGTTCTAAGTGGTGGTTAAACTGACTTCTGGCCTCAAGCCTTATACAACAAGGATGAAATCAGAGGTCACATGATTGTAGCAAGCCACATTACACAAAGGCACTTCTCCAAATATCCCATGTCTCACCACCTACAGATGCTGCCTCAATACTGCACTGTATGTGCAATGCCAATACCTGAGCTGCGGGTTACAAGTGCCAGATCGAGTGATAGTATTTCACCATCTCATCAGTCTCCTAATTCTCTTGGTTTCAGGTGAAGTGGGATGTTAGCAGGTGGACAAGGTTGGAATGTATTGCCATCTTCTATGGTTTCAGCTCTGCCACTGGCCACAGCTTCAGTTGTGGCTGCTCAGATGGTGACCAGCACTGTCGCTCCATGGGGATGAGTACATGCAGCCATGTCTGCGCCCTGCCAGTCAGGTGCTGCTGTTCTTTGGTTATGCACCTCCTTGTCCCTCGAGAGAGGGAAGTATGTCAGTGAATATGGTGCAATGTGCTTGGGTGATATGCCTGTCGTAGTTGAATAGCTGGCAGTACAAGCTGAGAGGTGTGGGTGTGAGACTTGCAGTGGTGCTAAGTGTGTGAGGGTGAGGTGAAACTATGAATGTAGGCATGTGTTGTCCTTGATAGAGATTGTTGGTAGGTGAGCAAAGGGTGGGTGGTGACTGGAGCTGTGTGTGAGATCACTGGTTCATTTGTGAATATATGGTATGTCAAAATGCCTTCACTGACCTTGACCATTTGCATGAGGTCATGAAACTTGTTCCTGCATTGTATCTAGGTCCTTGGGGCTGGACTTCATGCATTGACAGCAATGGCTGGCTGATCCCACTGTCTTCTTGGTGTTTGTCTGGAGTGCTTCCTGGTCCCCTGTTAGTAAGGAGCTCCTTCTTCTATTCACTTTCTGCACCAAGGCCTCCAGGGCTACATCAGAGAACCTCTGGTCTGTTTCCCATTTTCACTCTTCTTCTTGCTAAGAGGTTCTTCCCCAGCCAGTTCCAGCCTCTGCTGCAGCCAGAATGCACATTGCCTTTAAGAGGTGCACACTGACTTTAAGTGGCTTTAGCCTTGCATGAACTTGAACCCCTGCAGAGATGTGAGGCCACTCAGCAGTTTGTTTAGCACCGGGACGCACACTAATAACATTTAAATTAGCAGGCAGCACAAAGTTTGCATGCTACCTGCACCACAACGAACAAGACAGGTTAATCGGGCATTGCAATCCCCCCATCGGTTTTCTGGTCTTATCCAATTTCCAATTTCCTCCCCCTCCCCCCCACAAAATGTTGTAGTTGTCTCCCAATCTGAAGTAGTTAGAAATAAATAGGCAGAGTTTTCTTACCCACACAGTGGGACTGGGCATGCATAATAAAATGCTTCACACATTGTGCTACTGCAGCCCTGGAGGAAACCCTGTTTACGTGCGTGAACATTGTTCCTATTGAATTTCAGATGAAGCGACAGTGGCAGAGCAAGAGAATTTCCGAGAACATTCAGAGCCTCATTTCTTCACATAACTGCCACAGGAACTGACAGCAGCAAAGGCCATTGTAGCTTTACGGGAAATTGGAGAAACATTTGAAGCCAAAAAAGAAAAAGGGTTAAGATTAAAAAACAGGGCACTGGGATTAGGTTAGGGCTCCTGCAAAGACCTGTACAGACACGATAGGCAAGGTGTCTTCCTTCCACTCTGTAAACTTCTATGCTTCTATAATGCTAAACCATGACATGTTTTAGAAATAAAATGGATAAGGATGGGTTTTCTTCCTCACCAATCTTAAGCAGCTGACTCCTTCAGTCTTAGTGTTTGTCCACACCAAATTCAAATGAAAGTTCATTTGCCATTTTGACAGCAAGTATTAAAACCTGGATTCAAGATTTTGAACTTTCCTGTCTTGAGTTTTAATTGGAAATTTTGCAGAATAAAGTGCACTATTGAGTTGAAGTTTTATTTTGTGAACTTAGAACAATTAACTAATCTAGCACATGGAAGTCTCTAGAATCTTTGAGCAAATAGGTTGCAGATGTTTTGCAACACACTGACGTTCAGAAATCAGTTATAAAGATAGAAAATTTCAGCTCACCAAAACCTTTGTGACTGGTGGCCATGCTGAATTCACAGCTGAGAAACAGTAGAGTGGTGTGGGTCTATTAATATCATTGCCAACAGAAGATCCTTGCAGCAAAACCGAAAATTCTAGATTGTAAAAGTGCCTAAAAAACTCAGATGAGGGAAACCATTTGGCCTAACAGCTTGTCCAGTGGGGAAAAAAAGCACTTTTAATCTCCCACCACATTGTCTACCTATATCTGGCATATAGGCCAAAGGTTTTGTTCTCAGCTACCCTATCTAGGACTAAGATTAAACTGGTGAATGCATAATTTAGAACTGATGTCAGATGTGATCAACACTTCTACATACTGATCGCTGAATTTCATGAATGATCAGTTCCAAATTGTCCTTTCACTACTTTTGGTCTATTCCTTCTTATTCAATTGAATGGAAATAGCCCCTTACCTTGGAATCTCTGGAATTGCATCCATTGAGATCTTTTTAACAATGCTACTATGGAAGACTTAAAAGACTGCACCTGGTTCATGAAGTGCATATGAAAAATGAAATTGTTGAAGCTCAGTATTTGGCACATGGTTGTGTTCCATTTATGGTTGGGTTATATTGCCTCTCTACCTTTCTTTCAATCATCAGAAACCTTCTCAAAGCCCATCTTTTCAACCAGACATTCAGTCACCCTCTTAACCACATTCCTTCCAGACTTAATAGCTGTTTAGTTAAATCTATTCGTGAAGCACCTTGGGACATTATTTAATCCTAAAAATGAAAGTTGTTGTTGCTTTTAGCAACTAAATTCTATTGCCACGACTATTTCAAAACTGCAATGAAATTTTATCATGAGCAAAGAAGCATTAAAAGAGGTTGAGGAATATTGTGAGAAGGTAATATTGATTCTTGAATAAAGCACACACTTGCTGGCCGAGTTTCCCACTGGTATGCTCATGAAGTATTATACTAAACTTTATAAGTATTCAAACATACTGTTTTGCAAAGGTTAATAGTTTGCTAAGCATGTGTAAAGAAAAAAGAAGCAATATACTTAAAAGGATTTGACTTTAATACCATCTATTCTCTCAGCAGGAAGAGAGATAGGGCACTCATCCCATCATGTGCTGCTGGCTCCTTGTTGACTCCAAAATTGATCTCACTGTCTTGTTCTTTTCCTATAGCCCTGTATCTTTTAAGGCTTTGAATATTTATTTTTCCTGAAAAGATGCAGTTTAAATCTTTTTGTTCCTCCACATACTTCAGTATCTTTCCATTGAATCAAACTCCCATTCCTTAAGGCCGATTTTGACTCAAAGAACTTGGCATTAATGGAGGGCAGGAAAAAGCTTAATGGCCTCAAATTAGGGTCAGTAGACTTACTCCTTATTAGTATTAATGCTGGAGGTCTTGTGGCTCAGTCGGCACCACCCCAGCCTCTGAGCCAGAAGTTCTGTGTTCAAGCCCTGGTCCAGGACTTGTTGGACATGGAGGAAGTGTCCATGACATGATTCAGCAAGTTGATGGTCAGCCTCATAGACTCATAGACATCTACAGCACAGAAAGAGACCATTTGGCCCATCGTGTCTTTGCTGGTCACAAAGATCTGACTACACTACTCCCATTTTCCAGCGCTTGGCCCATTGCCCTGAAGGCTATGGCAACGCAAGTGAATATCTAAATACTTCTTCAATGTTACAAGAGTTTCTGACTCAACCACCCTTTCAGGCAGTGAGTTCCAGACTCCCACCACCCTCTGGGTGAAAATATTTCTCCTCAGCTCCCTTCTTAGCCTTCTACCTCTTACCTTAAATCTATGCCCCTTGGTTATTGACCCCTCTACTAATGAAAAAAGTGCCTTCCTATCCAACCAACTATGCCCCTCATAGGGCAGAATTTTGCCCTTGGCGTGGGGGCTCGGCGGGGGTGGGCGGGGGCAGTCGGGAAGCCTGTGATCAGCAGCGCACTGCAATTTTACATGGGTGGGCCAATTAAGCGTGATATGTGAGTGGCAGTGCTGAGCGCTGCCTGTGCAGGCGGGGGGAGGAGGGCGAGCAGGCCTAGCATGTAGTTTTCACATGTGCGTGAAAAACATTGAATAATCTCTCTGAGGCACGGAGCTGCCTCAGGGAGCTGAAGAATATATTGAACAAATTATTGAACATCAGAAAAATTTAATAAAACACGTCCCCTCTGTCACATGAGCAGGGACATGTTTTTAAATAAAAAATAAAGTTTTTACTTTATTTGTATTTGGTTTTGGAAATCTCATCCCGATCGTGGATCAGGTTTCCAAAAAAAATGCAAAGGCTGCTTGGCCTTTTCCCCTGCCCGCCAACCACAAGGTTGAACGGGCAGTGATAAATTAAACTCAATTGATTACTTAACGGCCTCAACAGGCCTTTTAATTGTCGGAGGGCGTGCTGCCGGCTCCAGCGCACGCCCGTCATCCGAACTACCGCGCAACTGCGCGTTGACGTTGGCACGCTCAGCCGACATCAACGCGCGTCATTTCGTGCTCAGTCAGGCCGGGTGCGCACATGCCCACCGAGCGTAATTTTCCCCCCGTAATCTTATACATCTCTATCAGGCCCCCTCTCAACCTTCGCTGCTCCGAGGAAAACAACCCCAGCCTATGAATACTTCTCCACCGTTCCCCAAAGGGAATAAGTATGTGTGAGGTATGAAACAAACACTAATGCTCCAGCAACTGCCATTTTCAAAGGGACCTCTTTGATGGAGTGTCCACCTGTTTCAGGGGGTGGGACGCTTTACAATGCAGATTGGGTCCCGATGACATAGGAAGGACCCGATTGCAATTTTAATGAGTGGAGCATGCACCGCACATTGTCTATCTGTGCATTGTCATTGAGCAACACAAAAGAGGCCACCACTTGCCCTAAAACACCTTGTAAGTTATATATTTATGGATCCAGAAGGAGCAGAATAACCTGCATGAACACTATGGAATTCATCCATAAATCTAGTTGCCTTGTTATATATTTACCTGCATTCCATAGCTTCCTTAACATGTATCTCTTTAATGATACCCTTCACCAGCTTCCCAACACGTTCTTCTTCTTTTGCTCAGGCTTAATACAAAGAGCAAAGAAGAACAAAGAAAAGTACAGCACAGGAACAGGCCCTTCGGCCCTCCAAGCCTGCGCCGATCATATTTGCCTGTCAAACTAAAACATTTTGCACATCCAGGGTCCCTCTATTCCCATCCTATTCATGTATTTGTCAAGCTGCCTCTTAAACACCATTATTGTACCTACTTCCATCACCTCCTCTGGCAGCGAATTCCAGACACTCACTACCCTCTGCGTAAAAAACTTGCCCCGCACATCTCCTCTAAAGTTTTCTCCTCTCACCTTAAATCTATGTCCCCTAGTAAATGACTCTTCCACCCTGGGAAAAAGCTTCTGACTATCTACTCTGTCCATGTCACTCATAATTTTGTCAACTTCTATCAAGTCGCCCCTCAATCTCTGTCGCTCTAGTGAGAACAATCCGAGTTTCTCCAACCTCTCCTCATAGCTAATAACCTCCAGACCAGGCAGCATCCTGGTAAACCTCCTCTGCACCCTCTCCAACACCTCCATATCCTTCTGGTAATGTGGCGACCAGAATTGCATGCAATATTCCAAGTGTGGCCTAACCAAGGTTCTATACAGCTGCAGCATGACTTCCCAGCTTTTATACTCAATACCCCTGCCGATGAAGGCAAGCATGCCATATGCCTTCCTGACTACCTTATCCACCTGTGTTGCCACTTTCAGTGACCTGTGGACCTGTACAGCCAGATCCCTCTGCCCATCAATGCACTTAAGGGTTCTGTCATTTACTGTATAATTCCTACCTGTATTAGACCTTCCAAAATGCATTACTTCGCATTTGTCCGGATTAAACTCCATCTGCCATTTCTCCGCCCAAGTCTCCAACCGATCTATATCCCGTTGTATCCTTTGACAATCCTCTTCACTATCTGCAACTCCTCTAATCTTAGTGTCGTCTGCAAACTTACTAATTAGCCCAGTTACATTTTCCTCCAAATCATTTATGTATATTACAAACAGCAAAGGTCCCAGCACTGATCCCTGCGGAACACCACTAGTCACAGCTCTCCATTCAGAAAAGCACTCTTCCACTGCTACCCTCTGTCTTCTATGACCAAGCCAATTCTGTATCCATCTTGCCAGCTCACCTCTGATCCCGTGCGACTTTACCTTCTGTACCACTCATGCCATGAGGGACCTTGTCAAAGGCCTTACTGAAATCCATGTGGATAACATCTACTGCCCTTCCATCGTTGATCATCTTTGTCACTTCCTTGAAAAACTCGATCAAGTTAGTGAGACACGACCTCCCCTTCACAAAACCGTGCTGCCTCTCACTAACATGCCCATTTGCTTCCAAATGGCATTAAATCCTGTCACGAAGAATCTTCTCCAATAATTTCCCTACCACTGACGTAAGGCTCACCGGCCTGTAATCTCCTGGATTATCCCTGCTACCCATCTTAAACAATGGAACAACATTGGCCATTCCCCAGTCCTCTGGGACCTCACCCGTCCCAGTGAGGATACATACATACCTACCTTCCATCTATTGCTGTAATGGGTGGGAAACAGGTTGGCAGGACGATAAAATGACTGAAAATGAACTGATTTCCTTTTGCCCGAGTTATCAAAGGCAAAGTCAGGCTCAGACATTGTAATTATAATGATTTAATACACGTCTACATTAATGAATTCTGGTAAGACTAAAGCATCGATATTACAGCAGATGTTTAGTTAATCCCAAGTATTTCTTCTATGGTATTGGTCACACAGTAAGTCAGGAAATTTGCTGTTTAATAGCAGTGGGAGTTTTTGTGCCATGTGGAATAAAACATTTAGGGCTACTGATTTACTATGGCTGTATGTCAAATAAAATTTTATTCTGTGCTTTTTCCTGGTGTTTCTGGAATGGAGTCAGCTTTTTTCCTTTTCCATTCTTAAAGCTGAGAATATGTAACAAAATGATATGCAAGTTGCACCAATGGGAGATAGGGGTTAAAATGATAAAGGGCTTGCCAATGTAAAGCGCGGAGAGCGGGGAGACTTCATTTTAAAAAGAGTGGGGAGACTTTATTTTAAAAAGAGTGGGGAGAGTGGGGAGAGTTCATTTAAAAAAGTGTGGGGAGCCTTCATGTGAGACCAGCAGTGAGTGACGTCACAGGCCACAACGTGATGCAAGCGCAGGGAAAGCAGCTGATTGGTGAGTAGGATTGGTAAGTATGTCTAGTCTTTAAAGTAGAAGTAAGGTCTTTAGTTTATGTTTAGGTCTCTTGTCTTTTTTTTCTCCCTTTTTCTTAAAAGGAGCTTGTTAAGTATAAGATCAATACTGGTGTGAAAAGAATAATTACAATTAAGTGTAAAGAGAGGGGGATTCTTCAAATGTAAAGAGCAGGAACACTAGAGTAATTAATTAATAAATTAAATTAAATGAAATATGGTAGTGATGGCAGGACAAGTGATGTGTTGCAGCATGTGGGAGGTGCTGGACACCAAGGTGATCCAGAGCAAACACATCTGTAGTAAGTGTTTGCAGCTCGAGGCACTTTGGATCCAAGTTGAGGAGCTGGAGTCCAAGTTGCAGGCATTGCGTCACATCAGGGCAGGGGAAAGTTACCTGCACACTATGCTCCAGGAGGTGGTCACACCTCTCGGACTAGGTGATTCAAATTTGGTCTGTGATCAGGCAGGTATGGGGACCCAGGGGGTAGCGTTCAAGGAGCTTCGGCCCCCGCAATTGTCCAACAGTTACGAGGTTCTTGCAAGCGGTGTTGTCGAGAGCGGGGACTGCAGGGAGAATGAGCAAACCGTGGTACAGGGAGCCATTAAACTGGGGGGAAGAAAGCAGAACATAGTAGGGGGCTGTATAATTAGGGGGATAGATACTGTTCTCTCCAGCCGTAAGCGTGAGTCCTGAAGGCTGTGTTGCCTGCCCGGTGCCAGGGTTAAGGGCATCTCCACAGGTCCTGGAGAGGAACTTGGAGTGGGAGGGGAGGGATCCAGTTGTCATCCTCCATGTTGGTACCAACGACATTGATAGGACTAGAAAGGAAGTTCTGTTGAAAGAATTTGAGCAGTTAGGAGCTAAATTAAAAAGCAGAACCTCCAAGGTAATAATCTCAGGATTATTACCTGAGCAACGGGCAAACTGGCATAGGGTAAATAAAGTCAAGGAGTTAAATGCGTGGCTCAAAGATTGGTGTGGGAGGAATGGGTTTCAGCTCATAGGGCACTGGCACCAGTACTGGGGTAGAAGGGAGATATTCCAGTGGGATGGGCTTCAACTTGAACCATGCTAGGACCAGTGTCCTGGAGAACCGAATAACTAGGGCTGTAGAGAGAGCTTTCAAGTTAATAGACGGGGGAGGGTTCTGGAGAAGGGATATATAAGCATACAAAGCAATAGGATATGGCAGCATTGCAGGGCAGCTATTTAGGTAATAATACCCAGAGTGTGACAGGAAGGGACAAAGTGTACAAACATGAAAAAAAGCAGCAAATAGGGTCAAATAGGGAAAAAATGGTAAAAAGGCAAAATTAATGGCTCTTTACTTAAATGCATGTAGTATTCAGAACAAGATAAATGAATTAACGGCACAAATAGAGGTTAATGGGTATGATCTTATAGCCATTATGGCGACATGGTTACATGGAGATCAGAGCTGGGAGCTAAATATTCAGGGGTTTGTGACTTTTCAAAAGGACAGGCAGGAAGGAAAAGGTGGTGGGGTAGCTTTGTTAGTACGAGATGGAATAAGTATGATAGCAAGAAATGATCTTGGATCGGAAAATGTAGAATCCATATGGGTGGAGGTAAGAAATAACAAGGGGAAGAAGACACTGGTGGGAGTAGTCTATAGGTCCCCTGACAGTAGCAATAATGTAGGACAGAGAATAAATCAGGAGATAATGAGAGCATGTAAAAAAGGCAGTACATTAATCATGGGTGACTTTAATCTTCATGTAGATTGGGAAAATCAAACTGGCAGAGGTAGACACGAGCAAAATTTCATAAAGTATATTTGGGACAGTTTCCTAGGACAATAGTAGATCCAACCAGGGATCAGGCTATTTTGGATCTGGCAATGTGTAATGAGGCAGGTTTAATAAATGATCTCAGAGTAAAAGATTCCCCGGGAAACAGTGACCATAATGTGGTAGAATTTGGCATTCAGTTTGAGAGTGAGAAACATGGATTGGAAGCAATTGTGCTAAACTTAAATAAGGGTAATTGCAAAGGAACGAGGGCAGAGTTGGCTGGAGTGGACTGGGAAAGGAGTTTAGCAGAAAAGACAGTTGATGAACAATGGCAGGCGTTTAAGAAAATAGTTAATGACTCTCAACAAAGATATACTCAAGTGATGAAGAAGGATTCTAGGAAGGGGATAAACCAATGGTTAACCAAGGAAGTTAGGGATAGTGTCAAATTGAAAGGAAATCATACAATGTGGCAAAGATTAATGGTAAGCCAGAGGAGTGGGAAAGTTTTAAAAACCAACCAACCATGACTAAAAAATAATAAAGAGGGAGAAAATAAACTACGTGGGTAAACTAGCAAGTAATATAAAAATGGACAGTAAGAGCTTCTTTAAATATATAAAAAGGAAGAGAGAAGCCAAAGTGAACACAGGCCCCTTAGAGAATGATGCTGGGGAAATAATAATGGGGAACCAGGAAATGGCAGAGTAGTTGAATAAATACTTTGCTTCAGTCTTTACGGTAGAAGATACTAATAGCATTCCAAAAATACTAAATAGTCAAGGGGAAAAGGAGGGGGAGGAAATAAATACAATAACTATCACTAGAGAAAAATACTAGGGAAACTAATGGGGCTAAAGGCCGATAAGTCCCCTGGACCTGATGGGGTGCATCCTAGGATATTAAAGGAAGTAGCTACACAAATAGTGGATGCACTGGTAGTAATCTTCAAAGAATCCGTAGGTTCTGGAAAAGTCCCAGAGGATTGGAAAACTGCCAATGTAACACACTTATTCAAAAAGGGAGGGAGACAGAGAACAGGTAACTATAGGCTAGTTAACTTAACATCTGTCATTGGGAAAATGTTTGAGTCTATTATAAAGGATGTAATAGCAGAGCATTGAGAAATACATAATATAATCAAGCAGGGTCAGCTTGATTGCTTCATGAAGGGGAAATCAAGCCTAACAAACTTATTA
Source organism: Cetorhinus maximus (assembly GCF_964194155.1). Classification (NCBI taxonomy): domain Eukaryota; kingdom Metazoa; phylum Chordata; class Chondrichthyes; order Lamniformes; family Cetorhinidae; genus Cetorhinus; species Cetorhinus maximus. The sequence goes on from NC_135891.1 coordinate 95,414,629, forward strand.
GAATTCTTTGAGGAGGTAACAAGCAGAATAGGCAAACCAGTAGATGTAATATATTTGGATTTCCAAAAGGCGTTTGATAAGGTACTGCACATAAGGTACTTAATAAGGTAAGAGCCCATGGTGTTAGAGGTAGTATATTAGCATGGATAGAGGATTGGCTAATTAATAGAAGACAGAGAGTTGGGATAAGGGAGGCACTTTCAGGATGGAAGCCTGTAACTAGTGGAGTGCCACAGGGATCAGTGTTGGTGCCACAATTATTTACAATATATATTAATAACTTGAATGAGGGAATTGAATGTATTATCTCCAAGGCCAGGATTTTCCCGTCGGCGAGGGAGGGTGGGGGGGTGCGGGGCCTGCTCGCCGACGCGTAAAATGACGCGCGGTGATGCCGGGCGGAATTCCCGACCTCATCCCGCCCCATTTAAATTTTCAGGCAGACGGGGGCTCAGCAAAATCAGTTGTGCTCCCACCAACCTGTCAATGGCCAATACAAAAAACTATACAAGGCACTAATTAGACCACATCTAGAATACTGTCAACAAATTTGGTCGCTTTATCTAAGGAAAGATATATTGGCATTGGAGGCAGTCCAGAGAAGGTTCACTAGGTTGATCCTGGATATGGAGGGACTTTCTTATGAGGAGAGGTTGAGTAGGTTGGGCCTGTACTCATTCGAGTTTAGGAGAATGAGAGGTGACCTTATTGAAACATATAGGGCAGAATTTTCTGCTTGTCTGGTGGGCGGGCCCGACCCAATCTCCAGCGGGCGGGGAGCCAATCCCCGCTGGAGAAGCGGGCCCCGCTGCCATTTTATGTGGGCGGGCCAATTAAGGCCCAACCAGCATGACGTCTGGCGGGAAGCGCTATGCGCTTCCTGTGCAGGCAGGGGGGGATTCCTCAAAAGCGAGAGTGTGCTCTTTCGCGCATGCGCACGGAAGAGCGCATATCTCCCTGAGGCTAAGTGCTGCCTCAGGGAGATCGCTGACACTTTTAAAAAGATTAAAAATAGAAAAAAAAATCCCTTACATGTCCCCCTCATGTGACAATGTCACATGAGATGGGACATGTTCATAAATTACAGTAAAGCTTTATTCAACTTTTTAGAACCCTGCATGAAACCTCATCCCGCTGGTGGATGAGGTTTCATGTTTTTTCTATTTGCTGCCGGGTTGGACAGGCAGATCCTTTAATTGTTTAAATGATCCTTTCAATGGCCTCAATTGGCCATTGACAGGTCGGTGGGCGCACAGCTGATTTTGCCTTCCTGAAAATTTAAATGGGGCGGGATGATATCAGGGGTTCCACCCGACATCATCCCGCGTCATTTTACACGTCGGTGATGGCAAAATTCTGCCCATAAGATTCTTGGGGGGTTTGACAATGTAGATGCTGAGAGGTTATTTCCCCTGGTGGGAGAGTCTAGGACCAGAGGGAATAACCTCAGAGTGAAGGTCACCCATTTAAGACAGAGATTAGGAGGAATTTCTTCTCTCAGAGGGTAGTCAATCTGTGGAATTCTTTACCACAGAGGGCTGTAGAGGCTGTGTCGTTAAGTATATTCAAGGCTGAGATAGACAGATTTTTAATCAGTAAGGGAATCAAGGATTATGGGGAAAATACAGGAAAGTGGATTTGAGGATTATCAGATCAGCCATGATCTCATTGAATGGCGGAGCAGACTCAGTGGGCTGTATGGTCTACTTCTGCTCCTACGTCTTCTGGTCTTATGGTAAATGCGTCAGAACAGAATCTACAACCTTAAATTCTTTACACTTGCATTTTTGCCTGAATTGACTGCTCTGTTGAACTTGGCGGTTTCAGCCTGTCCAGTGCCACTACATTTCTCTGATCCGGTTTGACTCTCTTTGTATACTTGTCTCAGTTTGTTGTGAAGAAGGATACAAAGTGCTACTTCTGCTCTTGGCCTGAACTGTGCTTGGCTGAACTTAATAAAGGCAAATGCCTGCGTTCACTCACATAGGGACAAAAGATGGCTTTTTTTTACATTTTAAATCACATAAAGATGATTCTCCTTTCTGAGCTTAATGTGCAGTTAAGAAGGATCAATTGTGTCATGAGGATCCTTTTCAGTGTGACCATTAATTTTAACGGGCATACGTCAGAAAAAATGAATCTTGAACTTTGACATGTTCAGAGATAAGACATTCACCTCTTAACATTGCAATGCATTTAAACGTAACTAAAACCTTAAATCCTGGGCTTTAATAGTGTTTTTCCAACAGCTTTTGCTGCTGGTTGCTTAATTAAGTCCCAAACAAAATATCTTAACTGTGAACTTCCATGTGATGAAAGCCAGTTCTTTAATATGTAATGTACCAATGTTATCCTGTGCTGTGTGGTGAGTGTTGGAGTTTATTGCCCTCTGGCTTTCTCATGCAGTTGCTCATTTCAAAAATCATTGCTAACCATCCAGGTTTCCCACAGTTAGGTACTATCGTTCAGAGTGTCCACAAGGCCATAATGCCCTCCCGAAACCTCTGTGCCTCCTCACCTTTAAAAGCTTTGTGAAACCTATCTTTATGACAAAACCTTTGGTTACCATCCAAATCCCTTTGTCCATATTCTTCTGCCATTCTCCCATTTATGAAGCATCTTGTATTTTTTATACTAAAGGCCCGATATAAATGGAAGTCATTAAAAGCATTTTTTTATTCAGTCATGGGATGCAGGTGTCGCTGGCTAGGCCAGCATTTATTACCCACACCTAATTCCCATTGTTCAGAGGGTAGTTAGGAGTCAACCACATTGCTGTGGGTCTGCAGTCACATGTAGGCCAGGCCAGGTAAGGACAGCAGATTTCCTTCCCTAAAGGACATTAGTGAACCAGATGGGTTTTTATGTCAATCAGCAATGGTTTCATGTTCATCATCAGACTTTTAGGGCTGAATTATCTCCCCCATCAGGAGGGTTGTGCAGGGGCGGGCGGGAATGAGCACGAACCTGATTGGTGCTCCCGGTTGGGTCCGTGCCGCCATTTTATTTGGGCGTGCCACTTAAGGCACGCCCATCGTCATGCTTGCCCAGAAGCGCTGAGCACTCCCTGTGCGGGCGGGGGGGATTCCCTAAGTCCGGGCCGGCACTCTTTCACGCATGTGCACAAAAGAGCGCAGAAATCTCCCTGGGGCACAGAGGTGCCTCAGGGAGATTTGTTTATTTTTTAAACATCTGAATAAAGTAATTAAAAACTTTTAAAACATGTCCCCTCATGTGATAGTGTCACATGAGCTGGGACATATCAATGAATTTTTAAAATAATTTTTATTGAATTTTTAAACACTTCATGAAACCTCATCCCGCCCGTGGATGAGGTTTCATGAAAAATGCGAAGGCCTTAAGGTTGGACGGGCAGCTCATTTAACTATTTTGATTAGGTTTTAACAGGCCTTAACAGGCCGACTCGGCTGCACGCCGAACTGAGAATCTAAGGGACGCGCGGTGATGTTGGGACGCCCGCCCGAAGTCACCACGTGCCATTTTACACGTCGGCGAGCGGGCCCCACTCACGCTCGCCAACCGGAAAATTCTCCCCTTAATTCCAGATTTTTATTGAATTCAAACCCAGGTCCCCAGAGCATTACCCTGGGTCTCTGGACTACCAGTCGAGTGACAATGCCACTATGCCACCGCCTGCCTCTATACCTTGAATGTACCTCATTTGACTGTGACAATCAGAACATTTTTCCAATGTATTAATATATTTAATTATGATACTGCGACTTTAAAACATTTTTTTAATTAAATGAAGCCAAGCTATCGGAATATTTTCATAATCTGATTTATAATAAAGCTAGTGGCAAAAAAACTGTACAATTTCTTCTCACATGCTATAGAATTACTTTTTCTTTATTCATTGTTTGTCATGGGATGCTTTATCGTCTATCAAGTGCACATAATTTTAATGGCACTGAATTCACTCAGCAGGAGCAATAAGGATTGCTCGGCGACCTGTCTTTGAGGTTTAACAAAGACTGATGTAGAATTTCTGACCCTTAAACTACAGAGAAAAATAGCAGGATTATTACCACAATAAAATATGCTCTGTCATAATATGAAGTCCTGCTGCATGTGCAGTCACTGGATCATATTAAGTGATTTTATTATAGTTATAGATATTATAGTGATTCAAGCAGCCTTTATCTGTATTTATCCATATACAGCATTTACAAAAACGTGCAAATGCAATCTTAAAATAGCTCTGTTCCTTAAAATAGGAAATAGCGCCTGATGATTCCCTGAATGGAACCAGGTTCTATTTGGTTACTTAGCTCTTTTTTGAGACAGGCCTTTTGTTTCTAGATACTGAGAAACATAGAATAAAATGAAATTTTAAAAATTGTCCTATAGCCAAGCTATTCTATGCAGCTTTTTGTGTTCATGTCAAGTAATTTGCATTCCATTGACGCAAGGCAATTCAGATATGAAGTCCCCTGACTTGCAGCTGAAGTAAAGGACAAGTACAGAAGTTTGTTGATCTGAATGTGCGATTTGATGTTCAAAATCTGAAAATATTCTTTCATGAGTTTGTTAGGGCAAGGGCTGCTTCTTTCTAAGTCATTTTCTTCCCTATCTCTCTGGACCACACATGCCATACATGATTTGTGGCAGATTAGATAGACAGGTGGCCTACTTTCAGCCTTTGTTGATGCATCTGCGAACTGCCCATTAGCAGCTGTGCCAAAGATTGTTGCAAATAATTTTCTTGCATGTTTCTGACTGGCTATTCAACATAGGGAAAATTGTGGGCACAACTCATCTTGCTCCATGATGCCTTGGAACAATGAACTGATGGTGTATATAATAACTTTTAAACATGTTGATATCGCTTTTAGCTTTAGAATCATCTACAGAAAGTAAAAAGAAAATAATAACAGAATATTGACTGTGGCTTAACAATTCCTGGGGTTGGAGATGATGAACAGTCAGATTTGCCCATAGGGAGGCAATCTAACCTGGTTCTGCCCTCTGCCTGCCATCCTGTTCCAGTTTCCCCCATGCCCAGTCCCTGCAAGAATATGTCAGTTGGACTTATTCCGACCCATACAAAAATAAATAACTTTCTGGAGTTCAACTGAAAAAGGAACCATTTAACTTCCAGCCAAGGTAATTATTCCTCTCTGGCATTGATTACTTTAATCTATTAAAGGTTTGAAGCCTCTCTGAAAGTCTCAAAGGGACTCAGACCTGGTGCAAACTGGTGTGGGCTCCGTTCATGTCTTTAAAAGGCATAAAGAGTTGAATTCCCTTGGAAGCCTGGAAACTCCCTTAACATGGCCACTTGATGTAATGGATGGGCGTAATATTAATCCATGCCCCCACCGGAATTTAAAGGGTCCAAGTGGGCTCCCTGAAAAAGAAAGGTAGTTTTTCTGCCCGCTGCAGCCTCAGGAATTTCACAAACAGTGACTGTGATTTTCTAGACCGTGACAGTGGCCATTGGACCGGAAGATCCCGCCAGCAAAAGGGGCTGGAAAATTCCGGCCTGTGTCGCCATTGTTCTCTCTTAAGAACAATCTGGAACTCAAACAAGCACAAGGTTAAAATCCAAGCTGCAATTAATAAAAGTTGGAGTTGCTCGCCAACTTTATTAGAAACCATTATTCAAGAGTTGTGCCTAATTAATTGGAGGGCATATAAGTTGACAACAATGATTCTGCCAAAAGAAATCCATTAACTATAATGTATTCCCCTTTGTATAAGAGGGTAATAATATATCCAAAATGTACAAAACTTTAATATGGGTGAATTCTTAATTCTTAAGCAATTCTTAAGCCTTGACTCATGTTAAGTTCAGAAAAGTTTCTAGTTCACTTATTGAACATATAAATGAAGGTAGAATTGCTCAAAGTTATGAGATTGTGTGCAAAGTAAATCTCAAGTGCATTTTGTAGTGGAGTATGAGACGGCAGACAAACAACCAGCTTTTTAGCAATCTGCAGGAAACCAAAGCACAGGAAGTAACGAAAGGCTTCCCTGTCTAATTTACATGTGGTTGATCTAACATGGTATGTAAAATGCAGGTGCAGTACAAGAAGTTAGGGTTTTAACAGAAACTTTTCATTTGTAAGAAAGTGCTCACATATTATAATAAAACACTGAAAGAGCATAGTTTCAAGGAAAGTTTTGATGTTCTAATATTCGTTAAGAAACAAAGGGCTAAAAGTTCAATTGCCCTTGAAGTCAGGTGCAAGAATTGTGATATGTGACTAACCCATGTCTATTCAAAGTAATGCAGGCAGCACGTAAACGTCGTGCAGCCTGCTAATTATAATGATAGGGGTGTACAGCCCAGCGCTGAATGCACTGTTCTGTGGCTAGGCGTCTTAATTGGGGGTTTAAGTTTTTTGTGAGGCTAGCACCAATTAAAGCTATATTGCACTACTTAAAGTCAGCCTGCACTTCTTAAAGGGATGGTACATTCTGGCTGCAGGAGGGACCGGAAGTGATGAAAAAAGAAATAATCCACAGGAAGAACCATGAGGAATGGCACAACAGGCCAGAGAAGATACTTCAAGGTTCTCCAGTTAGCACTGGAGGCCTTAGTGCAGGACATGCACAGGAGAGGTCCTTTTTCCTCAGTGTCAGGAAGCCTTCCAGGCAGATACTGAGACGGCAGTGACTGCAGGAAGCCCTCACGGTCAAGGCCAGCAGCCTAGCCACAAGGACCTGGATGCAGAGACAAAAGAAGATCAATGATTTCACATGACTGGCCAAGATCAGTGAATACATCTTCAAATTCCACAGCAACTGCACCACTAGTCTCACACACAGCTGCATGCACCATACAGCCTTCACTCACCTACCCTCAATTTCTATCAATCACCACTTATATTTTACATTTATAACCTCACCTTCACTGCTTTCCTTTTTCAGCCTATGCACGGGATAACGTCTCATTTAGAGTGATTTCAACCTCCGTACCAATTCATTACGCCCTCTCCCTACTGAGTTCACTGCCCTCTTATCCTCCCATAATCTCTCCCTCCATATAAACCCCACTACCCAAATTTATGCCACCTTCTCGACTTTACCATTTCACGTGGTCTCTCTCCCCCCATCATGTCACTCACAGATAAGCCCATCTCAGGTCACTTCCGTGTATCCCTCTTCACTCACATCCCCCTTCTGCCTCCCAACCTCACTTCCTTCTGTACTACCCTGGAAAGAATTCTCCACTATGTCACTTACAGTGGTATCTCCATGTTGAAGCGCTTTCTTTCTCTCTCTCGCATACCTTCCATTATAGCTTGCTGCTGCTCTCAAGCTGGATTGACCCTCCAACTCGGAGAGTCCGCCCACCATCCTTAATTTTTGGTAAAACCTGACTCCATGCTAATTAAGGGGGCACCCCCGTAAAAATCCCGATGAGTGAGTGTTTCTGCCCGGAGGTGGGCTCGGGGTCAGGAAACATTCTTGACCTCTGTTTCCCAGCCCTGGAAAGAAAATCCTGCCCATAGAGATTACAACATGGAATTACCCCATTTAACTCAACCAATCGGTGTCAGCATTTAATATCCATGTGAACACAAGCCCTTTGTGGAAGGTGCAGTAATATTAAAATTAGATTATCTTCCCTAGCCCTGAATATTCCAGTGAGGTCAGCAGGAGAGGGGGAAGGTGTGGGGGAGGGGGATTTGGGGGGGGTGGGGCGGGGTTGTTCCGTCAAGCTGAACCCAGCATTGTCTGGGATCCAAGGCCACGGATGGTTAGCTGGCCACATTTTTTATACTGCAAGCTTTCTGATTTACCAAAAGCAATGCCGATAAATTTTAAACAAAATTACTCCAGGGAAATCTAATTACTGTGGCTTTTTCCTGAAAGGAAGTCATTTGTAGTTTAATTTTGAAACTTATCTTGCTGACTGCTTCCAAAATTTATAGATGGTAAGGTCCCAATGTGTTTAAATATATACCTAATTGGCAGCTTCATTTCATTTTGAAAGAAGCTTTTTTAATAAACGTTTTGACTGGGTTCTCAAGAACAGACATTCACAATTTATGATGCCATTATACATATAGGTATATATTGCTGTATATATTTTATGGTGCTTAGTATAAATAAGGATACATTCAGAAACATATTTTTGAGCTCATTGTATAACAAGGTGTTCAATCATATATATTTCCTGGGTTTACATTGCTGTGCATAGTTTGTGAACCTAACCCTAAACGTAACCCTGTGCATCCTTCGCTCAGAGAGATATAAATGCTTAATTTAACAATTCTCCCGATTCCATCAAGAGAAAGGCAAAAGCTTCATGGGGAATAAATAAAAAATAATGTCATGTAGGTATATGTTAAGTAATGCATTTTAAACACTTTTATGAAATCATCCCCTCGCATTTCTCAAGAGGACACAAGCCAGTTTTCAGCAACCCATCCTTGTAATTAAAGCTTTAAGCCCTTGTATGATTCTGGTGAATCTGTTCTGGATCCCCTCCAGGACCTTTATCTTTTCTGAGATTCAGTGCCCAAAACTGCATGTAATATTTCAGATGAGGTCTGACCAAAGCTCTGTATTGAACTGAACTGAAGCATTACTTCCTGACCTTTGACTTCAAAGTCCATTGAGATAAAGGTCAACATTCCATTAACCTTTTTTGATTATTTTACCTGTGCCCGATCACTAGCTTTTAGTGATTTGTACACATGGTAACCTCTGCTCCTTCAAAGTTCCTAGTTTCTTTTGATTAAGGGCATAATATAATTGGTGTTTCTCAGATCCAAAATGGATGAGTTCACACTTTTCCACATTGAACTCCATCTGTCATAGTTTTGTTCACTCAGTTTATTTTCCTTGGTAACTCCCGGTTCTGATCTACACAACTTACTGTGCCTCCTAACTGAGTGTCATCAGCAAATGTGGACATATAACTCCCTATTCCTCCATCTAAATCATTGCTGAAGTCCCAATATAGATCTCTGGGGAACAGCACTTTTCACATCCCACTTGCCAAAGAACGTTCCCGTTCTCTGTTTCCTACCTCCCATCCAATTACGAGCCCGTGTTGCAAGGCTGCCTCCAATTGTGTGCACTTTCATTTTTGCAAATAATCTCTAGTGTAGAACCTTATCATCTGGAACGACATTTCTATTAAATTATCAGTTACATCAGATGTTTGTCCCAATGAATGATACGTGGTTGCAGGAAATCACCACTTTGACAAGCTGTAAGGAACACTGTTATGCACGATGACATCAAATGCACTTTGCTCAACAAATATAAATGCATCAAGCCCTTCAATTGATAAGAACAAGAACACAAATGCACATTGGTGCCTTATACCAGATAATAATGCACATTCTCTACATCTAGAAAAGAACAGATTAAGGTGCCTAATTAATTCTTGCAAATGCCAAGGACAATAAGAAAGAATCCTTCAAAGGTAGAAGTGTTTCCTTTCTTCACATACATATCCTATACATTGATTGTGAAACAGATTGTTGATAGTCATATACCCTGAAGGCCATAGTTCAAATTATCTTAATCCTCCAAGCTTAAATAGAGCAATAAACATTTGGTGTAAATAGTTTGAGAATAAATATAAGGTACAGAAAATAAAAATATCTCCAAAAATCATCCTCAACAAAAACTCAGTGCAGAGAAAGTAGAATTTGTAAAAGGGAAAGAACAATAGAAATTAAAAAACAAAAAATGCTGGAAATACTTAGCAGGTCAGGTAGCATCTGTGAGACAGAAACACTGTTAACATTTCAGTTCCAGTGAAAAGTCATAACCTTGTTTCTCTCTCCACAGGTGCTGCCTGACCTGTCAAGTATTTCCAGCATTTTCTGTTTTTATTTCAGATTTCCAGCATCCGCAGTATTTTGTTCTTCGATTAAAGAACAACAAAAGTAACATTGATTGTTCTCTTTAATAATGTGCATGTTGGAAAAATAAAGATAACATTTTTCTTTCTTCTTCCTGCCCAAGTTGGTACAGAGTATCATCCAGAGAGAACTATTATCAAAACAAAAGTGACTTACTGCATTCGTGCCCTGAAGGCTAGTTAATTGCAATTTAAATATGTATACATGAATACAATTTACTTAAAGACACATTTACATTACAACTGTAGCATTAATGCAAAGTGTTTCATTTTGCATCAGTATTGCAGTAAATAAAGCCTGAATCCAGGGTCAGCATCCTGCCTGACCTGCACACAAAATGAGGCTCACTGGAAGAGGAAATTACAATCCACTTCACTTTGGAGTCATTTTGGGCCTTTACACCAGATTTACATTTCACAAGTTTACAGCAAAGACCAATCCACTTCACACCGGAACTAAACCAGGCCCTAATTCTGCGAGACCCACCCTGGGGATGGAACTTTCACCTTCCTCTTTGTTTGCATCCCTGATTCTGGCTCATTTTCCAGTCATGGATGTTTAAGTTCTTATACTGGACGCTGTTACCATTTGCGATGTAACTGGACTGCTTGTCTTATCTGAGGAAGGGGAAAATCCAACCGAGGGACTGGACATGGAGATGTATTTAATTTATTATGAATATTGGACAAATTCTGCTTGGTGAATGGGCCAGACATGTGCTTGGGGATGTGCCTAGTCATATTCTTATAGTTGCTCCTGCAGGCAGCATGAAATGTCCCTACACATTGTGAGTTGGAGCATGGCCTTACTATGTTACCTGCCCAATTTGAATGCTATATAGAGGGGCCACCTTTTGTACTCTGGCATCCAGCATTCAGTTTTTGGTGGAGGGAACCTTAAATGTTTAATAACAGAGGGGTCGATGCAAGCTCTCTCAGAGCACAGGCCCCTGGAGCACCAGAGAAATTTTCTCTAAAAAATGTTTTAAAGTTCAAAAGGAAGTTGAATGACTGCCTTTATCCCTCTGTTGTGGTAGGTCCCCTTGAATCCTGTTCTGGTAACTCCTAGCCTCCAGACTCAAGACAGTCATGGTTGATGCATGAAAATACCTCTCAAGACAGAAAAATCAGATAATTGAAGGAAATAAGGCCACCAATCAGAAAAGCTAGACCAGGATTAAAATACAAAGTTATTTTTGATTTCCATAATTTCCCAGAAGTTTTTTAGACAGAAGAAATTCTGCTGCTTGGGATAATATTTGATTTCTACATCATTCTATCATCTGCTTTCATTGCATTGGATTAAAATGCTTGAAAATTAAGTCTAGAAATAATATGACTATCAGCAGGGTTGATAATAAGCAGCTGTTTTCCACTGATAACTGCCAAGGAAATGCTCACTTCGTAGTAAAAAAGCAAAGGAAATATGGATGGAAATCCAAAACCATGAATCTCTATCCCTTCGTACTGTTTGCAGTTTTCCAAGGTTTCCCCAGAGAAGTATTTGCACCCTGAACTGGTGCAAGAATGGAGCTTGCTTTACATTGGAGACACATCATGTTCATTTTCCTACAGATAAGGCCCCAATGCACGTTTACTCTGGTGAAGCTGGATTCAGAAATTGGTGTTCGGCCTTGTGCCTATGTCTGCTCAGATTGGGGCGTCCGAGTAGAGCAGGTAGCAAGGCCACAGAGGCTCTGAAAAAGCTTGACTTATTTTTTTCAGGTCCTCCATCGATTTTGGGACGTAGCTGATGCCATCTATGGCCTTCAGGTGCAGTTGGATTTCTGCCTCTGAATCTGGGCACCTATGGGTAATGATGAGCCTGTGGTGATGGCCTCAACCCAGCAATACAGGCGAATTTAGGTCATGCCAGATGCAGCTTTCTTCAGAAACTCTCTGGCTGACAAGCATTAGACAAAAAGCAGGGGGATGAGAAAAAATATTAGTCTTTTAATTATATAAGCCTACAATGTCATCCAATAGCCACATATGAAATTTTTCATGCCTACTTTTGCTTTTTAATTATTCTCATTGTTCCACTGTTTAAAATGTAAACTATGATAAGGTGTCAAACACTATCTATTAGAAATTTTACTTGTGTTACGCTAAACACTTTCTCTGTATATTGATCCTTTTGTTTTTCTTTAGGTAAAACAAGGCCAGAAACAATTAAGAAGTGCTGATCGAAAGTAAGGAAACTCCAAGTGACCATGCGTGATGTTGCTTACAACCTGCCATTTTTTTATGGCAGCATCTCCCGTTCTGAAGCTGATGAATACCTGAAGTTGGGAGGGTTGTCTAATGGTCTCTTCCTGTTGCGCCAATGTCTGCGTAACATCGGAGGTTATGTTTTATCAGTTGTCTATGATCTGACGCCCTATCATTATCCAATTGAACGTCAGCTAAATGGAACTTATGCCATTGCTGGTGGTAAGCCTCACTGTGGGCCTGAAGAGCTCTGTGAATATTACTCTCGAGATGCTGATGGACTTTGCTGTCTACTTCAGAAACCCTGCCTTCGACCATCTGGTGTTGAACCCAAGCCTGGAGTATTTGACAATATTAGGGAACACATGCTGCGAGAGTACGCTCGCCAGACATGGAACCTTGAGGTAATTATTAAAGTAAAACTTACGGATCAGTGCATAGCTTAATCAAGTCAATCCAGCCTCCTTTAGGATTGAACTGTTCTTAATTTCAGGATGTGATTCAGGTTAAAAGTGACCGGTGGCAGAAATATGTAATACATTAAATAAGTTAACTACTCTGAAAGTAAGCACCAAAAAAAATAAAATTAGTACATGAAAATTCACAAATTAATCAAAAGGACAATCAGATTCTGGTAGTGGACTTCAGCTAGGATTGATATGGGAAATGCTTCGTAAAACATTCATAGCATTTCTGAAATGTCCGAAAAATGGAATTTAAAAAAATTAGTGATAATTCAGTTTAGTTTAATCCCCAATTTTAACTGTGTGAGTACGCCAAGGAAGATGGTGGGGCTAGCTTTAAATTCACACAACTGCACAGTAGGATCACAATATCCCAGGACTGACTCCTGCCAGGAGGAATTGACATGTAGGTCAGTTGGCAGATGGGAGCTGGAAATCGCAGGGCAGAAGATGGTTGCTGGGGCCACAAAGAAATAGTCTCCAGTAGCCAGACAAGTGGATTCATAAGGGACAGGGTGAGGGTCCACAGTTGATTGTAGTTTAAGGGGGAGGGGATGCTTTTGCAAACAATTGCTGTCAGGAGAGTGGGGGGAGCCAGGGCAAGGGAGGGTCCAAACTTTCCTAGTGACGCCTGGAGGCTTGCCTGCTGTTCCTGGCAAAGAAGGGAACTGTAAAAAATTAAATTCACTTATCTTCTCAGCCTTCTTCTGGGCCTGCTCCTGCATGGCACAGGTTACCCTGGCGAGGCTAACATGGCTGCATGAGTTTTGCATTTCAGTGGGTCTCTTGTCTTCAAGGGCGAAGACCTTGTACACTGTCCAAAACTCGCCTGTAAACATGGTGAATAGTGCACAGTTCAAATGGATCTGGTGATACCACAATTTTCCAACTTTGACCCCCTGCACCCCTTGTTCCTCTCAGATAAGGGTTGTCAAAATCAGGCCTTTAGTGATTAGTACACCCCTAAAATTTATTAGCCATATTTCATAAACATTCATCTGCGGGTGGTTTATTTGCAATCATTATCTATTTTCTCAGTCTGTGCAAAGAACAATGTGAAATACCACAAACTAGTTTTCTCATGGTTTAATGTTAATTTGTAAGTAGTGCTGCCCAGTGTTTCATAGTGCTTAGCTTTTTGCATTAGTGTAACAACTGCAAACGTGTGTGGTGTCTTTCTGGTATCGTACGCTAACACACAGCCTTTTAAATCAAGGATCGAGGTGAAAAAGGGAGACGCCTCATGGTGAGGTGGGGTGAGAGGAGGAGAAGCTGATCTCTTTTCACCCCTCGTCGTAGCCTGAGTCCAGCAGTGCAGCTGTCACTCATTCAGTTTCATTCCAAGTGAAACTGGATGGCTTTCAGGAATCAGCTATTTGTTGTAGTTATTGAACAAATGCCAACCAGGAATCAGCACGTATTTTAAATGAGGAAGGGGGAGAAGCAGCTTGCTGGTATGAAGGAAAAATGAAAGATTTGCATTTGATAACCTGCAGACTTTCAAGAGCCGCAAGATAAGAACCACCTTTACAGACATATTTTTATTACTATTGCACACACTTTTGTGAGGAAATATATTTTAAAAGAATGTAAGGGCAAATAGTATAAAAGTATATATATGCAAGAATGTTGGCTAATGTATGTATTAACTCCAATAACCAGAAAGTACATACCACAGTTTCTAAATCTGAATTATTTGTTACATTTTACTTGCATTCAATATGTTAATATGCTTGCTTAAATTAAATTAACTTACAGTTATCAGGGATATTTAGAAAAAAAATTGTAACCACCTACTGAACCAATTTGAATCAGAGTACCCGTGTCCCAAGACAGTAGATTCTTAAACTCCTGCTTCATATTAAACTGTTTACTCCCTTTCCAGATAGAGGACACAAGTTGGAGGGTCAGCAGTGAGAGGGTGGGTTAGGGAGCCAGAGAGAATGGCGTTGAAGGTCACGCGGCCCTATGTAAAACCGGCGGGAAACTATGGCCAGGATTTCCCGGTCGGTGAGCAGGGGGCGGGGCCCGCTCGCTGACGCGTAAAATAACATGGGATGACATCGGCCGGAACTCCCGATGTCACCCCGCTCCATTTAAATCTTCAGGTAAGCGGGGGCTCAGCAAAATCAGCTGTGCGCCTGCTGACCTGTTAATGGCCAATTGAGGCCATTGACAGAGTCTTAAAGTAATTAATGGACCTGCCCATCCAACTTTAAGGTTGGCGGGCAGGCCAGGAGCCCTGGCGGGCATTAGAAAAAGCATGAAACCTCATCCACGGGTGGGATGAAGTTCCATGTAGGTTTTAAAAAATGTAATTAAACTGTATTTAAAAGTGATGGACATGTTCCAACTCTTGTGACAGTCACATGAGGGGACATGTCAGGGACATTTTTTTTTTCTATTTTTCAGATTTTTTACTGTAGAGCCGATCTCCCTGAGGCAGCACTTAGCCTCAGGGAGATGAGTGCGCTCTTTTGCGCGCATGCACACAAAAGAGCACACTCTCGGCACAGGTATTCCCCCCCCGCCTGCACAGGGATTGCATTGCCTTAATTGGCCCACCCACGTAAAATGGCGGTGCACCCCCATGGAGGCACACCTCCCCGCGCCCGCTCTTAAACTTCCCCCCTGACGGGGGGGAGAATTCTGCCCTATGAAAGAAATCTTGCAATGGGTGCTGGAATGATTCTTTGATCTTAACTCTCCTTCCTCCCTCCTTCCAGTGCTGCAGCCTGCCCTCTGGTTCTCTCCCTCTGTGAAGCTGGTTTTGGTGAGACTGCCCCCAGCTGTTTACCTCCCTCCAAGGCACTATTTAACAGCACAAGGAATGAGCCACATTCTAAATATCAAAGGGCTGTGGTTTGGCCACCTCTGATATAGTGCTTTTCATGACCACCAGACATCTCAAACACTTTATAGCCATTGAGTACCATCAGTAAACTCCCACAAGCAGCAATATGATCATGACCAGATAACCTGTATCTTGTGATGTTAATTGAAGCATTAATATTGACTAGGACACCAGGGATAACTCCCCTGTCACCAGGGATAACTCCCCTGCCTTTCGTCAAGATAGCAGCATGGGATCTTTTAGATCCACCCAAGAAAGCAGTTGGGCCTCAGTTTAACTCCTCATCTGAAAGACAAGACCTCTGACAGTGCAATGCTCTCTCAGTACTGCACTGGGGTGCCAGCCTCGATTTTTGAGCTCAGGTCCTGGAGCAGGACTTGAACTCAGAGCCTTGTTATTCAGAGGCGAGAGTGCTACCAACTGAGCCATGGCTGACACAAAATATTAAGTAAGGCTTTAGATGCCTGTAACAATGAAAATTTAGGCCCTGTAGCTATTGGCAGAAACAGAAGTCTTACAATGCCTCTCACAATGCAGCCCTGCTGCAGGGAAGAATACTGAAATGTACTTCCTTGACCTGGCATTTCACATTTCCTCCTTTGCCGAAAAGTCGGCTTTTAAAATTAAATTTAATTGGTCAAAGTAAAAATATGGTAATTTGAATCTTAATCAGAATATGGGTTCCAATGTGACACTGTGGAATATTAGCATGCATGTTCATCTGACATTCCTTTCTTTGCTATTTGTCCTGCTTAAAATGAAAGGATTAAAGTAACAGCAGAAGGAACTTCAGATAGATGTTAACACTTTTATAAATGAGTATGCCACATTACGATAATTATAGATTATTCCTGGCAAACTAGCAGAATATGTCTAGTGGTTGCTCAAAATAAATGTTGTGAGCCAATGAATCAGTACCTTGTGAAGGGTGCATACCTGAAAGGCTATAACCTGTCTTTCCCTTAATCCACTGTAGTGCATTTCCAGCATTTATATTTGTTATTTCAGATTTCCAGCACCTGCTGGTCTTGCTAATTGTGAACCATAGATGGGCAACATTTGAGCCTATTTTACATTAATGAAAGGTTTGTTGACATCAAATTCAAGTGCTTGATTGAGGGGGGTGCTTAAGATGGTGGATAATGTTGGGGAAAGCATTGATTGGGTGATAAAGCTGTTCAATATTATTGCTGAAAAAAGACACACGTCTGAGTTTTCCATCTTGCACTCATCAGAACACTCGCAAGAATACCAATATAAGGGTGAAAACAACAATTTATACTGTATGTGAAGAGAATGCTGATTGTCAGTCGCCATCAGTGGTGCATTCTCCTTGGCAATGTCACTTGCCAACCAATCAGCAGTCTCTTCACACAGGGCTGAATTTTGTCGTCGGCGAACAGGGGGTGGGGTCCGCTCTCCGACGCGTAAAATGACGTCGGGGGTTCACCCCATTTAAATTTTCAGGAGGGGGGGGCACAGCAAAATCAGCTGTGCGCCCGCCGACCTGTCAATAGCCAATTGAGGCCCTTGACAGGATCATTGAAACAATTAAAGGACCAGTCCTTCCAACATTAAGATTGGCGGGCAGGCCAGGAGCCTTGGCAGGCAATAGAAAAAACATGAAACCTCATCCACCAGCATTGTCACATAAGGGGGACATGTTAAGGATTTTTTTCTTTTTCTATTTTTAACATTTTTAAAAGTTTCAGCGATCTTCCTGAGGCAGCACTTTGCCTCAGGGAGATGTGCGCTCTTTCGTGCACATGTGCGAAAGAGCGCACTCTCGCTTTTGGGGAATCCCCCCCCCCTGCCCGCACAGGAAGCGCATAGCGCTTCCCGCCGGATGTCACTTTGGCCGGGCCTTAATTGGCCCGCCCATGTAAAATGGCGGCGGGGCCCGCTTCTCCAGCTGGAATTGGCTCTCCGCCCACCGGAGATTGGGTCGGGCCCGCCCACCCAGCAGGCAGAAAATTCTGTCCATACAGTATAAATTGTTGTTTTCCCCTTATATTGGTATTCTTGCAGGAGTCCTGATGGCGTGTAAGATGAAAAGCTTAGACATGTCCCTTTTTTCAGCAATACTCAAGTTCTGTACTACCAAATATATTCTATTAATATTTGTTCAATATTAATAGAATATTTGAATTGAGTTCCTCTAATGCTGACAGCAGTGGAATGGAACATTATGTATGCACAAGGTAAGACTGAATCTACATCAGAGACATTAGGGGAGATTTCAACTCATTGTTGTTTGCTTTTCTCATCTGAAAGACGAGCAGACAGCAGCTGAAAACCTCAGCCATTGCAATGGTATTCAAGGCTCACTTAATGTACCTTTAGATGCAGCCAATAATGAACATGCTCTTATTGTTGCAGGCCAGTATCTTCTTGTGCATCATTCACAGTAGCAGCCCCCATGCTTTTTTCCCTTTTTGATAAGAATTCACCCTGGCATTGAATTTGTTGACACTGCCCTGATAGAAAGAAATGAATTCAACTTGCTCATTTTAATTGACAGCTGAGGATTTTTTTAAAGAACACTTATAACTTTCTCTTGCTTTTCATTATGTGCTTACAAACTTACAAATTATCCCTGAGTACAGCAGCATTTTGTCGACTGACCTAGCCATTGAGATCCACCATGAGGATGATAGCACCTTATAATTATCTTACATTGGGGCGCCCCCTGGAGAATTATCCTTGCAACAATTTAGATGTAGAAAGAGGCCATTGTGACAGAAATGAAGCTTACTTGTCGAATCTTAGCTTTGTGATAGCTGCTTTAACAGTTATGTTGCTGCTCTCCGAAGCTTGAGGAAGGAGCCAAGCCACATTAAAATAAATACATACTGAATTATTTGCACAGCAAGTGTTAGGCTTGAAGGTATTTTTGAATCAGGGAATTATTTTTTTCAAATTTGACAGGGTCTAGAAATGGTTAAGGTTTATCTAAATGGGTTCAATAGTTTAAATCTTTAGGTTAAGTTCGGTAAGATGGAATCTTCAGACAATGAAATGTTAGACTGGAAAAATTTATTAATTTTGCTTCCAATTTCCACCCCTCCATCATTTTCACATAGTTCATCTCTGACACTTCCCTTCCCTTCCTTGACCTCTCTGTCTCAATTTCTGGTGATAGACTGTCCACCAATATTCATTACAAGCCTACCGGCTCCCACAGCTACCTTGACTACAGCTCCTCACACCCCGCTTCCTGTAAGGACTCCTTCCCATTTTCTCAGTTCCTTCACCGCATCTGCTCTGATGATGCCACTTTCAAAAATTGTTCCTCTGACATGTCTTCCTTCTTCCTTAACCAAGGTTTTCCACCCACGGTGGTTGACAGGGCCCTCAACCGTGTCTGTCCCATCTCCCATGCATCCGCCCTCACACCTTCCTCTCCCTCCCAGAACCATGATAGGGTCCCCCTTGTCCTCACTTATCACCCCACCAGCCTCCGCATTCAAAGGATCATCCTCTGCCATTTCCGCCAACTCCAGCATGATGCCACCACCAAACACATCTTCCCTTCACCCCCCTGGCGGCATTCCGCAGGGATTGTTCCCTCCGGGACACCCTGGTCCACTCCTCCATCACCCCCTACACCTCAACCCCCTCCCACGGCACCTTGCAATGCAACCGCAGAAGGTGCAACACCTGCCCCTTTACTTCCCCCCATCTCACCGTCCAAGGGCCCAAACACTCCTTTCAAGTGAAGCAGCATTTCACTTGCACTTCCCTCAATTTAGTCTACTGCATTCGCTGCTCCCAATGCGGTTTCCTCTACATTGGAGAGACCAAACGCAGACTGGGTGACCGCTTTGCGGAACACCTTCGGTCTGTTCGTAAGCATGACCCAGACCTCCCTGTCGCTTGCCGTTTCAACACTCCACCCTGCTCTCATGCCCACATGTCCGTCCTTGGCCTGCTGCAATGTTCCAGCGAAGCTCAACGCAAACTGGAGAAACAGCACCTCATCTTCCGACTAGACACTTTACAGCCATCCGGACTTAATATTGAGTTCAACAACTTTAGATCATGAACTCTCTCCTCCATCCCCACTCCCTTTCCGATCCCCCTTTTTCCAATAATTTATATAGATTTTTCTTTTCCCACCTATTTCCATTATTTTTAAATGTATTTCTATCCATTGTTTTATCTCTACCTTTTAGCCTATTTCGATCCCTTCCCCCCCACCCCACCCCCACTAGGACTATCTGTACCTTGCTTGTCCTGCTTTCTACCCTTAATGTCACATATTAGCACATTTCTTAGCTAATATCACCACTGTCAATACCTCTTTGTCCTTTTGTCTATGACATCTTTTGGCAATCTCCACCTATCACTGGCCCTCTATCCAGCTCTACCTGTCCACCCCCCCTTAAACCAGCTTACATTTCACCTCTCTTCTATTTTTCCTTAGTTCTGTTGAAGAGTCATACGGACTCAAAACATTAACTGTGTTCCTCTCCGCAGATGCTGTCAGACCAGCTGAGTTTTTCCTGGTATTTTTATAAATGTTAGACTAGTTAGCTCCAATAATGGGAAGAGGCTACATGAACAAAAGAATACTACATAGTGTGCTGATTGTGACCATTTACTGTTTTCATTTGATCTCGGCTATGTTTTTTAAACTTTGTTCTCAGCCTATGGGTGAGATGGGAAGCCTGCATTTGTTACCCATCCCTAGTTGTCCCTGACAGTGGCGGGTCCTGTCCATGAATTATTGCTGACCTGTGGAGATGGTATTAGGTAGGAAATTCCAGGATATCGACCAATAACAATTGTTACGGACAGAATATGTGTGTGCTCCCTTCCAGTCCGTAATCAGGATTTTTGTATGTAAGGTGTATGCATTTCCTTACCCTCAGAGTGATTTTTCCCAATTTAAAATAAATTCCAGCAGCAGGCTTTTTGGTGATTTTAAAAATAAAGAATGTTATTTATTATCACTCACTTTCTCCGGATGTTAAAATATAATGTCTCAGTCACTTGTCTCACTCACACTATCACACACACAAATATTAGATACAAATGAAGTTGAAACCATAATTTTTAAAAATGAATTTATAACTCAGTCTCTTTGTTGGTGCAGGTTTCTTAGTTAAGTTTGTACTTTAGCTGGAGTGAAGGCCTTTTAGAAACAAAGGATTCTCATGAAGCTGCAAAGTCTCTTGTAGGTAAATAGCCAGCAGATTGGTTCTCAGGTGGACCAGGAAGCTGGAACAAGTACAGTTCTTTGGCTGCAATAGAAGACTTTCAGCAATGATACTGCAGACACTTCTGAAATTTCGGATGTTTCTCAGCTAGATTTGTTTTGTTCAAGGCTTTTTAACTGCTGTCCCTGCAAGTTAGTTTCAGTCACATGACAGCAGGGTTAACACTTCTGGGGTCCTGACCACCACGATACAATGGTAGTTGACAATTGTCATTCACTCTTATACCTGCCCCAACTTGAGTTCAACTATTCTCTTTTGTTCAATATGGCCCTAGGGTCGAGATCCCATATTCCTCAAATGCTGGTTCATCTTTAAACAATGCAATGCGTAGCATAAGGAACATAGGACTTAGGAGCAGGAGTAGGCCATTTGACCCTTTGAACCTGCTCCACCATTCAATATGATGATGGATGACCTGATTGCAGTCTTAATTCCACTTTCCTGTCTGTGCCCCATAACCCTTGACTCCCTCATCTATCAAAATTCTGTCTAAGTCTGCCTTGAATAAGTTCAATGACGCAGCCCCCACTGCTCTCTGGGGAAGAGGGAACAAATCTCTTCTCATCCCAGTCTCAAAAGGGAGACTTCTTATTCTTAAACAGTGTTCACTAGTTCCAGTCTTCCCGACAAGTAGAAACATCTGTGCAGTATTCACCCTGTCAAGTCCCCTCAAGATCTTATATGCTTCAATAAGATCACCTCTCATTCTTCCGAACATCAATGGATAAAGGCTCAACTTGTTCAACCTTTCTTCATAGGATAAGCCCTTCATCCCAGGATTGAGTTGAGTGAACTTTCTCTGTATTGCTTTTCATGCCATTATGGGCTGTAACCCCCGACTAGTGTCAGAAAGCGCTGGCCCTCAGGAATTAGAAGGAATAAGTACCTATTTACCTGGTCTTGAAAATAACGTTGCCACTTCCATTTGCTGGAGCTGCTTGGGGCCTGCAATGAAAGACTCCTCGCAGGCCCCAGCGAAGTCTAGATCCAGCAGATTCAAGGAGGCTGCACCCCATTTTTTACGGCACTTGCTGTTGTAAAGCAGGTAAGTTGAAAGGGCCAGGGAAATTGACAGACCAGGGAAAAAGTAAGCATCTAAAGTAAGTGCATAACATTTGTGGGATGGGGTTATCTGGAGGATGGCCCGGTTGTGGGGGAGGGGGGGGGGGGGGGGTCAATTGGAGATCTGAGGTGGTGGGGGGTGTCAGCCGGAGGTCCCAGGGGGGCGTTGAGGGGGGTCAGTTGGAGGTCCGGGAGGGGATGGGTGGGTGCCGGTCAGAGGCCCCGGGAGGGTCAGAGGTCAGGGGGCTTCAGGGAGGGGGGTGGTCGGCGGTCAGGAGGTCGGAGGCCGGAGGTCGGGGTCAGAGGAAGGGGGCAGGTGGGGGTGGTCGGAAGTCGGAGTGCGGGTGGAGAGTGTTGGAGGTCGGGGGTTGAGGGTGTCGGCAGTCAGGGGGTAGGGGTTGGGGATGTCAGAGGTCAGGCGGGTGGGGAGTGTCAGACGTAGGGGGAGTGAGGGGTGTCGGAAGCCGGTGGGGTGGGGGTTGGGGGGTGTCAGTGTTTGGGGTGTGGGGGACTGGGGATGTTGGAGGTTAGGTGGTGGGTGTTGGAGGTCGGGGGAATGGGGGTTGGGAGGTGGCTGGGGTTGGGAGTGTCAGAGGTTGGGGAGTTGATGGTTGTCGGAGGTTGGGTGGGGTAGGGACTTTCAGAAGTTGGGTGTTGTGGGGTGGGGGTGTTGGAGGTTGGGTGGGGTGAGGGTTGTTGGAGGTCAGGGGGTTGGGTGTGTCGGGGATGGGGGTGTCAGAGGTTGGGGAGTGTCGGAGGTCAGAGGTTAGGGGGAGTCCTGTATGGGGGTGGGGTCGAGGGGGGTGATGGGGAGAGTCCATGGGGCCTGTTTGGGTCTTTACATTAGTTACTCAGAAGCTAGAAGAGGTTTTAATTCTTCTAACCTTTTCTGAGTAACTATTGGTATTATCCCGGCGGAACCCTCCGAAGTTAACGATTTAAACTGCATTTTCAAATGGTCCCCACTGCAGCTCAGTTGTTCAGAGGAAATGTGCATTTCTGGGCAATTGCTGTGCAAACTCTTAGCTGGGAATTTCCCAGAGGGATTCCCGAGTGCATCTTTGGGGTACCCCCCCAAACCCGTGCTGGGGAGCTTGGAAGTTACGGGCACCTTTTTTTCAAATAAGGAGAGCATCACTGTACACTGTATCCCAGATGTGGTCTCAATAATGCCCTGTACAGCTGCAGTAAAACCCCCCTACTTTTATATTCCTTCCCCTTGCAATAGATGCCAGCATTCCATTAGCCTTCCTAATCACTTGCTTACCTGCACACTAACTTTTTGTGATTCATGTGCCAGGTCATCCTTATCCCTCTTAGATTTGCAATCTCTTTCCGTTTAAATGGGATACTACTTTTCTATTCTTCCTGCCAAAGAGCACATGTTCACATTTTCCCACATTATACTCCACCTGCCAAATTTGTGCCTATTCATTTAACCTGCCTGTATCCCTTTGCTGAATGTATTATGATATGGCAGATGGTAATTGCCGGGCTGACCAAATCCCTAAAGGAAACTTGGCCAAGCTATCACAACGATTTGAAATTTATATTTTTATTACGAGAAGGTACTGAAATCAGAAGTAAAGATTCCATTGCCACTTTTGGAGATTTTAAATATTAAATTAAAACATTTATTAACAAAAGAAAAGAAAACTTAAACACACAAGGTTATAGTTACACAGTTAAATTTTGTCTTATAACATTTCCCAAAAGATTTCTACATAGCTAGACTCACAAATAAACACCCTTTCCCAGGCAACATTCCCTATAGATTCTTAATCTATAAAACTTCCAGTAATATTACCACAAGGCACCCACTGTTGCTATAAGGGAGGTATTTCACAAGCTTCTCTCTCCCTCTCACTCAACAATGGAAATCCAAGGCTTGTAACAAAACTTTGCTTTCTGGAACAACCATACACTTCTCTGGGGTGGCTAGAAGCTGCTTCCTTCACAGGAGTATGCTCGCACTGCACACTTCTTCAAGATCTCACATGGCCACCCACCATACAGCTTTCAATCTTTCCTTAAATACACTTTCCCCTTTCATCTTTAAACACATTGTTTTTAACTTTGTTTTGAAAGTTACCTTTCCCAGAATCTAAAAATCTTTCATGTTGTCTTTATGGCCGCCACTTTCGGGGAAAAATACACTTAATTGAATGGAGGTTTAAATGGCTCACCGCATCTGCCAGGGGAGACATGCAATGGCGGGGCCATAACAACCTGGACTTCATAACTTTGCTTTATTTATTTATGACTTTTTCTAGTTGTAAAACTCCCTTTTTCCTCTTCAAAATCCAATAGCCAAAAATTCACTCCTTATTTATCCTCTAATGCAAATTCCTATTCATGTTGTATTTACTTGTATCCCAGCTTAGCTTGTCCATTTCCACTTCAAAAATGCTTGCTTTACACCAAGCCCTTTGATGACTTAAACCTTGCAGTCTGACTGTCTTCAGTCTAATTAAATTAGTCACACACAGCCCCCACAAGCCTGCTTCACAGTATCCTACAGTGATATTGGAAAAATGATGTTCTCTTTACAACTGTCTACCTCCTCTTGACAATTTACTTTCCTACCTATCTTGGTGTCACCAGAAAATTTAGCTACCATGCTTTCGGTCCCTTCATCCAAATCATTGACGTAGATTCTACATAGTTGAGGCACCAGCATTGAGCCCTGTCGCACTTGTCATGATCACGTGAGGAGGGGTAAAAAATGACTCCCCTAATTTACCACTCCAGGTCCGGCTGTAACAGGGTTTATGAAGGATTTAGAAGGTTGAAGGAATTTTCTCAATATCTGTGTTTAACCATTTATGTACTGATTGCAAAGAAACAAGTCTGGCAGGCTTTCTTGGAAATTTTAAAACAAAAGTGCTTAGTTTTTATTGAGTTAAAAACCCACCCAGGTAAAGACAGCAAAATATTTAAAAAGATATACCCACGCTTCTCGAATTTTGATGAACCACATTCAAATGTACGCAAGCATGCAAAGTTTTACAAGTTATACTGGAGGTAGTTACTTTCTTAGCCGAATTAAAAGCCCAACACTAAAAGGTAAAAAGAGAGTTCACGGTTTATGAGTTCTTTGCTGTGACAGAGAGTTTTCCAGGCTCCTTTAAATTCCAGGAGTTGAGTTGAAGTCCATGGAACTGCAATTTCCGGATAATCCATAATCTGTTTTTTCCAGAAATTGATGAGTTTTGCTCCTGAGGGTCCTTTTGATGG
This sequence comes from Cetorhinus maximus, assembly GCF_964194155.1. Taxonomy (NCBI): domain Eukaryota; kingdom Metazoa; phylum Chordata; class Chondrichthyes; order Lamniformes; family Cetorhinidae; genus Cetorhinus; species Cetorhinus maximus. The sequence goes on from NC_135891.1 coordinate 95,439,532, forward strand.
GCATTCATTATCTCTGTGCTGGATTTTTAAAGCTGCAAGATATAGGGCTATAACCTGAGGAGTAAAAGAGAAGGGAACTCCTTTACTGCTCCATTTGCAGTTTCTCCAGACTACTCTTTTCTTCTGCGTTTAGTGGTTATATTAGAGATTTCAAAAATGATTACTAGTCACATGACCTTCTTTCCCCACAACGATTTTCAAAGTATCCTGCTATAACCTCCTTAATAATGATTCTAACAATTTCTCTAAGGCAGATGCTAGGCTGGCTGTAGTTTCCTGCTACCCCACCACCTTTTTCTAGCTTCCTATCTTTTTGAAATGTCAATACCCTTCAATATTCAGGATCCAGCCTTGGTCACCCTGCAACCATCTTTCTGTGATAGCTATCAGGTCATACATATTTATTTCTATCTGTGTTAACAATTCATCCATTTTATTATGAATGTTGTGCACATTCAGATACTGAGCATTTAACTCTGTCTTTTTGTCATTTTTACAATCCCTGCCCTTATCTGTTGGTGTACTCCTAAATTTGTACTCTCTGTCCTTTCCTGCCACATGCAAATCACTACCCTGCTCTAGTACCCCATTGTTGCCCTTTGATTTACTACATCTCCTCTCACCCAATCCCCTTCCCCACTATTTAGTCTAAAGCCCTTCCTACCACCCTAGCTATACGACTCAACAGAACACTAGTGCCAACACAGTTCAGATGAAGCGCATCTCACTGGTACAGCTCCTACTTTCCCCAGTGCTGATACTAGTGCCCCGTGAATTGAACCCCATTTATCCCACACCAATCTTTGAACCACCCATTCATCTCTCTAATCTTATTTACCCTATGCCAGTTTGCTTGTGGATCCAGTAAATTTTATTACCTTTGAGGTTCTGCTTTTTAATTTAGCCATTGGTTGCTCATAATCCCTAAGCAGAACCTCTTTCCTAGTCCTATCTATGTCATTGGTACCAATGTGGATCACGACAACTGGATTCTCGCCATCCCATGCAAGTTCCTCTTCAGCTCCAAGCAGATGACCCGAACCCTGGCACCGGGCAGGCAACACAGCTATCTAGACTCACATTCTCGGCTGCAGAGAAATGTGTCAATCTCCTTGACTGTACTGTCCCCAACTATCACTACATTCCTATTAACTCCCCCCACTTGACTGGCTCCCTGTACCATGGTGCCATGGTCAGTTCGGTCATCCACTCTGCAGCCCCCACTTTCAACTCCACAAGCTGCAAGAACCTTGAACCTACTAGACAATTGCAAGGATTGAGGCTTCTCCACTTCTACCTTCTCGATTCTCTTACCTGCCTCACTTGCGGTCATATCTTACTATCCCTGACCACTGACAAAATCAGAAGAGCTAAACCTAAGGGGTATGACTACTTCCTGGAATAAAATGCCCAGGTAACTTTCCCCCTCCCTGATACATTGCAGTGTCTGCAGCTTGGCCTCTAGCTCAATGAATCTGGTCCGAAGCTTCTCAAGACGCTGATATTTACTACAGACATGTTTTCCCTGGATCATACTGGCGTCCAGGAACTCCCACACTCTGCAGTCATAACACATTACCTGCTCTGCCATCTTTATTATGTGTTAAATTAATTAATTGATTATTTTCTTAATTAAATTCTAATTAATAAACCCTACTACTCTCAATGAGCTTTACTACTGCTAATAAACCTTACAATATTAATGAAACCTTACAATTACCAATAAATTGCATGAGTTTCGAAAGATAAATGAACAAAATACTCACCAACCACTTACCTGTTTCCCTCCTCCCTTACTCACCAAAATCCCAAGTTCACACTGTTACTAGCTGCACTCAGTGATCAGCTGCTGTCTTAGCGCTTGCTTACTTCACAGGTAGCTGCGAAATATCCCCATTCATGTCCTTGTTTAACTAAAGATTGGCAACAGAATTGAATTTTATCCACATAATGCCCATAGTCACATGTTAAATTGCAGCCATCTTAATAGGTTTTGTGGCCACCTTCGCAAAGTATGATCCATCTGTAATATCTTTATGCTTGTACTGAGCATAGCATAATAAAGAATTGGAAAAATATGTGGAAGTCAGAATGATGTGTGGCTTGAGGGGGTGGAGAGGGGAACTTAAGTGTGATGGTGTTCCTTGATATTGCTGCTGTTGTCCTGCTTAATGGCAGACGATGGAGGGATGGAAGGTACTGTTGAAGTAACCTTGGTGTGTTGCTGCATCATATATACTCCAGTCACTGTACACTAGTGATGGAAAGCATGAATATTGAGCCCAACAGCCTTGGTATCAATCATGTGAATTGTCCTGTCCCTGGATGGTGTGAACCATCGCCCCTTGATGTTCAATGGCATTACCATCATTGAAACCCCCACTATCAACATCCTGGGGGTTACCATTGACCAGAAACTGAACTGGACTAGCCATATAAATACTGTGGCTACAAGAGCTGGTCAGAGGCTAGGAATCCAGTGATGAGTAACTCACTTCTTGACCCCCCCAAAGTCTGTCCACCATCTACAAGGCGCAAGTCGGGAGTGCGATGGTACACTCTCCACTTGCCTGGATGAGTGCAGCCCCACAACACTCAAGAAGTTTGACACCATCCAGAACAAAGCAGCCTCCTTGATTGGCACCACATCCACAAACACTCATTCCCTCCACCACCGACGCACAGTAGCAGCAGTGTGTACCATCTACAAGATGCACTGCAGGAATGCACCAAGGCTCCTTCGACAGCACCTTACAAACCCACGACCACTACCATCTAGAAGGACAAGAGCAGCAGATAGATGGGAGCGCCACCACCTGGAAGTTCCCCTCCAAATCAGTCACCATCCTGACTTGGAAATATATCGCCGTTCCTTCCCTGTCGCTGGGTCAAAATCCTGGAACTCCCTTCCTAACAATACTGTGGGTGCACCTACACCACATGGACTGCAGCAGTTCAAGAAGGCAGCTCACCACCACCTTCTCAAGGGCAACTAGGGATGGGCAATAAATGCTGGCCCAGCCAGTGAAGCCCACATCCCATGAATTAATTTTTTAAAAATGTTGTAATTTTGTCCATCCAGGTGAATAGCATGTTTTTCATTTCACTACAAGTCGAGTATCCTTTATCTGAAACCCTTGGGACCGAATGCATTTTGGATTTCCAGATACCGCACATAAATTTACAATTACAATAGCCTAGGCTACCTATAATCTAAAGTTAATAAAATGACTAGAAAAGTAAGATGTATCACTTAATAGTAAATACAGGGCACCTGTAATAAATTTCTTTTTGACATGTTCACCACAAAAATCACAAGGTAAACAGTGCAAACAAACAACTAGACTTCCTGTGCTTAAGGTTGACGAGATTCAAAAAAAGGGCAGTTTTGGATGTGTACAGGTTTCAGATTCACTCATAATGGATACTCGACCTGCACTAACATGAGCTTTGTCGATAGCAAAGAGGAATCGGTAAGAGATCCATTGATCCCAGAGTATTCAATCTGTGCTTATAGCTGCAGGGTTGATATGTTGGCCCAGTTCAGTTTCTGGAAATTAGTTACCTTCAAGATGTTGATGGTGTGGATTCAGTGTTGTAGTGTTTACATTGAATTTATATAGAATATGCAGCACAGAAATGGGCTATTCAACCCAATGGGCAGGATTTTTAGCTCAGCGTGTGGGCATGATCGGTGGGCGCGGGAGCTGTCGGGGAGCAGACTACCGCCCGCAATTGGCCCCCGACCGCGATTTCATGTTGTGTGAAACACGTGCTGAGAAGCTCAGGGCTGCCAGGGTGGGGGCGGGAAGAGGGTGGGTGCTGACATAAGCGCGGGCACGGGCAAGCGCTGAATGAAAGCTCCCTGAGGGCAGAGAGCTGCCTCAGGAAGCTGAAGATTTCAAAACAATTAAATAAAGATTTTAAAATCCAGAAAAAAATGTCGACACATCAGAAACCAGTCACCTGAACATATACATGATGAAAATTCTGCCCATGCATTTTTATTTTTGTATTTATTTAATAGCGGAAACCTCACCCCACCCTTGGATGAGGTTTCATCAAAAATGCAAAGTCCGCGTGGCAGATTCACCCATCCGCCAACCGTAAGGTTGGACAGCCACGAAAAATTGGGGACAACTGGAATCTTAACAACTTTAATTGTCTTCTTAATTGTCTACGGGCGCAGTTCCAACACTCGCACGTGCCCACACAAGTGCAGGATGGCATCGGGACCCTCGCCCGACATCATCCCGCACGATTTCGCGTCCTATCGGATCGGGCACACGACCACACACTGACCTAAAAATTCTGCCCAACGTGTCCATGCTTCAAATGAACCTTATTATGACCCCGAGGAAGACCATTAACTTTTAAATAGAAATTCAACCTCCCAGTTATTAACTGAAAAAATTATGCCATAAGGTTTCATGTTTTAAACAAAAAGCTTTTACTGAACAAGAGTTAACAAAGGCAAATACTACTAAGTTAAAACTATGTATTTTGTAAATATTTATTCTTTAAGTTCGAAAATCTCACTAGTACACTCTCCGCTCTACTGTTATTTCCATCCAACAGTTCCCCTATATTTTACTGAATCTTGAGGGTTCCTACACTTCTCCTGGGACAAAACCAATGTGTATCACAGCTCCTTGGAATTCACTTTGATTATCCTCAATGTTCTTGCTATTGCCCAAGGTGGGAGATTTCTTGGGGTCCTTCCACTAGAATCTAGCTGGGCAACCTTCCAACTCTCTTTAAGCATCTCATGATTGTGGACACTCCAGCCCAAGCATGGGTCTTCCTGCTTTCTTGCTCACTGTCTCCAAAATCAGATGTTTCTGATGGTCCTTTTTGATACTGGTCTACAGCTTCTGGCAAATTCTCTCTCTGCTTCTCAAAGCTGCTTCCAGTCTCCAATTGCAACAGCTGGCAGCTTTCTCTCGCTGCTTATTTCCAAGCTGTTCTAGCTCAAGACGTGGACTGCCTGTTGCCTGTAAAAAATCACACAGACAAACCCAAAAGAAGAAAAAAAAACCCTCCCTGCAATCTATCCCCGTGGCAACGTGCCACATCTGAGATGTCCCAGACAGAGATTCCAACTAATTAACTTCAATTCCCAAACCTGTCCTTTAAAATGAAAAGTAGCACTCACCCATTTATCAACTCACCCAATCACTCATCCACCCACTAACATTTAAGCCCCAGAGCTTTAAACTTACCATATGCCGTAAAAAGCGGACGTGTCCTGTCTTGTCCCAACTCAACTCTGCTTCGACGGAATTCCCCAAAGGATGCTGCACTGCACATTTCTGAGAAAGCCGGGCTCGGGAGCGCTGGTAGAATTGCGTAGCAGTGACTAGCCGAGGGCAGCTGCAATCTGATGGCCTTTGCTGCTGTTCAGAAGATCCGTGCCATATATATCTCTTACAACTACAATCTTACCAGACTTCCTGGCTCCCTCCTGAAGCTAACAGAGAACCACCTATTGTTTTCACACCTCTAAATCTAAACCCTTTAAATAACCAGGGAATCTCCTTGGAATTGTAATTATCTTACGGGTGTTTATCAGTCTCTCAAACTGGGTGCATCCATTATCTTACATTTAAAACTTCAATTCCCAATTTAAAAGTTTTATTCCTAAAACATATGAATTGTGAAATTAGACATTTGCACAACAACATCCTTTGCCCCTCTTTATATGACCTTATCAGCATATTCTTTTATTTTCTCCCTTGCGTGCTTATCTATTTGTTCTTAAATGCAACTATGGTTATCATTTCAACTACTCCTTGTGGTAGTGAGTTCTCCATTTGAGCAACACTTTAGGTAAAAAATACTTCTCCTGTATTTCTTATTTAATTTATTAGTGCCTCCCTTATATTCATGGCCCCCTGTTCAGGTCCTTCTCTATGTCTACTCTATCAAACTCTTACATAATCTGAATGATCTCCATCACATCACCTTTTTTTTTCTAGAGAAAAGAGCCCCAAAACTGTTTAAACTTTCCTGATGGGTACAATCCCTCAGTTCTGTTATTGCCCTTATAAATTGTTTTTTCCTCTTCTCCAGCACCTCTTCAGCCTTTTTATAATATGGAGACCAGACCTGTGCACAGTTCTCCAAGTGTGGTCTAATCAGGATTCTAAATAAGGACTGTGTATAAGCTTTAACAAATCTTCTCTGTTTTTCAATTCCATTCCTTTAGAAATGAACACTAATGCTTTGTTGCTTTCTTTATGCCCTTATTATCTTGCAACGCTACTTTTAATGATTTGTGTATCTGTCTCCCTAAGTCACTTTGTTGCTCTACCCCCATTTAAAAAAATTTATTCATGGAATGTGGGCATCGCTGGCTAAGTCAGCACTTACTGCCCAGCGGGCATTTTTAAGAGTCAACCAAATAGCTGTGGGTCTGAAGTCACATGTCGGCCAGACCAGGTAAGGACAGCAGATTTCCTTCCCTAAAGATCATTAGTGAACCAGATGGGTTTTTACAACAATCAGCAATGTTTTCTTGGTCATCATTAGACTATTAATTCCAGATTTTCATTGAATTCAAATTTCACCATCTGTGGTGAGATTCAAACCCAAGTCCACAGGGCATTATCCTGGGTCTCTGGAAGCGTCCAGTGACAACACCACTATGTCACTGCTTCCCCATTTTCCAAGGAGTATGTAACTTCCTTATTTATCATACCAAAATGATTCAGCTCACACTTATCTACATTGAAATTCATTTGCCAAATACATGCCCATTCTGCAAGCCTATTTTCAAAGATAAATGATCACATCTCAACTTGAGTACTTCCATCTCTAACTTTCACAGTGTGAGAGATGAACAGTTGACAGCGGTGGAAATCTGGTTGACTAAGCAATTTATGGAAATATGTCTGACACATTGTCCACTGTGCAGGAATAGTAGTGGTTAGATTTCAGTTATGGAGAAAGAATATTGTCAGCCATATGGGAGGGTTTGCTCACCATATCAACACACACTTTCCTGCCCTTTGGTGGATTAGTGACTATCAAGCCCAAGTAAGTAAAGATAGGATTTTGGCCAACAAATTTCCCCCTGATATTGTGTAGTCCTGGCCACATTTCTTATGTGAAGGCAAAGAATCCTCCACGATGCCAGTTCAAAGTGCATCATCTCCCAATGCTCCATATCAGGAATATCTCTGATCCCTCCACTATTTCCTATCGACATTCTTAAGTTCAATAGCTTGTTGGTTATGATGTAATTCAGCTGACTGTTCAGGGAGTGTGATAGAGACCCCAGTGCTTTAAACGATCTCTTCAGAACAGAAGTTACTGCTTCCCTATACAATGCATCCGAGGATAGTGGCGTGAAAACTTTAAGTAGATTTTTCATAACCTAAGGTGCAGCCTCCAGCCTAGCCTCCTTCTGCCTCATCATGTAAACCTGGTCCTGCATTCTCAATACCTGCAGACCATGTTTATTCCAATCACCTACACAAAGGCTCTCCTGCATCCCCCATGAATAACCCTGCAAAACAGAAAAAAGTTAAGTACAAATTCTCCGTTCATTCCCACCCACTGCCATTGGGCTGGTTAGTCACATTTCTGCAGGAGCTTGAGATGAAGATCCAGGTTCCACAGATTAGAGAAGATATTTCCCTTTGGTTTTTGCCCAAGGCATTGTTATGATCTCGGTAGAGACTAGTAATGTTTATTTCCTTTTTTAGAATCTGAAAACCCATGTATTTCGAGTCATAGGCCTGAATTTTTCCTGCATTGGCAGGCTTGGCGGGAGCGGGCGGGGGCAGGGATGGTTGTGGAGCTGAACCCCGCTCGCGATCGGCTCTGCATCGCCATTTTGTGCTGGCAGGCCAATTAAGGCCCGCCCAGCATGCGCGAAAGAGCGCTTCAATCTCCCCGAGACACGGAGCTGCCTCAGGGAGATTGAAGCGCTTTTGAAAAAAAAAATGCAATAAAAATTTAATGAAACATGTACCCTCAAGTGACTGTGTTTTTATTTTTCAAGAAAAGTTTTTATTCAATTTGTAAAAGCTTTAGGAAAATTCATTCTGCTCATGGATGAGGTTTCCTAATAAAACATAAAGGCCGCTTGGCTTTACCGCCAACTGTTTGGTTGGATGGACTGCGTAAATTTGAATTTAGTTAGTTCATTAATGGCCTTAATATCGGTGGGCGTGCAGCCGACTCTGGCACGTGCCCATCAAATGAAACATTGAGAGACAGCGCGATGACATCAGGACATACACCCGATGTCATCGTGCGTCATTTTACATGCCGGTGTGTGTGGGGCCTGCCTCCGCACGCCGACTGTAAAATCCTGGCCATAGGAGCATCGGGGCAGGAGTAGACTATTCAGCCCACCCAGCCTCTTCCGCCATTCAATATTATCATGGTTGATCATCCACTTCGATGCCTTTTTCCCCACACTATCGCCATACCCCTTGATGTTATTGGTATTTAGAATTCTGGCTAATTTACTCAAAGGTATGAAGCCACAATGTTCATGGTTTGAAATAGAAGTATTTTACTCTGCAAATGAATACTAATGACACATTCTATCTTAATTAGTCAGTTATGATAACAGTTTTAAAAGTACAGTGGATACAGATTGCTTATACTTCAAACTTAACGTCTTAATTTTTTTCTACATCCATTTGACTTACACCCCAATAAGCTTGTCAGGCACTTAACAAAAATTAGAAGATTAGCCACTTGGTCTGAGTGCTTCTTCAAAGATTTTTATAAGGGCTGAGATTTCTTGGGCCTTCTGCTTACATCAACAAGATTGTTCCATCAAATGTCCTCCAACCATCCCACAGTTGTAGGCTCTCCATTGAACATAGGTATCGCTAGCATTTTAAGCGGGTAGCCACCTTGGATCAGAGCTTTGCTGGTTCTAGTATTATTTAACTCTGGAGTCTTGTATCTAGGACTTTCTCTCTCTTTTCTCAGCTGGCTATCCCAGAAGTTCAACTCACTGTTAGGGCTCTTTCAAGAGGTTTGAACTCTTTTAGCCAGCACACACATAGTTTCAACTGAACTCTGCTTGAAAGAGATGTTACCTCTAATCAGCTTGTACTAAACTGAAAAAAAGCTTAAAATCCCTGCTTGAGACCAGTGCCACACTCACAATCTACTCACCCCTATAGTTAACTTCTTGTTGACCGCTTGTTATTCTATTGTTTATCTCCCATTCAACTTGGTCACATAATCAGTTACTGGAAGCCAGGTGCTTTACCAGAAGTGATCTCCTGGAGAAAGCTGGTTCTTAAAGGGACCTTTACCCCAATATAAGATATAGTTATTTTTACTCTCACCAAAAGCACATGTGCCATCATAGCATATTTAGGTAAGGTCCAAGGAACAGGAGGTGGGTCTCATAGTCAAGGTGAGCTCAGAGAGGGAGATAGGAGAGAAACTATGGAACATACGAACATATGAACAAGGAGCAGGGGGAGGCCATTCAGTCCCTTGAGCCTGCTCTGCCATTTAATAAGATCATGACTGAAATCTGCATATCACCTACCCCTGATAACCTATCACCCCTTTGCTTACCAAGAATCTATCCATCTCTGCCTTAAAAATATTCAAAGACTCAGCTTCCACTGCCTTTCCAGAAAGAGAGTTCCAAAGACTCACAACCCTCTGAGAGAAAAAAAATTCCCCTCATCTCTGTTTTAAATGGGCGACCCCTTATTTTCAAACAGTGACGCCTAGTTCTAGATTTTTCCACAAGAGGAAACACCCTTTCCATATCCACCCTGTCAAGACCCCTCACATATATTTCAATCAAGTCACCTCTTACTCTTCTAAACTCCAGTGGCTACAAGCCTAGGCTGCCCAGCCTTTCCTCAGAAGACAACCCACCCATTCCAGGTATTAGTCTAGTAAACCTTCTCTGAACTGCTTCCAATGCATTTACATCCTTTCTTAAATAAGGTGACCAATACTGTACACAGTACTCCAAATGTGGTCTCACTAGTGCCATGTACAACTGAAGCATAACCTCCCTACTTTTGTACACAATTCCCCTCGCAATAAATGATAACATTCTATTAGCTTTCCTAATCACTTGCTGTACTTGCATACGAGCCTTTTGTGATTCATGCACTAGGACACCCAGATCCCTCTGCACCTCAGAGCTTTGCAATCTCCCACCATTTAGATAATATGCTTCTCTTTTATCCTTCCTGCCAAAATGGACAATTTCACATTTTCCCACATTATAGTCCATTTGCCAGATCTTTGCCCACTCACTTAACCTTATCTACAAGTTCAGCACTAGGACTGGAGGGTGGGTTAGGGTTAGGAAAGCATTAATGCTCACTGGTTTCCCTGGGGGAGTCATCCTGTATTAGACTGAAATTATCAGGAAGGGTTATAACAGGCAGAGCGAGTACTTCAGTCAGTCCTCTGCCTCACCGTTTTTGTCATATTTTGGACAGAGAATTTCAAGGACTGGAAGCAAGACGATCAGCAGCAACAGGAATAGTGATTGTGATTTTCCAAGTATTGTCCCACTCCTCCTAGCTAATGACCTTAATGAGCATTTGTCCAACAGTTCCACCTCTGATGTTGGAAGCAAGCGTTGAAAACTGTATCTTCCATTTCCAATGAATGAACAAATTCACCCATGCAGCAGTCATTTCCAGGTCCATTTTCTGCTGTTGGAAAAATTTAAACAGATAGGAACTAACCCCAAGGTTCTTAGCTCATGTTACTTTAATAGGATGAAAGACAACTTCCTTTGGTTGAGCAGCCAGTAACAATGCTTTTCATAAATTTAAAATTGTCGCTCAGGCACTAAGTAAGGTTAGAAGAGTTTTTTTTTGTTAAAAGCATGGAAAATTTAGTCACATGGACCAGTTGAGATCGAGGCCATTATATCTTTTAAGAGAAACTGGAAAAACTCTTGAAGCAGAGGAAGATACAGAGCTCTGAGGAGAGTGCGGGGCAGCGGGTTAGTTTTGGATTGCTATAGGAAACAACGGGTAGACATACAATGAGCTGCATTAGTTCTGCCTGGGCTTTAAATGTATCATAAAAACAGAATTACCTGGAAAAACTGTTGAAGAGTCATGAGGACTCGAAACGTCAACTCTCTTCTTCTCCGCCGATGCTGCCAGACCTGCTGAGTTTTTCCAGGTAATTCTGTTTTTGTTTTGGATTTCCAGCATCCGCAGTAGTTTTTTTGTTTTTACCTTTAAATGTATCATCTGAGCCATCTCCTTTCCAACCAGAAGAGGGAGCCATTGTTTTCTATGAGAATCTGCAGGAAGTTGCTTTCAATAAGGTGCAGCCTTCAATATTTCTTTATTGAGCCCCATTAGGGAGTTGTCAATCCAGCAAGAAAAACACCCCCGGTAAGAAAAAATTAAAACCCAATGTTCATTTTGAGCCGCAATTCTAAAAATAGCAGTGGTAAATATCCATTGAATAATTTTCCTGTTCAAAGGTTGTGACCGTAGGAACAAATGGACAGTTGTGTTCAAAGCTGCTTATTTCACATTCTATTTCCTGTCTTGATTTATTACAATTGTTTTATTTCAAAATTTGTTACTTAACTATTCAGAGATACCCAATATCAATAGTGAAGACTTGCAATGGTAACGATAGAATCATATAAAATTTTGACTCCATATGGGAATATCAATGAATATGCTTGGAAAGATCTCATTCTCACCAGGGCACGGTGTCCAGTGTGAGGTTATCCGATGCATTCCAATTCCCTCTTTTTTTATTCTTTCGCAGCATGTGGGTGTCGCTGGCTAGACCAGCATTTATTGCCCTTCCCTAATTACCCTTGAGGAGGTGGTGGTGAGCCGCCCTCTTCAACCACTACAGTCCAGGTGGTGTTGGTCGCACCCACAGTGCTGTTAGGAAGGCAGTTCCAGGATTTTGGCCCAGCGACCGTTGTTGTGTACAGAATAAAATAATAAATTTTCCAGTCTTTCAGGCCCACACCTTGAAGTCAGCTTTCTAATTTGTACTAGGAAGAACTAGGAAATAATTTTCCCATCACCTAAGCTTACTCGACATGTCCAGGTCTATCTTGACATTTGGGCAACTGACTGACTGGCAGAACATGTTGGTTAGCTGCCTAATTCAGTGATGGCAGCCCCATGATTTTGAAGTCCCAGCCTTATTTAAGTCTGTCTGCAGGAAGCACCAAACAGACCTCCCGGTGCAGCTTCTTAAGATTGGACTAGTGAAGTCGCTCATGAGAGAGGCTGTGTGGCCCACCAATACCAATTTAAGACTTTTACCACCCCATTAACACCTGACAAAGGCAATCAAAATCAACCCCACACTGCTTATTCTTTCTGGGTTGAGAGGGATTTTCCACACAGGAAAACGCAAAAAGAAATGCAAGAGACAACGAGTTTGCAATCAATCAAAACATCTGAGCTGATCTGTCGGCTGTCAATTTGCAACCTTTCCATCAGTTCAGCCTTTAACATGTTAAAGTTAAAACAGAACAAATTCGGCAAGAGCAGAATTTCTGCTGCCACTTGAATTAAAGAAATAAGGAATTATTGGTGTTTTGCAAAAAAAAAATTCAAGGTAATCTGATCGTAATCATCTCATTTTACTAAGGTGGATGGCTTTCTACACATTAAGGCACACAGTAAAACCTGAAAGCAGAAGCACATTAGGTTATTCTGTAGTCAGACAGAAATTTTCCATACAGTTCTCAATAATGTCAGTTTTTGAATTTCCACTTCTAGTTTCACCATGCGGTTTATCCCATCATTGATACAGACCTCAATTCCATCAACTTGCTCATTGCCTAAACTAGTTCCTGTTCTGAAGTAATCGTCATTGCTTTGAAATATCTGTAACTGATTAAAAATGTCAATTCAAGCAGAATTAACCCCTTGTGTCTGTCGGAAGTGTCTGCAGGTAATTTGCTGCACGGTGGAGTGGCAAAGAGCAGGATGGTAGCAGAAGGAAAGAACGGTGGTGTACCTGTTCACACCAGTCCTGTGGGCGGGATTGAGCACAGGAGAAGATATAGCACAGGTTCACCAGTTAAGATGCTAGGGTTTAAAGCTTAGAGTTAAATTATGAGCAGCATTAACACAAAAGCAAAATACAGCAGCTGCTGGAAATCTGAAGTAAAAACAGGAAATGCTGGAAATGTTCAGCGGGTCAGGTAGCATCTGAGAGAAACAATTAATTCCTGTTCTGATAAAAGGTCATTGACCTGAAAAGTTAACTCTGTTTCTCCCTCCACAGATGATGCCTGACCCACTGAGTATTTCCAGCAATTTCTGTTTATATTTAAGTTAACTTATGAGGACAGGTCATAAACATTGCTTGCATCTCCCTTGAGTTTAGAAGATTATAGGGGTGATCTAACTGAGGTATTTAAAGTGTAGTGGAAATATGGAACTCTGACCCTCAAAAGGCTGTGGATGCTGGCTGAACTTTCAAAGACAGATCGATATATTTTTGTTACAATTCGCAGAGGCTCTCTCTTCCTTACAGCTTCCAGTTCACAGAGGAACTTTGCCTCTCTATTTTCTGTTCGCAGGGGCACTCCATTCCCTCCTCCTTACGATTCACAGAAGAATTCTATCTCGTTGAGAGACATTTTTGCTCTATCTCCCAGCTTAGAAGTGCCATCCCTCATCTAAACTTCTCCCTCTCTAATTCACAGTAACAGTGAACTTTCTTAATGGTCTAACTATTCACTGCTAAGTTCCAGCTTCAGCTTAAGCCCAACATTGGATGCAGCCTTTAGGCTGCAGGTTCAGGATCTATCAAGAAACCTGGGAATTGCAGAGTGGACTCAGCAATCTTTTTGCTTCAAGTATTTTTGAAAATGAAATTCAGTTTTTTAGAAAGTAAATTAGAAAAGGAAAATCTTGTCCCCATTCCATCTTCGAGGCACCCAGGTACAGGCAATGAAATAATATCAGGAAGTAGAGTGTCGACAATCTCCCAGTCACATCCCTCACTGCAGCTGGTCAAATGCGACTGAGTACACCCCTGGGTACATTATTCATAGGCAAGGTTTCCAAAGCTTACAGAGAGAGTAAGGAATACCATCAAATTCACAGATGCCTAAGAGTTGAGAGCCCTACCGAGCTCTAAAATGGAATTTTAGTTAAAATAAAGAAATTAAGGAGCCATTTTAATGCTGAATTAATTAGTAATTTTCTTTCAAGACTGTTTCAACAAAGATGTGTTCTTAATTTAAAGTTGATGTACATGGTGATTTCAGTGCAGAAATATTTACTGGCTGCCAGAACAGCCTTCAGCCCAAATTTCCTCAGTTGTTCCACTGGTTTCTCATTATAATTCTACAAGGCGTCCAGCTTAACGCTCGGACCCTATGTCGGGACTTGATCTGACTTGGGAATTCGCACTTGGAAGCAGCCTGCGTGTTTGTCAGTGGCCTAGACTGATCTTTTTAAAGTTTTAGCATCAGCCCTGTTGCACAGGAAGTCTAATGGGGCCGTAAGTGGCTGTGAAGGGTATTCCCTGACCAGTAGTTGGCAGACTCTGGAGTTTACTGCAACTTGGGACTGGTGGATGTCCAAATGTGCCTGCCAGTATCGTGTACATGCCCTCCCCCTGTCCCTGACTGGTGGGAACTGGCAGTCATAATAATGACCCAATTACTGGGATTGTGGCCCATGGACTTTCAGTTCACAGATGTTTTCCAGTGAACTTATTTTTGGCTCTATGAAAAACCACGCATCCTTTGCAACCAAACACAGAGATTTTCCAGTATTTTACACTATGGTAACACTCAAAAACCTCATGTTTATTGATAATGAAGTTGGTTTCAAGCATTTTAATGAAGGAAGTGCGGCTAATCATTTTATTCAGCCTCAAGTTGCTATGTTTGATTTAACCCTGTGTTGGCTATAATTGTTTAATCCTGTAATAGGCCCCAATTTTAACAGAGGGCAAGTTTTATTTGGTGAGTTTTTGTGTCCATTTAAAACTCACCTCTACAGCATGAATGAAGCCAGGCGTTTTTAATTCCTGAGCCTCATTTACATTTCACCAGTCAACTGCCCACCTGTTTGGGGCAGTGAGTCAGTGGGAGGTGAGGCAAATTCACATGACCCAGAGGCCATCCTTGAAGAGCAGGTAAGTCCGAAGTATTCCTGACTCCAGGAGGAAATTCAAAAATAAAGAGCTAACCTATTGGGATGTCCTTTCTGGTCCCATTCCGGTTCCTTACTGGATGAATCTAGCAGGAAACTGAATTGTCATTGTCTCACTCATGGCTGTTAGCATTAAATGGCAATAACATCTTCAGAAACCAACATGCATAGCCCCCAGTAGGTCCAGGGCAGGTATGTGACATGGAGAATTTTAATTTCCCAGTAGCACCACTTCCATCAAGGGGTTAAAAACTTACCCAATAGATTAGTTCTAAAGTAGCAAACTATCACAACTGTGACTGATCAAATACAAGGCTCTCCTGTTTCACCACACCCAGTTTCTTATCTTTACTCAATTCTGTCACTACTTATCTTAAAATTAATCACACTATTATGTAAATCACTCCCCTGAAAGAACTGTAATAAAGAACAAGCACGTGACCTCTGCAACAGATTTTACATTAGCATTGAATTCTTAATGTTATATTTAACAAAAAACTCATGATTTGATATGTGAATATTCTTTTACTTCTTGTGTACATCCTCTCCCTGGTAAACTTAATACCCCTGACTTCAACTTTAAATCAGGCTGGACTAAAATTGGGGCTTATGCCTTACTAGTTAAAGCATGTTTGGCGCTTGAGTGGCCGCACTCTGCACTCTTGACACAAGGGCCTGGATTTTAGGCCAGAGGCGAGTTCAGGCCAGAGCTGTGGATGGAGATGAAGGGACTGTTGTGAGGGTGGGAAAGCAGGAAAAATGCATTTCTCAAATGTTCTGCAGTTTTTTAACTGCAGAGCTCCTTTAAATGTTTTCTACCAGGTCCCACCCACAGGCAACCTGACTGGAGACCCCACAGACAAAAAGCCTGTTTCACAAGGTGGCAGCCCACAACAGCTCTTAGCTGTAAAGCAGGAGCAAGAGTAGAGGGGCTCCCAGTCACGGTGAGAGGGGGTGAAGGTCTTTTTTCCTTTATTCTTTCATGGGATGTCGGCATTGCTGGCAAGGCCAGCATTTGTTTCCCATCCCTAATTCCACCCACATCAGAAGCCCGCTTCTGAAGTCGAGCACTCCCCCACACCCCTCCCACTCGAGTTCTGGCAGCCTCTGGACACCCCCCTCCCTCCTCCCCACTTAGACACCGTTCACGTCACCCCAGACCTTCCCTACCCTCCCTGCTCTGGAATCCTTTCAACTTACCTGGGCCTCTGGTGCCGGGACTTAGTCTCAGGCGTCCTCATGCACTTCTTCTTCAGTCCACTGCAGCTCCTGTCCTTGCAGGGACTGGAGAGCTGCTAGCCAACCCGATTGACCAGCAGTTCTCTAAGGCAGTATTTCCTACTGAGTGAGGGGCGGAAGTCCCGCCTGCAGCCACTTAATGTTCATTCGAACGTGAAATGGCTGCCGGGCATTCAGAGCAAGACCTCCATATCCGAAAAATTCAGGCCTAACTTTCAATTCCAGATTTTTCTTTTTCTTTTTATTAATTAATCTTAAATTCCACCAACTGCCATGGTGGGATTTGAACCCGTGTGCCCAGGGCATCAGCCTAGGACTCTGGATTGCCATTCCAGTGACATCAACGCTACACCACTGTCTCCAACACATGAGGGGCTGTGGGGGAGGAGAGAAGAGGAGGATTGTCCTGATGGGAAGCGGATTGAGTCCTAGTTGCATGATGGGGTGGTCCCAGTGGTGATGGGTTCATCAGATAGTGGCTGGGGCAAGGGTCCAAGAGTGTTCAGGATATCCTGATCTTATTTGAGGGTGCAAAGGGGGTTGACCCAATGGTGAGCTGGTGGGGAACAGATGGTGATCAGGGACGGTAGTCCCAATGGTTGTCAGGCAGTCCCTGATCACCCTCAAATAAGATCAGGATATCCTGAACACTCTTGGACCCTTGCCCCATATGACATTATTGAGATATCATAGCACTGTCATTACACATGCCTCCAATCTCTCTCTAATCATGTACAATGCCCCTGAAAAGGCTAACAGAACCTCACACATTTTCTTCTGCTGCTCTAGAATGGCCTTCTTCATCGATGACCCTTGAGGCTCGGCATCTGCCTCCAGCTGAGCAGAACTTGGAGGATCCTGCACCCTCTGACAGGGATCCTCCCTGCAGTTCCTATCTCCAAACCAGTTCCTGCTCACTTATGGGGCTGGATTAAACATTAAGGACAAGCTCCCTGAACCCCAGCATAAATTTCAGGGGGAAGCCTGCCTCCAATTAGCTGGCTCGCCCCGCTTTAATTTTTTTGAGCAGCGGCCCTTTAATTAGTATGAGGCCGGACTTCCATCCACGTCCAAGAGGATGGCCAGTTGGAGGCTGGAAGGTCTGCATGCCTCCAGCTCCAAGCAGGAGTGGTGGCCACTGCTGGTACTGAAGGTGGGCCAAGGAGGTGGTGTTCAGTAATGGAACCGGACATTTAGACATGTCTGAGATTTCACTGGGACCAGGCTGACAGGGGAGACATGTTGGACATGGAGGGGGTATGGGTGGACATGAGGCAGAACTGTGGGGAGGCAGAGCCTTATGATTGACACAGGGGACATGGGAAGAAGGTACCCCCCCCACACACTTTCACTGACCAGCAGCCCGCAAGGTTAAACCTGCTAGGATACACGTTGGGCACAGGCCTCTCCTGCCACCTGTTAAATCGAAGTAGTGGCAGGATGACACCTTTAAATGAGCATTAATTGTGCCTTAAGGGCCTGAATTGGTCCACGGGTGGACAGCCCACCCTGTAAAATTGTGGCGGGGTGGGGGCGGAAGAACTGGCGGTGAGTACACCACTGATGGCACGATGCCCTAACTTACAGGTTCACCCACTTGTTTTCCTGCCTGTAGGTGGCCTGTAAAGTTCAGCCCATGGTGTCTGAATCACCAAGTTAACAACCAACCTACCTGTCTCAGCAGCCCGTCTGAGATGTGTGTATATGAACTGGTGGAGATTGTACGTAAGTTCTTGTGATGGTGTTTTCTGAGTGAGTGACGTCTGTGGAGCCCGCTCTGCCATTCAATAAGGTCATGGCTGATTTGATTGTAACCTCATCCTATCCTGATAACCTTTCACCCCCTTGCTTACCAAGAATCAATCTACCTCTGCCTTAAAAATATGCAAAGCCTCTGCTTCCCTTTTGAGGAAGAGAGTTCCAAAGACCCATAACCCTTCGAGAGAAAAAAATTCTCATCTCTCTTAAATGAGCGAACCCTCATTTTTAAACAGTGACACCTACTTCTAGATTCTCCCAGGAGAGGAACCATCCCCACCACATCCACCCTGTCAAGACCCCTCTTAAAGGTTTCAATCAAGTTGCCTCTTACTCTTCTGAACTCCAATGGGTACAAACCTAGCCTGCCCAACCTTTCCTCATAAGGCAACACACCCATTCCTGGTATTAGTCTAGGAGCATCACCTCC
Organism: Cetorhinus maximus; assembly: GCF_964194155.1. Classification (NCBI taxonomy): domain Eukaryota; kingdom Metazoa; phylum Chordata; class Chondrichthyes; order Lamniformes; family Cetorhinidae; genus Cetorhinus; species Cetorhinus maximus. The sequence goes on from NC_135891.1 coordinate 95,458,087, forward strand.
TGAAGGCCATTTGTGGCACCTGTGGGAGATAAAAAGCATGAAATGGAACTGACAAGGTGAGAGGTCCCCAAGACCTCATTCTGCATCTAATCATTTCTTATCACCTGCTCACATCAAGCCAACATGAGTGAATATTTTATGCCATGCGGCTGCATGATATTTAATTCCCTTGTCAGGTCACTAGGAAGCTGCCATCTTTCCATTTTCAAAGGCCGGGCATGTCAAGATCCAGCTCATCTCCGGCACCTGCCCCCAATGGGTTTAACAAACTATACCCGTTAATTCACAGCCATAAGTGTTTGTTGTTTATGTGGGATTGAATTTTAAGGCAGTTGTGTTTTGTTTTTCTTTTCAGGGTGAGGCATTGGAACAAGCAATTATCAGTCAAGCTCCACAGTTACACAAGCTGATTGCAAGCACTGCACATGAGAAGATGGTCTGGTACCATGGTCCCATAGACCGTAAAGAGGCAGAACGTCGACTATACTCTGGCGTACAGCCAGATGGGAAATATCTGTAAGCTTTGCCTTTTCCTCCTTACGAGAAATGTATATCTGTTTTAAATGACAGGAATAGATTCTGGGGGACCAATGCTACCCTGCTGTTGCTGTAGCTCAGGACTCCTCTACCTCATCTCAAACACCAGAACAGAGTAAATATATGCCTCCATCAAAGACTCATCAACCACATAATTGGCAGGCTGATTAGAACAGTACTTCTGATGTCTGGATAGAATAGATAGAATCGTGCTCTCCCAACATACCAAAGTCCCTGTATCATTGTCACGTGCTGCATATTGGAACTACACCAGCAAGAGTCTCAGATAACAAAATGGAGGAGAGTCATGAAGACAGAAAGAGGCAGCCAAAATGCCACCTTTTGCAAGTTCCCTAACACTGTCAATGTACCTTCTCCATTGCCCCAGTGCCTAAACTTTAAACTCCTTTAGCAAGTCATTCATCCTTAACACCAACATACATGAATTTCTCCTCTCCTGAAAGCGATAAATATCCAGTAAGAGCCACAGGTCATGCTGAGTTCACAGCTGCGGTGTTCAAATGTGGTTGTAAATGAAAAACGGATGCTGATAGGCACTTCACGTTTATATGGATCCCAACATGCAGGATATTGGGGCCAGTATTTCCAAACCTTGTCAGGTCAGATGGCAAAATAAGAAGGAAACCAGGAGGGAACTTACTGACATTTCGCTTAAAGAATGGGGAAGATTGCAGTAAATATTCCAACATTCTTCCTCATTCATTGAACTTCCACAAACAGAAATATACTGAAGTCTGAAAATTGCCAGTAAGGTTGTTAGCTTTGGTTTATAATGGTGAATCAACACAGCGTCAGCAGAAGTGCAATGTCTGGACATTCCAAGAGAAGCTTAGAGATGGTATAGCTGTTCAAAGGGCAGCTGGGGCCAGCAAGGGAAAAGCTGCAATGAAAATCCTTGGAACATAGTGGGAATGGGAGTGGAGAATAGGAAAACACATTTACAGGTGTCTTTGTGGAGCGTTGTAAACAAAAATGGAAAAATGAAAAGGGGAAAGACGTTATAAGGGGGGAACAGCAAAAAGGAAATGGGAAATTGAGAAAATGGCCCTGATCCATAGGAAAGAAGATTCCAAGCTGGGAGGGCTTGAAGTAACCAGTGCTAAATGTTTGAGAGAAGAAATTGAAGAGTTTAAATTGAGAACCTGAATGAGACTGAATATGCCATTACCCAGATACTGAAGGATCCTCGTGAGATTGATGTAACTCAATTTACACTCTTTTATACCTTTATGAAAGACTGGTGCCTTATGTACACCACCTAGACACGAGGCTCTGATGGCTTGAATCCTAGGAATGTTGAGAGAAGCAAGAGAGACAACAGAAGAGATTCTGAGCAGAATCTTTGAATCATTTTTAGTTACAGAAGTTGCCTTTGAGAACTAGCGTGTTTCCAATGCTGTGCTCTGCTTAAGATCTGAGCAAGTGATAAGCTGGGTGACTATCATCTAGTGAGCCTTACATCAGTTTCTAGAAGCCGTAACATGAGATAAGATTGATATTTACATAGACAGGGACCAGTAAAGGGCAGCCAACCAGAACTTGTAAAAGGAAAATCAGATCTAATAAATTTAGCAGAGTTCTTCGGACAATAATGAATTCATTGGTAAAGAAAATTAAGTGGGAATTGCCTATACAGATTTTCAGAAGACGTTCAAGGATGATTAAAAAAATTAAGGCACATGACATTAAAGAGAACAGCCCCTATCTGCAAAATATCAGCCTGACAAGTGTTGGTCTGGGTTGAAGCCAAAGGAAATTTAAGGACTGGCGCAACATTAAGGCTCCATGATGCCTGCCAGCAAACAGAGTAAGACCCAACTTATTTGTTACCTGTGGTCACAGATCAGTTGATCATTCAGGGACTGAGACCCCTTCCTTTATAAAACATGGCTACTTCTTGAAGGAGATAATGTAAGGCAACATGCGTGCAGTCAGTTACACTTGTGGAAATCCAACAATATGGGCAAGTCTGGGAACTCCCTCGCCTCCTGAACAGCAGCCTGCATTGAGAAGGTGATGTAATTCAGAAGGTACGGTATGATTTCTGGGTCCTTTAAACTCCAACACTAGCTGATGCACCCAGACTTCTAATGTCCAATTATATCATTGGGCAATCAGTTTTTCTGGGGTGTTTTGCCCTTTCGTAATGATTTCACATAATTTTTTAAATGGCTGCTTAATTCATTTCTGACATTTTGTTCTTATGTTCTAGGCTCAGGCAACGCGAAGACGCAGGAGCATACGCTCTTTCTATGCTGTATGGAAAATCAGCCTACCATTACAGAATAGACTTAGACAAATCTGGAAAGTTCTCCATCCCTGATGGATCAAAGTTTGATACACTTTGGCAGGTAATATAATAATTGGCCTGAATTCATAGGGCGTGAAATTCCCATGCGTAGCATCGCGCTTGTGAGGTGCACTCCACTTCCTGCGCAGCTCTGCAATGTCCCCTGTATGTGCCAGAAAGCCTTGCATCAACACTATCCTGAAGTCACACTGCCCAACTGGCCCATGCATTACCAGGATACACAGGCCCAGGCAATGAAATCATAGGTTATGCTGCAAACAACAGGGGTTATTTTGCCAGATGGGCACTGCACTTGTCTGGATGAGTGTAGCTCCAGAAACACTCAAGGAGCTCAACATCATCCAAGACAAAGCAGCCCGCTTGATTAGTGCCCCCATCCACTGCCTTAAACATTTACTCCCGCCACCACTGATGCACAGTGGCAGCAGTGCGTACCATCCACGAGATTCACTGCAGCAACTGTCAAGGCTCCTTCTACGGCACCTTCCAAACCCGCAACCTCTACCGCCTCAAAGGACAAGGACAGCAGATGCATTGGAAAGTCACCACCTGCAAGTTCCGCTCCAAGCCACACGCCATCCTGACTTGGAAATATATCGCCATTCCTTCACTGTCACTAGGTCAAAATCCTGGAACTCCTTCCTAATAGCACTGTGGGTGTACCTAACCACATAGTTTAGCAGTTCAAGAAGGTGGCTCACTTTCACCGTCTCAAGGGCAATTAAGGATGGGCACTAAATACTGGCATAGCCAGCAATATCTACGTCCTGTGAATAAATACATTTTTAAGAAATTACTTTGTAACTTTGATTTACTTATGCATATTTGTTCAATGCCACCCTGATATGCATTTTTGTTTTAAAGCTGGTTGAATATTTAAAGCTCAAGTCTGATGGAGTGATATATATACTACGCGAAGCCTGCAATAATCCTAGCCAACTTGCTGGTAAGTCAAGCTTTAGCATTATATATTGTAGTAAGTGCATGCTGAGCAAGCAACCTCAGCTCACCTCCTCTATTTAATAAAATTCCCATTAAATAAATTAAGTATCAGTGGGGCACAGATGACTCAAAACTAAATACAACATCTTGTTTTTATCCTGAGCCATACAGGAAAAGAAAGATTTGATCCCTGTCCTTTGCTGAGTTAACTATTCTGAGCTGGGACAGTGGAGGACTGTCTCAATTGGCTCCAGAATCCCTGTGATGGGAGGAAGAAAATATATAATAAAATGAGGGGATGAATATTGCCGTAACATATGGAGGAGTGTGGTCTACTGCCCCTGCATATTCTATTGTCCTATTATTCTATTATTTGAAAGACTTTCTTATATGAAATAATTGGAGACTTGTACAATAATATTTTACACTTATGCCTTCAATTTGATTATTTTACATAAGCTGTTAAGGTTATGGTTATTTATCTTTTCTTTAGGAATGTAAGCTTTTTTGTGTTAAAGTAGGGTAATTAAATTCTAAAGTCCTCCTTGTTTTTCAAGTTTTTTTATGGCAATAATACAATATGTGGAAAGTGTGGTGCATGTTAAGAATTGTGAGGATACAGTAATGAACATGTAATATTCCAGTAGTTCATTCATTACATAAGAACCATACTCAGGGTAATTTTTGACTTCACTTCTTGGGTGGGAATGTGGTTGAACAGATTGAATAACCGTTATAGAACTCATCGGTTTTCATTCTGTTCAAAAATTATGTAACAAATAACAGTAAACTTAGTCCATAATTTCCACAGTCCTTAATAATTGGAAAATAAAAGAGTATGGTAAAGGGGTCATGTGCCGTGAAACTGACCCAACACGCTGGATTTTCTCATCAATACTGAAAGATTTTCTGTCAGATGGTTCAATACAATGCATTCTTTGAAAGTGTAACTGCCTCCTGTAACCCTTTCCAAACTGGCAAGGTCACTAAACATCTTCCTGAATTGAATAATCGTGCATGGAGCAATGGAGTTGATACCCACTGCCTTGAACATCTCCTTCAATGAGCCCAAAGCTTCTCACCTCACCCAAACAAAGCGCCCCTCCACAAGAGGGGGCACTTCCATATCAAAACCTGACTTTTTGTACTTACTTAGAGGAAAATATTGTGGCTGTGCATCTGAAAATACTGTGAAGATGCCTGCGTCATCTATATTTTTGAGAGCTTTGAGGTATAAAACCCTTTTAATTAAAATCTCTGAGTTCCAAATTCTTAATTTATAACAATGGGGTCCTCAGTTGTGCCTGACCTAAGAGGGTACGAACAACTAGTATTTGTGAATTAAGTCGAATTTATTACATAAGATGTTAGATATACATAAAAAAAAGCAGTAAAGACAAGTGGGGAAGTTTCTTATCCTTCACGGGCCTAGGATTCCTTGAATGCTGACAGTACAGCCGAAGTCTGTCTTCTTGTGCCTCAGAACTGATGTCGAACTGTGTCTCAAAAGAATTACACCACTGAAGCAATGGGAAAACTGTGCCAAGGAAGACTCGAGTTTCCAACTTTTATCCCTAATTTTAACTTCTTCGTGCCTTATTAGGAAATAGTCCGAGTTAACCTTTTTCATTGGCTATTGGTGAGAGTCATCTGGTGTCACTCCACCTTTGTAGCCCCTGTCAAGTGGGTTGTAGGTTGAGATAAGTGTCTATTTCTTATTTCCTTAGGCCCCAGAGATTTACATTCATTTTGAACAAACGAAACATTTTCTTCAGATACAGATTGCAGATATACAAACGAGTCATATTCTCTTATCAATAATACAAACTATCTCAAAACAATTCACATGAACATACTAACCTATTCCCATGGATGCTGAAACAATTAAGAACAGGTGTTAGTAATAATTCCTGGCATAGCGTCAGGAGAAGATGTATTTTTTAAATATAGGTGTTCCGTCCTACAGATATGGTTCATAGATCAAAGCAGTTCATAAGCTAAAACCTAATTAAAATACATGGTTGTTTAAAGATAAGGTGCCATGCTAAATTCAAGCTGCTGAGTTCAAATCTGTTGCTTATTTCTTTAAAGCTGACAAAGAGGTCCTCTACTGCACATAGTGCAATTAAGACAAATACAACTGCTTGAACGCAGACTTTTTGGCACCTTTAAAGTTATTTAGTTCATCAAGACTAGTTTCTCACAAGCGGCTGCTTTCCTGCTCCCAGGCTGCCTTAACTGTTAATGGTCTCACTAGGAGAAATTCAAACTGAACTATTTAAAAGATGGCTAAGATAACATTCATAAATATTAGTTCAAACTAATACAAAGCCCCAAAGAATTTAATATTATCAAAATCTTACACTCATTAGCTGCTGTAGCAATTTAAACCTTGCAGCATCATTTTACATTATTTAGCTATTTTCCACCCAAAGCTGGTGCATTGAGAACCATTCTGAACTCCAGGAGATCAAAAGAACATTCAGTTGCAGCTTATATGGAAACTACATGTATCAAGTAACTCTTGGCATTGAGTAGGTGGGAGACTTGTCCTGCTGTGCTTCCAATGCAATTGCGCCGCTGAGAAAAATCGTGGGTGAGACACCCTATCCCATGTCACTAAGTAACTATAGTCACTGTTATTCAAAATTGCCAGGGAATATGTCACCATCCAATTACTTTTCAAATGGGAGTCAAACATCACATATCTAACAACCAAAGAGAAGAAAACTAAAACCAAAAATCTGTAGGCCTATTGTTCCATAAATCGATCTGAGGTTAATGTCCCACCAAGAATTTTTTCCTCCCTCCCCCAGGTACTTTCCTTGACAATCTGCTAAGGCCATCAACTTGACATCTGGGGAAACCTGAATAAAATCATCAGGCTATCTATCATTTTGACATTGCTTTCTTGTTATTGGTTTTAAAAACAATATCACAACCTGTTTGACTCAGACAAATATTCCTCGAAGTATGGTGGCTGAAACATCTTGCTTAAACATGGAGTTGACAACCCTGTTTCTCCAAACAAGCATTCAAAAGGAAATACCAAATAAAGTTACAGCAATGTACAGTATTTATATATTTTTCCTTTATCCCCTGGTTTGGATCCCTCTAGGCCAAATGAGAGAATTGATGGAGCTACTTCCATGTACCCAGCAACGTTGCTGCTGATCTGGTATCTGCAAGCATGAGGGAGTGCCCTGGGCGTGACTTGCCATCAGATTTCTCTTTCTTTGCTTCCTATGAGAAAATCTTTCCCGAGGTCAATCCCTATTAATCCCCACTACCCCAAAGAGAAGTACCGAAGCTGCATTTGTGAAGAGGAAATCACATTCCAGCAATCTGAAAAAACTGTTAGAACTCTAGAGGTTGCACCAGTCCATCAATTTTCTCTCCGTTTATAACTTTTCCTTTCTTTGTGAACTGTGGGTCTGACATTTTTACGGAAGGATTTCACTATGGACAAAATTCTTCAAACCAAGTCACTGATAAACCCAGACAGGTGCAGACTTTGAACGCTTTACATGGAGTGTAGACTATTATGTAAGGGAATTGTCCCACTTATATAAATTTGTCCCATTTACACAAGTTAGAAATTCTAATTAATGAGCCAGGCTGACCATTCAAACAGCAGTCAGATGTACCTGGTTTTATGTATTCTATTGCCAATGTCCTACAGAGAATTAACTCAGTTCTAATCTCTCTTATTTAGGCATGTTTTCTTTAAGCAATCTCTGCATACACCTTATTTGCCTCTCCTCAAGCAGGATAGTGACTAGTTTGTTATTGAATAACTTGCTTTTCTACAATCCAATCATGTTCCAGGCACTTAACCCTGGGCATAAACATGTGTTCTTATCCCTGGAGGCCAGGCGATGTCTTCCCATAGGAGACATCCTCAGTAGCAGAGGTTCCTCATGAGCGATATAAAGCACATTTACCTTTATTGTGCTAGGAAGATGTATGCAGGACAGTTAATGACCTGTAACAGGTTTCCATGTTAGAAAGTGCTCTTTGCATAGACAAATATTCAAAAGCAACATTAAAGCAACATCTCTGGCTTAGAAAAGATTGCTATTAAAGAGAACTTGTAGAACATTCTTCAGAGCTCTGAAGAAGAGTCACACAGCCTCGAAATGTTGGCTCTGTTACTCTCTCCACAGATGCGGCTAGGCCTGCTGAATTTTTCCAGCATTTTTGTTTTTATTTCAGATTTCCAGCATCCACAGTATTTTGCTTTCATCACTGCAGAACGCCCTTGGTGGCTTGGCTATACGCCCTATGGAGTTAAATAGCCTGTTAACACATGGGGGAGAATTTTCCCCCCATCGGGGGGGTTGTGCGGGGGCGGGCGTAGACCCGATCGGCGCCCATGATCGGGCCCGCGCCGCCATTTTACGTGGACTGTGCTCTCCCTGTGCGGGCGGGGGGGAGATTCCCTGAGCCGGGAGTGCGCTCTTTCATGCATGCGCGCAAAAGAGCACCAAAATCTCCCTGAGGCACAAAGGTGCCTCAGGGAGATAAGTTTTAAGTTTTAAAAATTTTAATAAAGAAAAAAAATTAAGACATGTCCCCCTGACATGTCAATTAACTTTAATGAAAAAATTTATTTAATTTATAAACCCTTCATGAAACCTCGTCCCACCGTGGATGAGGTTCCATGAAAAATGTGAAGGCCGCCTGGGCTCTTCACCCGCCCGCCAATGTTAAGGTTGGACGGGCAACTTTCTCAATAGCCTTAATTAGTTAATTAATGCCCTTAACAGGCTTTTGACAGTTCGGCGGTAGCGCAGCCGACTTGGCTGCGCACCCACCGAACTGAAAATCTAAACGATGCTCGGTGTCCCGACATCACCCTGTGTCATTTTATGCCTCGGCGAGCGGGCCCCGCCCCCCGCTCACCGAGCCGAAAATTCTCTCCATGGCGTCAAGGATCAGTTGTGAACAACATTCAATTACTGAGGCTTCTGAGAATTCCATAGAATTATACTCCATTAAGAAGTTGAAGCCTTTCAAGAGGAAGGTGGGGGGTTGGGTGGGGGGTGGGTGGGAAGAAAAAGGAATTTTGTCCAATTGGGTTTTAGAATATGAATTTACACAGGTTTACATAAGCAAGTTTGAGTAAACAAACAACTGGACTGTTAAAGATCTCACAAGAGAAGTCAGATTTATCCATCTTGATTCATTTCTACTTCACAGAAGCAGCACGACCACCTTCACTTCCTCCCAACGTAAGTATATCTTTTATATTATTATTACATGTTCAACTTTTCTGTGTTTTGAAATCATAAAATTCTACAGAAGCTGTGACTCATCGCACGCTGACAAAAACTCTTCACAGGTAGTCTATACCCCGAATGACAGGCTACCTGTGAGAAAGGCCACAGGAAATGTCCTAGCACTCAATAAATAGTATTGATGTCATTCTGTCCTTTATTGGAAAAAAATTATGTGAGAATAACCAATATATAAGTACTAAGCTTTGCATGTGCTTGTTTGTATATTGTTGGTTAAGCTTGATAATAATACCAGTCTTTGATTTCCAGAGACTAAGTGCTATCAGTCTTGCCTGTAACCCTGATGGATATACACCAGAACCAATGGGAGGTGAGTTTGTAGTAGCACAGTGTTGAATTGTACGTAACAGAGATTATGAAATTAAATGACAGTTAACATGGTTGGCAAGTCTATGGCTAATAGTGCTCTTTGTGGTCACACCCAGCAAATGAACGGTGAGAGGGTGGGCACCTGCATTAGTGCCTTTCAGCATTAGTGGGTAGCCTTATTAGGCTCAGTGTTAGTAAACTAGCCCAGTCACACAAACAAGGAACTTTCAGTATTTGGTGGTAAATGACTTGTGCCTCTGTGCACATTTTTACCAGGATTCATTGTTAACCATAGTGGATATAGAAACAATTAAAGATGAAATGGTACAGCAAGATGCTGATACACTTCATCACATGGTTTTTAAACGTCATTTTTTTTTTGTCAGTTATCTCCCCTTCTGGTTGTGTTGGTTCCTTCTTCCTTGGGGAATGGTTCATGGTATGTATGGTTCCTGGTACATTGAGTATGTTAGCAGCCTATTTGACTGCAGTCAACAGCAGAAATAAGACCCATTTTGCACTGACCCGACACTTAATTATATAACCAGTTGAAAGAGGAAGCGCACCTGCGGGAACTAGCAAAGGAAAAGTGGCATGAAATTTAAATTGACAAAGGAAATTTTTTCTTGAGGTTGTTCAGAGGTTATTCCAGAAGCTTCAATAAGAATCTGATCAATATAAAGAAATCAGGGATTGAGTTGTACAGAAGAGGTATTAGCTCATCAATCTTTCACCTCAGGGACTTAGGTTTGGATCTGGTCTCAGAAGATTTTCTTTATCTTGTAGCTAGAAGGCAATGGTTCCAAAGCTGGAGTCTCCAGGCTTATCAATTTTCTGATTCTTAGTCATTAGCTTTCTATTTTCTTCAAATATTGATTTTGTTTGCTAGCTATGCATACACCAAAAAGAGAACAATATTTTCTGTTAATTTTGGTATCTGACTTTGGGTGGAATCATCCCAGATTTGCACTAAGTGTGGTAGCGGGCAGGTAAAACGATGGCGGCTCCTCACGCCGTATCGTCCCAAACCCGCTGAATTAATTATGCATTCCTGGGAAAGACACTGTTTCCATGGCAAGCGGGCAATTATTTGCCTGCGACGCCATCATGTTGCCGCTTCATTACGTCGGGTGCTACATTTGAAGAGCAGCCATGCACACACCTCTCAGTGCTTCCAGCCCAGGGCTGCTGCATGGAAGACATGGCCTCGAAAGGCAAGAAGACTGCAGACCCCAGGTTCAATGATGCGTCCATAGAGCACCTTTTGGACGCAGTGGAGGTTCGCCATGATGTCCTCTACCCCCCCCGCCTTTGGCCGCAGGATGGGCAGCAACATCACAAATCTGGCTTGGGGGTCAACGCCAACACCCTGCAAAAGAGGACAGCCACCGAGTGTCGAAAGAGGATGAATGATCTCTTCCATTCTGCCAGGGTAAGTTATTCTTCTCATCACTCTCAACTCACACACTCACAAACCCCTCACACATCCACAGGGATCTCATTCACTGCCAGTTCAAAGGACATCACCAGTCATTCTCCCACATTTCATTGTCCTCATCACATCCATGGGACCACTCACCACCCAGACTCACCAGGCATACTTATCATTTGGCCTGGCAGGCATCCTGCTCACATTCTCTCTATCTCTATTCATGCAGGACAAGCTGGCATACAACAAGAGAACGAGGTCGCAGGCTGGTGGAGGAATGCATGAAATCAAGGTCCTCACGGTCTTTGCTGGCCGGCGAGGATCTGGACCAATCCTGTGCTGACGGAGAGGTCAGTGGTGCTCTACCAAGTGAGGATCCAGCAGTGCAACATTCAACAGACAACCATGCTGTGAGTGATGTGTCCTATTTCATAGGCCACTGCCAGGCACTAATTATCTCTCCTTGCTTCCCCAGACACAGCTAAGAAACTGCCAAGAGAGTCCATGACCCAGGCCCTCCAAGCAAACCCCGAGGGAAGCCCAGAAGAAGAATCTTCTGAAACCCTGCCTGAAGACCCATCACAGTGCTCACCCACACCCTCCACCAGTGCATAGACACACACCTTGGTGGAACCTAGATTTAGAGTAGCCTCAGAATCACAATCTGGTGAGCACATTGCACTGTCTGATCCACAGTAGGCGGCGGCAGGGACTTACCAGGTGTCTGACACTCAGAGGACTGCTGGAGGCCAGAACGTTGCTGAGTCCAAGTCAGATGAACCTCTGGACTTGGTCATATCACAGTTGCTGGAGCTGCAAAGGCAAGCTGGGGAACATCAGGGAGGGGTGTCCACTGCACTCCTCAGATCGCAAGGCACGATGGAGGAGTCCGTCCGCCTTCGGGCTGAGGTGATAGTACTGGCATGCCAATGCACCGAGGGCCACACTGGTAGGATGGCGGCTGCCATTGGAGACCTTGTTCCAGGATGTCGTTGCTGCACTGCTGCGCGGGCTGAACTCCATCGCCAATGCCATAGTTGGCCTCCAACAGTGTGTATGCGAGCGAGACGCGGGGGAGCCCAATCTCACTCCAGTTACCCCTTCTCCTCAAGGAGTCAGCCAGGGGCCCTTGGGGACCCATAGGGAGCAAGATCAGTACCTCCTGGGACCATCCATCCAGGTGACTCCAGGAGTGTCCGGCCCATCCGAATCCCCTCTTCCTGTGGCCTCAGCAGCTCCAGCTCCACAGGCTGAGGAGGATGCCACTGCCATACAGCAGAACCCCGAAAGCAGGCCAGGGCCCTCCAGATCTCAGCCCTGCAGAGGACACCCGCCAAGGTCATCACAGTCAGAGCATAGCAGTCAGCAGACTGACTCCACCTCAGCTGTGGATGTTCAGGGAACACCAAGATGTAGTGGCAGGGTTTGGCAAGTTAAGGAGAATTAGTTGCACAGCCCAGGCATGGGTGTTAATCACCTGTACGTACTGTTCACTATTGTAATAAACTCCCAAGAATGTCTCCCTTCCTATGGCTCCTTGTTCTGATGAGCAGTGTTTGTGTCACTCAGATGTGAAACCTTTCTGCACAAGATAAAGACAGGTGTCTCAGTCCAGGGTCTCTCCCCTGTGCTTTGTGCAGCCTTCTGACCAAAGTGATGGTCCGGCCTCTCATTCCCTGGATGTACTAGTGATGCCTGCACCTCAGTGGTGATCATCATTGTTGCCAGAATGTCGTGGGGGTAGGGGTCACAGAGTTCCATCATTCTCTCTGCTCTCAGCATCTTTAAGGTGGGGCTGGCCCCCATCTCTTCAGCATCTGTGACCAGTGACACTGTGCTCCTGAAGGGGTCAGGTGTTGAAGGCGGACAAAGGATCAGATGCTTTTAAAGTTTCATGGCTGCATCTCTGTGATATGACCCTGATCACAGAGTGCAAGCGAGCTGCCCTCAGCCAGACAGGAATCAGACATTCTCAGAGGCTATGTGACGATCTATAGAGCATCGTCACTGCATGTTGTCATCATTCTCCTGCAACCAAGTGACTATCAGGGCCTCCACTGCATCTCCATAACGGGAGCATTATCACAGAGGGTATGTGAGGTGCCATAAACCAGTCTGGAGTCAAATGTTCATAGGTGCAATGTGAGGATCTATGGTTTCTGCTCACTGCCTGTCGTCATCATCCTGCACAAATCTAGCAGCTAATGAGGGCTTCCCGAGCACACCTGCCTTGTCCGGCCAGTGTGAGGGCCTCATTGCCATCATCATCACCTCTGATGACCTCCTCACCCTCACCACCATCGACGTCCTCATCGGGGGAGCCCCAGGTTGTAACAGACACAACAGGTGATGACGATGCCTGACACCCTCTGTGGACTATATTGCAGGGCTTCACCAGACCGGTCCAGACACTGGAACCTCATTTTCAGCACCCGATGGTTTGCTCCACCAAGTTGCGAGTTGCAGCATGTGCCTCGCTATACCTTCGCTCTGCTGCAGTCTGAGGTCGCCGCACGGGTGTCATCACCCACATCCTCTGTGGGTAGCCCTTGTGTCCGAGGAGCCATCGCTACAGCTTGTGGACCCTGGAAGACGTCAGGGATCTGTGACCGACTGAGAATGTAGGAGTCATGGACACTCCCTGGACACCATGCGCAGACCTGCAGGATGTGTTTGTGGTGGTCACACACCAGCTGCACATTCAGCGGATGGAAGCCCTTGTGGTTGGCATAGTTGACCAATTGTTGCAACAGAGATCTGAACATCAGTGCAGTCGATGGTACCCTGCACCTATGGGAAACCAGAGATCTGGGCAAATCCAATCACTTTGCATCCTGGCCCTCTTGGTCCCAGGCGAAATGCACAAGGTTGTGTGCCCTCGCAAAGATGGCATCTGTGACCTCATGGATGCATTTGTGGGTGGAGGCTTGTGATATCCCACAGAGGTCACCTGTGGAGCCCTGAAAGGAGTCACTGGCGTAAAGATTTAGCACCGCAGTCACTTTCACAGCCACTGACAGTGGATGCCCTCCATGTCCCCGTGGCACTAAATCCTGCAGCAGGTGGTAGTTGTTGCCAAACAGTTCCCTAGACATGCACTGTCCTTGTCAATACTGGTTGTTAGTTATCTGCAGGAATGAAAGGCGGCAGGTATAGATCCTGGGTGTCGCTAGGCATGGACCAACGACGCCTCACGATGGCTCTTCAGCAGGGTGTGCAGGAGCCCCAGCCGCCCCTTCTTCCAGAGGCTGCTGCTCCTCCCTCTGTGCAGCCAGGCACCTCTGTTGCTCTCTTCTCTGTCGTCTTCACTCTCTATAGGCGATGAGGCATACAGCTAGGTCACCAGGCTCCATGCTCCTGATGTACTCCTCCTGCAGGATGAAAGAGAGAGACACGTGCATTAGCTTGGGTGTACTAAGAACTTCCCTTGGTTAAGTCTGAAGGCCCCCAGAGAGTGCTGGCCATCACTTGGATGGCCAGAGTTTAGTGCGCTGCATGGCTGCCTGAAACCCCACCCACCTTCTGGATGCTGACATTACAAGGGGCTGTGAGCGCCTCCACCAGTGACTGCTTTAGCAAGGAGATTGTACCACTGTGCAGTTGTCCAACTGTTCTGCAGTCCACTAAAATGCTCATTAGTTTGCAGCCTGTGCCCAAGGGGTGAAAAAATCCAGAGCACTTGGTGGCACTTTCATGCCTCTGCATTGCTTGAGTGGGCAGATAAGCTAGAGGCCCGACTCCACACATGTCAATGTGGCTGTGTCTGAACTGTCTCAGCTGCGGAGGAATGGTCACTTTATACAAGGTTTCCCTAATGTGTGGCCGTTTCCCTCCCTACAACCCGCATGTGCTTGTGCACTACCTTCAACCACAGGGCAGAGGTTGCCCCCACCCCCAAGTTGCCTCAACTGCAGGGTAGCCCTCCCTCCTCTCCAACGCGCCTCCACCTTGAAGTCCCACAGGCGACCCGGGCGATCGCTGTGCAATGTTACTGTGCACTCACCTCCGAGTTCCCCTCAAAGTGCAGCCCGCCAAGTGCACACCTTATCTATGCAGTTGTGAAACACCCAACACGCCGAGGTGGGCGGATAATCCAACGGGGGGATGGGGGGATGATTCCGGCAGGCTGGCCTTATAACGATATGCAGATGTATTACAATGAGGTTCCCGATGTCCAATGGTGGGGTATGCGGCCCGCCATCAACAGGCTGAGCAATTGATCACAAACTGGTTTCACGACGTCATGAAACCAATTTCTGACCTTCCCGCCATATGGTCCAGTCACGCTGCTGTGCACACCCGATACCAACGAGCATGGAAGATCCTGGCCATTGTCTTTCAGAAGTCCTTAGCTATTTGTCAATATTTGCAGGAGGCCTTTGGAGTAAGATCATGGGCAGAATTTTTCGCTGAGTGGGCAGGCGTGTGCCCGACTCACTCGAGCCATAAAATAGTGCGTGATGATGTCAGGTGAACGTCCCGACGTCATCACGCACTTGCGCGATATTTCAATTGGCGGGCGCGAGTGGGAGTCAGAGCTGCGCCTGCCATCAATTATGAGGCCAGGTAAGGCCATTAAAAAGCTGTATTTTACGTTGCCCGTGCGATGTCGCGCTTGTCGCACGGACAAATCGGGCAAGCGGGCAGCAGACAATTTTCTAAACCTCATCCAAGGACGAGATAAAAAGTGTCAGCAGCATTGCCAGTGTGGGTAGTGCGGAGTTTTGGAGATAGTTAGTTGCAGGTTGCTTACTGGTACTTGGGAGCCTCACCTGTTCGGGGCTTCATTGTTAGTATTTCCAGGCTTCATTTCAGAACTCATTGGTGTTTCCAAGGCCCCCGGATGATTCAGACTGTGTGGACACTTCCAGGTATTAGGCAGCCTTCTGTTACCCTGGTAATGGGGATTGTGGTCTCTGCTGGAGGCACCTCCTCCTCTGAGGAGGAAGAGAGGGGCAGAAGGGAGAGGAGGCCAGGTGTCCCAATGCAGCTTCCATGGGAGGGACCTGTGGGAGGAGAGGCACAGGCACAAGGGGTACATGGCCAAGGTGGAAGGGGCCGCAGAAGGCACCACCACCCTGCTGCCAGGTTTTACAGGTGGCGATGCGGCTACCTCAATAGTCTAAGGCGCAATGCCGAAGGAGGCTCCGCCTCTCAAGGGAGACCATGACTCCCATTTGTCGGATGATTGGGCCTGAGATCAGCGCTGACTGTGTGGGTAGACACCCCATGCCTGTGGTCCTGAAGGTCATAGTTGCCCTCAACTTCTATGCCTCCGGCTCTTTCCAGGGTCAGTGGGGGATCTTTGTGGAGTGTCCCAATCAGCTGTCCATAGTTACAGCTGGTGACACTGATGGTGGTTGCATGCTGTGCTCTCCACAATCTGGCACTGGCAAGGGGGGGACCCACTGGAGGAAGAAGATCTTGAGGCAGCTCCACAGGGGATAGATGATGAATCCAGTAGTGAGTCAGAAGAGGAGCGTGGTGAGGAGAATGCTGAGGGTGTGGAGCCAAACCTCGGTAACTTCCAGGGTGGCAGGAACACCAGGGATACCTTGATCCAACGCTCCTTAGGCTACCAAGGATCTGCTCCCACCTCATGCCAGACTGCCACCTACATCTTGGATGTCTGAAATGACCCTTTCATTTGCACCTAAACATCACTCAATGCCTGTGCAGTAAAGTATCGAGCCACTCAGGCCCAGCATTACACACTGGCGCACCCTGACCCGGAAAGAACAAAAGGTGAAGCATACTCAGGCCATCAGAACCAAAGCAACTGTAATGCTATTGTCACATTGAAAGCATAATGACATTACCATTACTGGTGTTGATGTCCACACCAGCAGAAATTTAAACCAAACATAAATGAACAGAAAATCACTTGTGAACTGTCCCTCTTGTGCTCATGGTGCCTTTAGTTTGCGAGTGCTACGTCTTGGTGCAGCACCCCCACCCCACCCCCACCTTGCCCCCCCCCCCCCCCCCCCCCACCCCCCCACCAAACCCCCAACACCCCCCCCCCCCACCCCCCCACTGCTGGCACCGGCACTGGAGACAGCCGGCTGACTCTGCTGTCTTGTTGGCCTTGAAGACCTTGGTGGTTGTCCTCTGGCCAGTGCTCTGCTGGCCCTGCCTGGGAGGGAGCGGCTAGTGCCATGGCTGGCATCTCCCCAGTCATCGTGGCCTCACCAGATGCAACAGTCACTGGTGGAGGCGTTGCTGCCATCATCCAGAGTGCCCTCAGAGACGACAAGCAGTTTGTGCACCAACTTGATGTCGCTTTGAACCTCCCTGCTCACCATTGATGGACGGGCACCTAGCTGGGATACTGGGTGCCTCATCCATCTCCCACACAGGCACTGACCACCTGAGGTCAGTGCCTGTGTGAGGGCTTGCAGGTCCGAGCACAACCCCAGGAACCCCTGATTCTGTCCCTGGAGCTGCTTCTCCATAAGAATCACCACTCCCTCAATGGAGGAGGCTGTGCGCTCAGCCATGGGGGTCAACGCAGTGCTCACGCTCCGCATGGACTCCTCTTCAACCAAGACCAAGGCATGCAGGCCCTCATGGATCTCCACCAGATCCTCCCACACATCCCGCTGGACATCCAGCATCTGCTGCCTAATGGACGACTCCAAAGACTCATCATCTGCCTTCGACTGAGCATCGTCCCTGTCCCCAGCAGCCCTCCGACTGCCGGCGCCCTGGGCACTCTCTGCCTCAGCCTGCACCTCAAGCGAGTGTGAAGTGCCCTCACCAATGTGCACCGACATTCTAGCCGCCAATCTAATACCCGCCAAGGTGCTGGTATCTGTGCTGGTGCCTGCTTCAGAGAGTGGGTGTGACGCAGGTGCAAATGAACCCGAGTGTTCCTCCAGCATCAGGGGTGACCTTTGGGGTCCAGCATGCTGGTGAACCCGAAAGGGAGAAGAAGGACATGTCATTAGTTAAAGTCATCACACTGTCACTGTACATGCCATGCACCCTGGTGAGACAATGGAGATCTGCATCATGGTGCCATCGTCTTTCAATGATCAATGGGTACTCCAGGTTTGAGGCTCCCATCAATAAGATACTGCCATAGAATCCGAAATTCTCACCTCTGTGCACTGCACTCTTACCTTCATCTGACACCCCCACCTCTCCATGCCACGTCACGTGGAATGTGCTGGCTTAAGGGCATCCTGCTCGAACCGGGAGAGCAGCAGCAGGTTGTGCGGGCCTCCACCTGTGCATAACCTCTCTGAGTGGTTCTGGCTTGTCTTCTCCTGAAAGGACCAGAGGAGTATTGATTAGTCCACTCTCTACCTGTAGCGCCACTGCAGCCTAGCCAACCCCAGCTGAGGAAAACCTCACAGGGCACATCAACTCATGGTCCTCGAGCCGCAAGACACTCAGTCCAAGCAGCCAGGGATCACCCCCTTGGCCGGTTCTGGTGTCATTGACAGTTGGAACTCACGCCTGAGGTTCATGGGGGGATGGCCTGACCTCAACACTTCTGCTCACTGATCCATGCCAACACGGTACTCACCCTTCCTGAGCGCAGCAGGTCATTGAACCTCTTCTGGCACTGTACCCATGTGCACTGTATCACGTCATGGCTGCTCACCAGCATTGCCACCCCCTCCCATGCCCTCTTTGTGAGGTGCGGTGGCCTTCTCCTCCCATCCCTGGGGGATAAGGGTGTCCCTCCTGGCAGTCACCTGCCCCAGGAGGACCACGAGGGACTCATCTGAATAGCGGGGGGGCCAAGTGCCCACCCGACCTGCCCTACCACCTGGCATCTCCAGCTGCGTTCGGCTCCATTACTTTGCTAACACAGGACAGACGTACTTCCATGGCAGCCTTCCAGTGGCTGCTGGGGCCATTTTTAAACCGGCCGCTGGGTTGGGCCCCCGCTTGGCCCTTCCCGACCAGTGAGGAGCAGCGTTTCATGCTGGGCGGGCCTTAATTGGCCCACCAGCGTGAAATCGCGGTCGGGGACTGATAGCAGGCGGCAGTCTGCTTCCCGGCCGTTCCCGGTCCCGCTGACCTTGCCTGACTGCCGAACTCAAACTCTGCCCCATGAGATCATAAGAAATAGGATCAGGGTGGGCCATTCTGCCCCTCGAGCCTGCTCTGCCATTCAATGAGATCATGGCTGATCTGATTGTGGCCTTGACTCCACTTTCCTGCCTATTCCCCCATAACCCTTGACTCCCTTGCAGACCAAATATTGCCTAACAGCCTTGAATATATTCAAAGACCCAGCCTCCACGACTCTCTGTGGAAGAAAATTCCAAAGACTAATTACCTCTGAAAGAAGAAATTCCTCCTCAACTCCATCTTAATTGGGAGACGCCTTATTTTTAAACTGTGTCTCCTAATTGCAGACAACCTGCTCAACCTTTCCTCATAATACACCCATTTCATCCCAGGAATCAGCCTAATGAACCTTCTGCATTCTCTCCACATTTAAATGATATACTGCTTTTCTATTCTTCCTGCCAACGTAGACAACCTCACATTTTCCCACATTGTATGCCATCTGCCAATTCTTTGCCCACTCACGTAGCCTACCTCTATCCCTTTGCAGACTATTTGTATCCTCCTCACAACTTGTTTTCCTACCTATCTTTGTATCATCAGCAAATCTGGCTCCAATACAGTTGATCCTTTCATCCAAGTCATTAATATAGATTGTAAATAGTTGAGGACCTGCGGTGATCCCTGTGGCACTCCACTTCTTACAGTTTGCCAACCTGAGCATGACCCATTTAACCTGACTCTGTTTTCTGTTCGCTACCCAATCCTCTATCCATGCTATTATATCACCCCATACACCATGAGCCCTTATCTTCTGCAATAACCTTTTATAAGGCACCTTATTGAATGCCTTTTGTAAATCCAAACATCTACTGGTTCCCCTTTATCCGCCCTGCTTTTTGCATCTTCAAAGAATGCTGATAAATTTGTCAATCATGATTTCCCTTTCACAAAACCATATTGACTCTGCCATGATTGTATTATGATTTTCTAAGTGTCCTGCTATGACCTCCTTAAAAATGGATTCTAGCATTTTCCCAATGATAGATGTAGGCTAACTGGCCTATAGTTTGCTACTTTCTGTCTCCTTCATTTCTTGAATAGAGGTGTTCCATTTGCAGTTTTCCAATCTGCTGGGACCTTTCCAGAATCTAGGCAATATTGGAAGATCACAACCAATGTATCCACCATCTCTACAAATAATAAAAGGGATATGTTCAACATGTTTTCAATTGCCTGAGAGCTTGGGGAGCTTATAGTTCGCTGTTGCTTTCTCCATGGCAATACTTCAGCCACTCAGAGCCGGCTTGCCAACTAATCAGCACCCTTTGCTCCTGTAATATTAATTATTGTAACCATTTGAAATTTGGCATTCTTGCATTTGTCCTGAGGAGTGCAAGATGAAAATTTTTTGCAAGATGTCTCTCTTTTCAGCAATATACAAATTCTGAACTGCCAAGCGACTGTTCAAGTATTTAATTAATCTGGAAACTCTTCATGTGCAGGACGTCGGATTCTTCCTATGGATGCAGAGTCATATGTAAGCCCCTACAGTGACCCTGAAGAGTTAAAAGACAAGAAATTGTACCTGAAGCGAGAGTGCCTGCTAATAGATGAAGTGGAGCTGGGATCTGGCAACTTTGGTTGTGTGAAAAAAGGGGTGTATAGGATGAGAAAGTAAGTAATTTAAATGCAAAATTAACACATCTCATAATATCACTTTGAAAAAGCAGCCTGAGGGTTCAATGAGTAAATCCAATAGTGGTCATTCGAAGCCTAGCCTTCAAGACAGATGGAACAATCGGCAGAAAAATACATTATCAAAGAGATGAAAGACTGTTTAATAAATAACAGAGCAGCAGATCAACGTAGACATGAAGTATATTACGATAACAGAAAAGTGAAAATGGAATGATAATTGGACATGGCAGAAATTCAGTTGACCAATAGAAAATAAACCAGAAAACTTATTAGAAAAGACAAATTGTGGAAGTCAATACAGTTAAAAGAGAAAAATAATCAGAGGTGACTGCCTGAGACAATAAAAGATTGAGAATTTTATACACATGTGCATTATTATGATGCGTTATAAGACAAATCCTATTTAGTGTCCTTATTTTTTTTATCTAGGAAGCAGATTGATGTTGCTATCAAAGTACTGAAAAATGATAATGAAAAATCATTAAAGGAAGAACTAATGAAAGAAGCAGAATTTATGCAGAAGCTGGACAATCCATACATAGTTCGAATGATAGGAGTGTGTCAAGCAGAACATCTGATGCTGGTGATGGAGATGGCTTCTGGAGGTCCACTGAACAAATTTCTGTCTTCCAAAAAGTGAGCATTTCAGCAAATAATATATTCCCAGTTATAAGCACACACTCTCCTCATTGCGGCACATCCCACTTACCTAAGAATTGAAAGCACAGATAAATAAGGCTGGCAAAAGTAAAACAGCTCCTCTAAGTTGTAAGGATACAACTGGAGTTTAATAGGCATGAGTAATCTTCTCACTGCTTGTCTATAAAGAACCATTGCACCATAGAAAAGTTACAGCACAGGAGGAGGCCATTCGGCCCATCTTGTCCATGCCAGCCCGAGGACACCCAGGTGCCCTTTCTAATCCCTCCTTCCTGCATCTGGCCCATAGTCCTGCAGCTTACAGCACTTAAGGTGCAGATCCAGATACTTTTTAAAAGAGTTTAGAGTTTCTGCCTCTATCACCAACTTGGGCAGCGAATTCCAGACACCCACTACCCTCTGCGTAAAAACATTCTTCCTCATGTCCCTCCTACAACTTCTGCCACTTATCTTGAATCTATGTCCCCTGGTTCTAGAATTCTCCACCAAGGGAAACAATTTTATCCTGTCCACTCTATCTATTCCCCTCATAATTTTGTACACCTCAATCAAGTCATCTCTCAGCCTTCTTTGTTCTAGAGAAAATAACCCCAATCTATCCAATCTCTCCTCGTAGCTACACTTTTCTAACCCTGGCAACATTCTTGTAAACCTCCTCTGCACTCTCTCCAGAGCTATTATGTCCTTCCTGTAATGTGGTGACCAGAACTGCACACAATACACCAGTTGTGGCCTCACTAGTGTTTTATACAATTCCAACATTATATCCTTACTTTTATATTCTATACCTCTGCCAATGAAGGAGAGCATTCCATATGCCTTCTTTACAATCTTGTCTACTTGAACTGCTGCCTTCAGGGACCTGTGTACTTGTACGCCAAGATCTCTCACTTCAGCTACCCCTCTTAGTATATTCCCATTTATTGTGTAATCCCTGTAACTGTTTGACCTCCCTAAATGTATGACCTCACACTTCTCTATGTTAAAATCCATCTGCCACTTTACCGCCCACTCCACCAACCCATCTATATCGTTTTGGAGATTATGACTATCCTCTACACTATCCACTACTCGGCCAATCTTTGTGTCATCTGCAAATTTCCCAATCGTGCCCCCCAAGTTCACGTCCAAATCATTAACATGTAATACAAACAGCAAGGGTCCCAACACCAAGCCCTGTGGAACACTACTTGAGACAACTTTCCATTCGAAAGGTCATCCATCGACCATTACCCTTTGTTTCCTGTTACAAAGCCAACCTTTTATCCAGTTTGCCACATTACCCTGAATCCCATGGGCTTTTACTTTCCTGACTAATCTGCCTTGTGGGATCTTGTCAAATGCCTTGCTAAAATCCATGTACACAACATCCATTGCACTACCTTCATCAACCCTTCTTGTCACTTCCTCAAAGAATTCAATCAAATTTGTGAGGCAAGACCTTCCTTTAACAAATCCATGCTGACCATCCCTGACTAGTCCATGCCTTTCCACATGACAGTTAATCCTATCTCTCAGGATTGATTCTACTAATTTGCTCACCACCGATGTAAGACTAACTGGCCTATAATTGTTTGGCATTTCCTTTGATCCCTTTTTAAACAATGGAACTATGTTTGCATTTCTCCAGTCCTCTGGTACCTCCGCTGTATCTAGTGAAGATTGGAAAATCATCCTCAGAGCATCTGCTATCTCCTCCCTGACCTCCTTCAGCAGCCTAGGAAACAATCCATCTGGTCCTGGTGACTTATCAACTTTCAAGGATTTCAACCCTTTGAATACTTCCTCTCTCTTTATGACTCTTTATCCCATCCAATATCTCGCAGTGTTCCTCCTGGACTACTATATCTACATCCTCCCTTTCCTTTGTAAACACGGAAACAAAATATTCATTCAAAACCCTTCCCATAGCCTCTGCATCTACACACAAGTTTCCATCTTCCTCTCTGATAGGTCCCACTTTTTCCTTAACTAACCTTTTAGCATTAATGTATTGGTAAAACATCTTCAGGTTGTCTTTAACTTTACTTGCTAATCTTTTTTCATGCCCTCTCTTTGATTTCCTTATTTCCTTTTTTACTTCTTCCCTGCACTTCCTATATTCGTCTAGGCTATCTGCAGTGCTTAGTTCTTTGTGCCTATCGTACGCTTTCTTTTTCTGTTTGATCTTCCCCTGTATTCCTCTAGACAACCAAGGGGGTCTAGATTTGGCAGTACCACTCTTATTTTTGTAGGGGACATGTCTACTTTGTACTATTAGGATCTCATTTTTTAGTGCTTCCCACTGGTTTTCCACTGTTTTATCCTCTAGCTCAACCTCAGCCAAGTCCCTTCTCATTTCTGCAAAATTTGCCTTCCCCAGTTCAAGACTTTTACTCCTGTCTTATCTCTGTCCTTTTCCATGGTAATACTAAATCTAACTGAATTGTGATCACTGTCCCTGATATGGTTGCCAACTGTCACTTCACCCACTTGCCCTTCTTCGTTCCCCAAGACTAGGTCTAGAATTGCATCTCCTCTCGCTGGGTTTGTCACCGTTGGTGTTTATCAGGCAGGCAAGCTCACGATTGAGACTGAGGTGCAGACTTGTCACTGGGAGTTGATACTCTGGCCATATCATTCCAGACACCTCTGTATGCTTGTTTGAAATGAACCAAGTTGTTTGGTAAAAACATCAGCCATGCAGAGCACGGCAGAGTTTACAAGCGAGTTGTTCATCCAATCTGTGTTTAGCTTCCTGCTGTAGAGGAGGCTGGATTGTGAGCAGTCAAAGGATATATTATGTTGGAGGAAGTTCAGTTTAAAGAACTTACAGCTTTAAAGATATTTTACTTTAAAATTCAAAACTTGTGCAGCATTTTTTTATGGAATGAAGGCAGCCATTTATAATAGGTCTCAACCTTGTCCCATACGCCAGAATTAGTTGGCCAATACCTTTCAGTACTGGAGAATGACCATATACTTTGGAAAGGCCCTTTACATAGAGATGAGTGTTTCTGAGTAGTATTCGAATCTTACATCAATGTTGAATGTATGTTTGTCACTGATTAGTAACCAACTTTCAATTCATGTAGTAAAACTAACAAATTAATCACTTTCAGTGATTTACTGAAAATTAAACCACAAATGGCCCATTCAACTGGCTTGCCTTTTTCTTTCATGAGTTGTGCATCTCATTTTTTAAGAACTGTTTTAAGCTGTTTGTTTACCCTCAACATTAAAGCTAGATCAAATCTTTTTTGGGTGCCGGTATTTTATTGTTTTTTTTTCCTGAAAACATATGAAATATAATATAGTAATTTCTCCACATTGCTGTAACCAAATACTGGTAGCAGTGATGTACTTTAGAATGGAGGTTTCCAATATTAGGCCAACCTATCATGATGCTACATTATGACAAAACACAGGTCAACATAGAAATTGAAATAATTGGCAGGGGTAATTTTTTGGAAGATGTGTTATATAATAAAAGATCATTGGCATATTCCTGCAAATGTTAGATAGGCGTCTTTACTTTGCCTATGGGCAGTATCGTCCAGCCCCACCGAAAGTCAATGGAGTTCTGGTTGGGCCGCTGAATTTTCTGCAGCAAGTCCTGCCGATGGTGTGGCTGGAAACTCCCAATCTATGTCTTTTCATGGCTTTACAGCGGATGTTCGCTTTTGTATGTAGTTCTTTTCTCACTTGTTTATCCCTATTTGATAAAAAGAAATAAGGAATAAATATTCTTTAGCCTAAGGTATCTATTATAGGTGCGAACATCTCTAGCAAATTATCTAAAAATAAACCTTTCCTGATACATTTTCTCACCAGAGATCAGCTGTCCACAGAAAATGTTGTCGAATTACTCCACCAAGTTTCTATGGGAATGAAGTACCTGGAGGAAAATCACTTTGTGCACAGGGATCTTGCTGCCAGAAATGTCCTGCTGGTCAATCAGCATTACGCCAAGATTAGTGATTTTGGATTGTCCAAAGCAATAGGTGCTGATGACAGCTACTACAAGGTAAACTTCTCGACAATCCAGTTGAAATTGAGTATCTGGAGCTGAATAATCGGATAGTATTCTATGGAATTTAACTCAGAAAATGTCACTAGGTACATTGTCGGGGTCTTTCATAGTTGCGAGCCAGGGCATATAATGGACCTCAATGTGTGAATATGCACAAAAATAAAATGGTTAATTCTGTGAATTGTGTCTTATTAGATGAGGATGATTTGACCTGTTTGATCAAAAGTCACAGAACTTTTTTTCCTATGTGCAGTTTGCTCAAGATAAAAGCCATCACTAGTATGACAGAGTTTTTCAACCAATTTTCTCCACTCGTCTCTCAAAGCTTTTCATTCCCTTCTTAACAGCACTGCAGGTGCACCTACGCCTCATGGACTGCAGTAGCTCAAGAAGGTGGCTCACCAGCACCTTCTCAAGGGTAATTAGCGATGGGCAACAAATGCTGGCCTAGCCTTGGGCACACATGCACACAAGCTGGGGTAGAGTGAATGCCTGGTCAATTTTCAGTTTCCAAATGTGGCAGCTTGCATGCATATAATGTCTTTCATAGATAAAAAATTCCCTTGTAGAGGGAGGGACGCACAAATGTTGAGCCTTTACAGAGGAGTTAAGGGAGGTGATGCTCTGATCAAAGAACTGAATTTTCAGGAGGCTTTTAAAGTAAAGAGAGAATTAAGCAAAGAGGTAGTATAGTTTAGGGAAGAAGTATCAGCGAATAGGCTAGAGTCAAAAGATGTAGGAGATGGTGTAAGGCTAGAGGAAGTGCAGCCCCCTCCTACGGCACCTTCCCATGCAACCGCAGAAGGTGCAACACTTGCCCCTTTACTTCCACCTTCCTCACCATCCAAGGGCTCAAACACTCCTTTCAAGTGAAGCAGCATTTCACTTGCACCTCCCTCAATTTAGTCTACTGCATTCGCTGCTCCCAATGCGGTTTCCTCTACATTGGAGAGACCAAACGCAGACTGGGTGACCGCTTTACAGAACACCTTCAGTCTGTCCGCAAGCATGACCCAGACCTTCCTGTCGCTTGCTATTTCAACACACCACCCTGCTCTCATGCCCACATGTCCATCCTTGGCCTGCTGCAATGTTCCAGTGAAGCTCAACGCAAACTGGAGGAAAAGCACCTCATCTTCCGACTAGGCACTTTACAGCCTTCCGGACTGAACATTGAGTTCAACAACTTTAGATCTCTCCTCCATCCC
Organism: Cetorhinus maximus; assembly: GCF_964194155.1. Taxonomy (NCBI): domain Eukaryota; kingdom Metazoa; phylum Chordata; class Chondrichthyes; order Lamniformes; family Cetorhinidae; genus Cetorhinus; species Cetorhinus maximus. The sequence goes on from NC_135891.1 coordinate 95,484,545, forward strand.
CACCCCCTTTCCGATCCCCCTTTTTCCAATAATTTATATATATTTTTCCTTTCCCACCTATTTCCATTATTTTTAAATGTATTTCCATCCATTGTTTTATCTCTACCTTTTAGCCTATTTCGATCCCTTCCCCCCACCCCACCCCCACTAGGGCTATCTGTACCTTGCTCGTCCTGCTTTCTACCCTTAATGTCACTATTAGCACATTTCTTAGATAATATCACCACCTTCAACACCTCTTTGTCCTTTTGTCTGTGACATCTTTTGGTTATCTCCACCTATCACTGGCCCTCTATCCAGCTCTACCTGTCAACCACCACCCCCCACCCCGAACCAGCTTATATTTCACCTCTTTTCTATTTTTCCTTAGTTCTGGTGAAGAGTCACACGGACTCAAAACGTTAACTGTATTCCTCCGCAGATGCTGTCAGACCTGCTGAGTTTTTCCAGGTATTTTTGTTTTTGTTGTAGAGGAAGTGCAGATTGAGTTCGAGTGGCTTAAAGACCATGGTGGACATAAACACTGGAAACACTCAGCAGATCAGGCAGCGTCTGTGACAAGTGAAACAAAGTATACGGCCAGAGTTTAAACCTTTGGAGAGAGGCTGGGAGGTAGGAAAGCTGGCAAAATGGCATGGCAAGGCATTGTGTGGCGTGTCTTCCTGCTGGTATGCCATTTTGCCTGGGCAGGACAAATGGCAAACAAGCCGCCCATTTGGAGCCCGATTGAGTCATTTGTGACCAATTATGGGCTACTTCCCTCATCTGCAGGCTTTTCGCCCATGCTGGGGGTTGAGGTGGGGGGGCTGCTGCTGTGTGATAGGCTGTCCAACGTAACCTGGTAGCCTCATAGTGGACTCCAGGGTGGGGGGATCTCCTTTTGGGCACTCCATGATCACGGAGGGCCTCCCCCCACCATAGCCACCCCGTGGCAATGGTGCTGCCTAACCACTGAGACTAACCACCCCCCTCCCCCCACTTTAAGTGCCTGCCTGCATGTCCCCAGCATCACCAGACCCACTTAAGCAGTCTCCTTGCATCAGCAGCCTCATCATTGGTCACTGCCTGTGGTGGTGCTGCTGAGCTGCCAATCCTGTGCAGGGTTCCCTCCCACTTTCGGACCTGCTGGTAGGACCTTAACCCTCCTGGTAAAATCAGTCCAATGTTTCAAGTTCACGTCCGTTCATTAGATTTTGTTCTGTTAACTCTATTACGCTCTCCACAGATGCTGCCAGAACTGCTGAGTGTTCCAATATTCTCTGTTTTTATTTTAAATTTTCAGCATCTGCAGTATTTTGCTTGTGGTTGGGAGGGAAATGGACAGGGAAACTGCACTGCCCCAACATGGGTTATATGTGATGAGCAGGGAAGCAGTAAGGCACAAGATGTTCAGATGGCAAGTCAATGGTAGGCATCACAGACGGATTTCACCCCCTTATTCATCGCCATGTCACCCGAGTTGAAGCTGGAACATTTCAGGCCTATGTAACTCAGCATCACACAATGTACTGAAATTATACTGAGTTATGGAGGGAGCACTAGTTAAACAATTTTTTTGTGAAAATTTTACTCTTGCTTGGTCTCAGGCTCGAACTGCTGGGAAATGGCCAGTCAAGTGGTATGCACCAGAGTGTATAAATTTCCGGAAATTTTCTAGCAAGGCTGATGTCTGGAGCTTTGGTGTTACCATGTGGGAAGCATTGACTTATGGACAAAAGCCATATAAGGTAAGCTCATGTCAGATTTATGTGAAATTGTGGCCGGTAGTGATTATGACCACTTTACTTCGCCTCAGATCATGTCTAAATCCATTCTTCAGACCAGTTGAATGTCTTTCCCTTGAACGACTTTTCAAGATTAATACAGTTTGGACAAACTTAACAGGATTTATTTTTAAATGAGTAACTAGAAAATGATGATCTAATTTTAATTCTGGGATGATAGAAATCTATCTAGAACACTGTGATCACAGGATGGTGGTATTATCACAATTTTTCCTCAATCTTCATTCTTCCTTTCCCAGGAGCAGTTGCTTATACTGGGGTATGGGCTTTATAGGGACCAGCAGCCTGCCAGTGCCTTTCAAAATTGGCCATTCATCATCTGTGAGCCTGCTCAGCAAGTGCCAGATATCTGCAGGGAGCAACTGTATGGGTGGGAGCTCATATGAGTTATATATCTTCAGGAAAAAAGAGGAAGCCTTGCAATTATATAGTGCCTTTCATGACCACTGGATGTTTCAAAGTATTTAATTTACAGCCAATACAGTACTTTTGAAGCCTAGTCACTGTTGTAATGTAGGATCAAGAATATGGGAAGGGAGTAAATGACCAAGCGAGACTAATTCTGAAAATCAATTGGAATGAACCATTCATCTCCCAGCTGCATAAACACATCAGCTACCTTGCTTTTAAGTCACCTCTGCATAATAAAACTGAATTTATTCTATTTTACAGAAAATGAAAGGCCCAGAAGTTGTTAGTTTTATTGAGCAAGGAGGTCGACTGGAACGTCCTGCTGAGTGCCCAGATGAAATGCATGAACTGATGCAAAAGTGTTGGACTTACAAGTAAGTTCAAATGGATTTCTAGACATTCATCTTCAGATCAATAAGTGAATGATGTTTTATAGAATGCATGAATCTCTCAGATCCAGTACTCAGTCTTTAATCAACAAGATACTCTTTCTTTTTTTATTATTCATTCACGGGATGTGGGCTTCGCTGGCTGGGCCAGCATTTATTGCCCATCCCTCATTGCCTTTGAGAATGTGGTGGTGAGCTGCCTCCTTGAACCGCTGCAGTCCATGTGGTGTAGGTACACCCACAGTGCCATTAGGAAGGGAGTTCCAGGATTTTGACCCAGCGACAGTGAAGGAATGGCGATATATTTCCAAGTCAGGTTGGTGAGTGACTTGGTGGGGAACTTCCAGGTGGTGGTGTTCGTTTCTATCTGCTGCCCTTGTCCCTCTCGATGTTAGTAGTCCTGGGTTTTGAAAGTGCTGTCGGACGAGTCTTAGCGAATTCTTGCAGTACATCTTGTAGATAGTACACACTGCTGCCACTGTACGTCGGTGGTGGAGGGAGTGAATATTTGTTAATGAAGTGCCAATCAAGTGGGCTGCTTTGTCCTGGATGATGTCAAGTTTCTTGAATGTTGTGGGAGCTGCACTCATCCAGGCAAGTGGGGAGTATTCCATCACACTCCTGACTTGTGCCTTGTAGATGGTGGACAGGCTTTGAGGAGTCAGGAGGTGAATTACTCGTCGCACAATTCCTAGCCTCTGACCTGCTCTTGTAGCCACAGTATTTACGTGACTAGTCCAGTTCAGTTTTTGGTCAATATTGATGGTGGGGGATTCAGTGATGGTAGTGCCATTGAACATCAAGAGGCGATGATTGGATTCTCTCTTGTTGGAGATGGCACTTGTGTGGCGCGAATTGTGCTTGCCACTTGTCAGCCCAAGCCTGGACATTGTCCAGGTCTTGCTGCATTTGGACATGGACTGCTTCAGTGTCTGACGAGTCACAAATTGTGCTGAACATTGTGCAATCATCAGCGAACATCCCCACTTCTAATCTTATGATGGAAGAAAGGTCATTGATGAAGCAGCTGAAGATGGTTGGACCGAGGACACTACCCTGAGGAACTCCTGCAGTGATGTCCTGGAGCTGAGATGACTGACCTCCAACAACCACAACCATCTTCCTTTGTGCTAGATAGCTCAATTAGCAGAGAGTTTTCCCCTGATTCCCATTGACTCCAGTTTTGCTGGGGCTCCTTGATGCCACACTCGGTCAAATGCTGCCTTGATGCCACCTCACCTCACCTCAGGGGTTCAGCTCTTTTGTCCATGTCTGAACCAAGGCTATAATGAGGCCAGGAGCTGAGTGGCCCTGGCGGAACACAAACTGGTTATTGCTAAGCAAGTGCTTCTTGCTAGCACTGTTGATGAATCCTCCCATGACTTTACTGATGATGGAGAGTTGACTGGTGGGGCGATAATTGGCCGGGTAGAATTTGTCCTGCTTTTTATGTACAGGACATACCTGGGCAATTTTACACATAGCCGTGTAGATGCCAGTGTTGTAGCTGTACTGAACAGCTTGGCTAGGGGCACGGCAAGTTCTGGAGCACAAACCTTCTGTACTACTGCCGGAGATTTGTCAGGGCCCATAGCCTTTGCAGTATTCAGTGCCTTCATCCGTTTCTTGATATCACGTGGAGTGAATCGAATTGGTTGAAGACTAGCATCAGTGATGCTGGGGACCTTCGGAAGAGGCCAAGATGGATCATCCATCAGCACTTTTGGCTGACGGTTGTAGCAAATGCTTCAGCCTTATCTTTGCACTAATATGCTGGGCCCCTCCATCATTGAGGATGGGGATATTTGTAGAGCCTCCTCTCCAGTGAGTGGTTTAATTGTCCATCACCATTCATGACTGGATGTGACAGGACTGCAGAGCTTAGGTCTGATCTGTTGGTTGTGGGCTCACTTTACCCTGTTTATCACTTGCTGCTTATGCTGTTTGGCATGCAAGGAGTCCTGTGTCATAGCTTCACCAGGTTGACACCTCATTTTTAGGTATGCCTGGTGCTGCTCCTGGCATGCCCTCCTGCACTCTTCATCGAACCGGGGTTGATCCCTTCGCTTGATGGTAATGGTAGAGTGGGGGATATGCCGGCCATGAGGTTATAGATTGTTTTTGAGTACAATTCTGCTGCAGTTGATGGCCCATAGCACTTCATGGATGCCCAATCTTGAGTTGCTAGAAGTGTTCGAAATCTATCCCATTTAGCACAGTGGTAGTGCCACACAACACGATGCAGGATATTCTCAATGTGAAGGCGGGACTTTGTCTCCACAACGACTGTGCAGTGGTCATTCCTACCGATACTGTCATGGGAAGATGCATTTGTGGCAGGCAGGTTGGTGAGGATAAGGTCAAGTATGTTTTCCCCCTTGGTGGTTCCCTCACTACCTGCTGCAGACCCAGTCTAGCAGTCAAGTCCTTAAGCCTCAGCCAGCTCGGTCAGTAGTGGTGCTACTGAGCCACTCTTGGTGTTGGACATTGAAGTCCCCACCCAGAGTACATTCTGCACCATTGCCACCCTCAGGGCTTCCTCCAAGTGGTGTTCAAAATGGAGGAACACTGATTCATCAGCTGATGGAGGGTGGTACGTGGTAATCAGCAGGAGGTTTCCTTGCCCATGTTTGACCTGATGCCATGAGATCTCATGAGGTCCGGAGTCGATGTTGAGGACTCCGAAGGCAACTCCCTCCCAACTGTATACCACTGTGCTGCCACCTGCTGGTGGGACAGGACAAACCCAGGGACGGCGATGGTGGCGTCTGGGACATTATCTGTAAGGTTTGATTCCGTGAGGATGACTATGCCAGACCGTTGCTTGACTAGCCTGTGAGGCAGCTCTCCCAATTTTGGCACTAGCCCCCAGATGTTAGTAAGGAGGACTTTGCAGGGTCGACAGGGCTGAGATTCCCATTGTCGTTTCTGGTGCCTCGGTCAATGCTGGGTGGTCTTGCAGTTTCATTCTGTCTGAGCTCAGACTATAAACACGGGATTATACAAAATACACCACTATCTGATAGTATCTGCAGCACTTGGTGTAAAACAGAACATCATCTTGATTTCGCTGGCCAGAGGTATCAGCAACAGATCTTTTTTGTGTTGAGTACGTGAGATGTGTAAGTTGCAAATTGCACAGCAAATGCATAGCCTTCTGTTCATGGTACTCCACAAATGAAACCAATGTTGCACTCCTCATATTAATAAAAGTGTGCAGAGATTCCAGTTTCTTACTGAATTCAGCAGAACTTGGAGTCTGAAGAACTATGATATAAGAAGACATTTGAGGCAGTGTCATAAAGCCCAAAGTTATCAATGTCTCTCTTGGACTTTGAACAATCCACAACCACATCAGAAAATGAAAATGGAGGAAATGAGAAAAGGCTATTCATTTAGCCTTGTACAACTCACTATATCACTAGACCTTTCTCAAGTCTTGATTTGGATTTTAAAAAAAATCCTTACATTTCTATACATGCAATTATTTATGCACTCACATGCAAGATCACCGTTAGACTTTTACAATGTTTCACATCCAAATGAGGTGTTAGTAAATGTGTGACAGTGGAGTATGTTGGGGTGGAATGTGGCTAAATGCATGCATGCACTCAAGAATCACATGACAGTGCTACTCTTGACAATAAGTGTCTCTTGAAGATTATTTTTAGAAGTGGTTTTGTGGTGGCAGAAATACTAAGCTTGTAATATTGTAACAAGTTTTCGCAAAAGAATTTTCAATAAAGTACGTTTAAATTCTATATCAAACTTTATAACCTTCTGGTATAAGTTGCTTAATTATCAAATATTCCGATATTTGTCTAAATACAATACAAAACATCAGTTAGTGTGGAAATTGGTTTTCCTGCGCCTCTTTGGCACTGCTTGACACCATCATCACAGTAGCTTAAACAGGAAACTACACAATCTTTAATAACTGAACTCAGTTAACTGCTTTGACTACTCATACTGATCAAAATACAGTCTAAATGTAAGCAGAAAAATCATACGTGTGGTTCTTTAAAATATTCAGATGTTATGTTCCCTTTTTTAAACTCACTCTGAATTTGTCTGAATTTGTGTTTTAAGCAATCAATGGCTTCGTTCTAGTCATTTCTAGTGGGATCATTGATAAATTCCACTTAAGCATTTTCTTCATCAGTCTCCTTGTCATGTTATCCTGTAGGAATGGTCAGTAGGAATGATTTCAATCATGCCGTGGTGGGGCAGGGAAGTGGGGGAGTGGGGGAGACCCTGTTACCTCATTTGGCTAGATGGCTGACAAGTGGTCCAGAATAGTGCCAACAGCACTGGTTTGATTCCCATTCCAGCTGAGGTAGACTTGGGACCTGCTTTCTCACCTTACCCCTGAGAGTGGAAGGAAATGACAAACCATTACTGACAAAAACTGTCGAGGAAACAGCTCAGGATGAAGCATCAGCAGACACTGAGCCAAGAACCTGACTTCAGGCAGAGCTCACATGGATGAATTATGAAAGTGAACCAGATGGAGGCCAAGTGCTTTCTCTCCAGATGAAGATAAAAAAAAGGGGTGAGTTACCCTGGTGTTTTACACACATCTGGCACAATCGGCAGAGGCCCGACAGCAGCTCTACAGTCCATTTATGTTTGGCTATAAATGGAAAGGGATACCATATCTAGGGCTATGCAGGTGCAGAGTTGTGCCCTACCTCTTGTGGCTCACTGATACTCTAATGCTGAGGGGCAGAATTCATTGTAAAGTTGGGTCTGCAGGCATGTGGGACAGGGGTGAAGCCATGCATATTTGGAGCTTGTGGAGGAGATTGTGTTGCTCAGTGAACTCTCAGAAGCCTGAAAATGGCATGTGTTTCTGGTATACTGCACCCTCAGTGCTGGCCTTACCCAAATGAAATAGGCACATAACAAGTTCTTTGTTCAGACCAGCTGCATTAAGATTGTTGAGTCAAGATGACTATTACAAAATTTGATTGCAAACGTTTTTTACTATTGCATTAACATTTGGTAATATTTTGCTCCTATATTAGCTTCATTAAAATGCCATTCTCTGCTTTTCTCTACAATATGGTTGTTTGTTACTACAATTAAACTTGCAGCTAACAAAGTGGTGAGGATGGGACTCTCTCTGAACGTGCTAAAAGAAAGAAAGCCTTGCATTTATAAAGTGCTTTTCACAGCCACCGGACATTTCGAAGTCTTTTACAGGCAATCAAGTGCTTTTGAAGTTGTAGTAGTGGAAATGCAGTGCTACATAATACAGATAAACTTGGCAATGCCAGAAGCTATGCTTACATGTAGGACTAGACCTATCTGAACATGTCAGAGGAGACCTGCCTACAATTCCTCTGCTTTACCAGAAAGCCTGTCGCAGAGTTACGTCATCTGCTACAAGCTGATTTGAATGTTCAAAGTCTAGGTAGCAGCCAAGATGCTTTCATTGTGTGGCAGTCCTTCACCATTCAAAAGCTGACAATGAATAGGTGGATGGCTTGCCGGCCCTTTACTATCATGTCTGCTGCCTCTTTATAGAATCCCTGAACATAACAGTGATACAATGGGTAGGGTTTTTCTTCTTTGGAGAAGAATAGCAGTGGTGCTGCCTTCCATTCACCCCTCCAACCCTGCTGTGATTCCAGCTTATTTTCCTTTTTAAAAATCTATTCTTTCATGGGATGTGGGAGTCGCTGGCAAGGCTGACATTAGTTGCCCATCCCTAATTGCCCTTGAACTGAATGGCTTGCTAGGCCATTTCAGAGGGCAGTTAAGAGTCAACCATATTGCAGTGAATCTGGAGTCACATGTAGGCCAGACCAGGTAAGGATGGCAGATCCTGGGTCAGGGGTTGCTTAATACACAGGGCAGGACTATCATTGTAGGTGTTAACATTTTCTAGATGTTAGAAGTTGATAGAGACCCCAGAAACCTTCCATGTGGCTGGCCTTTATCTCTCTTTGCATGTGGGAGCTACAATGCAACATGTTATCTCTGGTCATGGTGCTTGTTATAAGCACATCTTTTAGGTGTCAACAGTGCTATTTTTGGGTACCACTGTGCAGTGCAGTGCAGCTTTGCCACAATGAAAGATTGTTTGCGAAAGGGGAATTGTCTGCAGTCATGGTTTGTATAGATCCTTCTTGAAGATGCTGTGGTTTGTGTCATGCCTGATCATACATGATGGCCCAATTGAAATACAAAAGTACATTTAATTGGCTTCACTCTTCTCCTGCTGCCAAAGCTGGAGAATGCAGGACATTGCTCATTTCACAGGCAGCAATTTTATGAGAATCATCTGCAGCAAGCATGTTGAAGATGAAAAAAGACTGTAAAGAATTTTGTGAAGAATGCCACATGAAATGTAGCTTTCCAACTGCTGCGACCCATGTGAGATACAATTTGTATTTAGCAGCAGCTGCTATTCAAAATGCATTGAGTATTTTAATGCACCTTTTTAGAGAAATCAGAGTTTAACAGCAAAAATAGCCCTTGAAAATTTTTTCGAATCTTTGAAAATCTACAGGCAACATTAGAATTTATATTTGATGCTGTTGGGCTGTTATAAAAGGTGCAGAAGCTACTGGAATCATTTGCCTCCTCTACAGGTAAAAGGTTCACAAATACTGATGTTTAACTTACCATCTGGCTGTCAAAGTCTTGGTTGCACATAAACAACAAATAATCGCACAAGTTCCAGAATGACTGATTCTGCTGATGCTGTCAGGAAAGACTGACAAGGGTTTTTTTTTTCTGTTAGGAGCTTACAGATATGGAATAGTATTGTATGTCTCCAGATTCTTGTTCTGGGAAATGATTGTGCTGCTCAGTCGCTCTTGGGAAGGTTATACCTCAGCTGTCAAGTTTTGCAAATATTTTTATATGATTGCCCCCTCTGTGGCTTTTGGCAATGGCAAAGCAAGACTAGAAAGTAAATTCTACATCTACCTTGGCATGCCTGGTTCTTGCAATGAAAACAAGATGCATTGTAAAGTCTGTGAATTCCTGTCTCTGGTTTCTCTCAATATGATCCCCTAGCATATTGAAGCCAGACAAGCCAATTTCTTGTAGATTGGAAGCCAAGGTTTCCAGGGCAGCAGTACGCACTTTCATGAGCAATATTCCAACCGTGCTTCGGGGTTGTGCCACAGGGGACTCCCTGTGAGCTGCTTTTGGAATTGCTATGCACCACATGGCAGACTGTAAGCTAGCAAAGCCATTCTTGCACTAATTACAGAGCAGTGACTAGTAGACTCCTTCGTGTTTCTTCTTGGACACCGCTGGCTCCACCCACCCCACACCATGAGATGTCCAAATCCTAAGGCAAGACACCTGAGAAAGGAATGCTGGTCTTCTAGTCAACAGGTTTCTGCTGCTGCTTCACTGCTACTATCATATCTTCTTCTATTATCCCCACCTTGAATTACTCAGTACTTGAATGTATGCCTACGAGCACTCAAGTGGGTGAGTGGTTGAATGAGTCAGTGAGTGAGTAGGGGAGATGACTTTATGGGATAACTCAGTCATCTAACTTAGGCCCAATGAAAGGTTGTTTACAGATAGGCAATGGTTGTTCACAGTGCTTGAAATAGGATCGAGGCTTACGTTATTTTTTATGGACCCCACAAAAGATGTGTGACAAAGTATTAGCCCTGAGCATGGCAGAGGTGATTAGTTTCACCTTTTCTCCTACCCTCTATGCTCCTAAAGCTAATCAGATTTCTGAGTGTCCTCTTTAAGGGTTTGAAATTTCTGGGATCTCCTCCAATTTGCATCTGTTCCCTCTATAATTCCCAGCTTTGGAATATCAATGTGCTTATTAGAGCATTAACCATTGCAACTGGAAAATCAACTATATTATCCACTATGTTTGCTTTCACAGGTGGGATGATCGGCCTGGGTTTGAAGAGGTTGAGACCAAAATGCGTGATTACCACTATCAGATAACACAGAAGGTATCAACAGATGACAATGTTTGACAAAATATCCAGCATTATATTATACTTGACAAGCAATGAAGTTACATTTATAAGTCAACATATTGCTGTTTCCGCTATCCTTGAGAGCTCTTGTAGGCAGTAGCTATGAAACCTTACAGTAACTATAAACCTCAATTTTTAGCATAATTTTTGTTAATCACATAACACAACTTTGAACAAAATTGTTTTGCTTTTTAAATGGTGGATCTAATTCTGTCCCGTTATCAAACTGAAACGATAAAAATCTACTAATGTGACGTTTTTGATGTGAGTGATATCAGGAAGTCTGCCTGGCTGTCTCGAAGCAGTGTTGCAAAATATCACATTTTAAAAAGTTAAAATTGTAGCATTTTGTGTTGATAAATTTATTTGACAATATTGTATATTAATTAGAAATGATACAAATATATGATGTACAAGATCAAACTTACAATTTGCTCTGTTACAAAATTGTAAGTACAGTGCCTTATGATGAAATGTTTCTAACTTCTAACAATAGTATTTTCATTCAGAGTTAAAAATAAAGGAGTGCTAAAATCTTTGAGAAGAAAATGGTGAATTTGAACCTTCGAAAGAGCATCCTCTCAAACAATTCTTGTCATAAAGAGTAATAATACACTTTTGTCCACACTGAATCTTGGAAACGTTTAGTTAATAGAAGGGGCAGAGAGACTGTTGTAAGCAGTGCCAACTCTGACACATAAGCTGTGACCAGATAGTAAATTGTCAACTAGACCAGATCATTATGCGCTCTGAAACAAAAACAGAAAATGCTGGAAAAACTCAGCAGGCCTGACAGCATCTGTGGAGAGAGAAACAAAGTTAATGTTTCGAGTCTGTATGAGACTGGGCAATATGGGATCTTTTACATCCACCAGAGCAGGCAGATGGGACCTTGGTTTTAACATCTCATCAAAAAGATGGCACCTATGTTAGCACAGCAGTACCTCAGTACTGCACTGGAGTATCAGCCTTGATTTTTGTGCTCAAGCCCTGAAGTGGGATCTGAACTCTGTACCTTGTGATTCAGAGGAGAGAGTGCTACGGACTGAGCCAGAGCTGACACTACTTGTGATGCTCCTGCCATGGTGAGCCCCCTGCCCACCTCTGGGTTAATACCAGCAGCAGCAGAATGAGGTCCTTAAATGGACGCTTATTGCCCACTTAAGCACCTCATTTAGCAGCGGGGCAGGCAGGTCGTCCACAAGCCTTCCCACCATGGACTTAATTGGGGTAGAGCAATGAAGGAAGCAGAATCCCCACCCGCCACCCTCCTGCCTGACTTAATGACCCCTCACCATGAAACTCGCCATAGGAGTGGACACTAAATCCATGGAAACACCGCCACTGCAAATTCCCCTCCAAGCCACCCACCGTCCTAACTTGGAGCTATGGGGAGGATTTTCTCTCACTCGGGGGGTTTGTGCAGGAGCGGGCGCAGGCATGCACGCAGCCAATTGCCGCACACGATCAGCTGGGCACCGCCATTTTATGTGGGCGGGCCAAATAAGGCTCGCCCAGCATGACGCACGCCCGGAAGCGCTGAACGCTCCCTGTGCGGGCGGGGCGGGGGTGGGGGGGATGTTGCCTGAGTTGGGGCCTGCACTCTTTCGCGCATGCATGTGAAAGAGCGCAGAAATCTCCCTGAGGTACAGAGCTGCCTCAGGGAGATTAGTTTAAGTTTAAAAAATTTTAATAAAGGGAAAAAAAATTTTTACTACATGTCCCCTCATGTGAAACTGTCACAAGAGCTAGGACATGTCTATGAATTTTATTAAGAATTTTTTCAAACCTTTAAAAACCTTCATGAAACCTCATCCTGCCCATGGATGAGGTACCATGAAAAACGCGAAGGCCGCCTGGGCTCTTCACCTGCCCGCCAACCTTAAGGTTGGATGGGCAGCTCAGTTTATTGTTTTAATTGATAGTTAACTGGCCTTAATAAGCCTTCGACAGTTTGGTAGATGCGCAGATGACTTGGGTGTGCGCCCGCTGAACTGAAAATCTGAATGACGCGCGATGACATCGGGACATACGCCCGACGTGACCGAGTGTCATTTTATGCCTTGTCGAGCGGGCGCCGTTCTAGGAGTTTGGCCTTGCCCCCGCTTGCCGAGCCGAAGATTCGGCCCTATATCACTGTTCCTTCATTGTCGCTGGGCCAAAATCCTAGAACTCTCTTCCTGACAGCACCGTGGGCGTACCTACACCACATGGACTGGAGCAGTTCACAAAGGTGGATCATCACCATCTTCTCAAGGGTCATTAGGGATAGGCAACAAATATTGGCTTTGCCAGTAACATGCAAATGTCTGGAGTTAATAAAAACAATAGAGTCATAGAGGTCTACAGCACAGAAAGAGGCCCTTCAGCCCATCGAGTCTGTGCCAGTCAAACAAGTACCTAACTATTCTAATCCCATTTTCCAGCACTAGGCCCATAGCCTTGTGTGCCATGGCATCGCAAGTGCACATCCAAATACTTCTTAAATGTTATGAGGGTTTCTGCCTCTACCATCCTTTCAGGAAGTGAGTTCCAGATTCCCACCACCCTCTGGGTGAAAAAATTCTTCCTCACATCCCCTCTAAACCTCCTGCCCCTTACCTTAAATCTATGCCCCCTGGTTATTGATCCCTCCACCAAGGGGAAAAGTTCCTTCCTGTCTACCCTATCTATGCCCCTCATAATTTTATACGCCTCAATTATGTCCCCCCTCAATCTCCTCTGCTCCAGGGAAAATAACCCCAGTCTATCCAATCTCTCCTCATAACTAAAACTCACCAGCCCAGGCAACATCCAGGTAAATCTCCTCTCCACTCTCTCTAGTGCAATCACATCCTTTCTATAATGTGGATTCCAGAACTGTACGCAATACTCTAGCTGTGGCCTAACAAGTGTTTTATACAGTTCCAGCATAACCTCCCTGCTTTTATATTCTATGCCTCAGCTAGTAAAAGCAAGTATCCCATATGCCTTCTTAACCACCTTATCTACCTGCCCCGCTACCTTAAGGGACCGGTGGACATGCACACCAAGATCCCTCTGATCCTTGGTACTTCCCAGGGTCCTACCATTCAGCGTGTATTCCTGTGCCTTGTTTGTCCTGCCCAAGTGCATCACCTCACATTTATCTGGATTAAATTCCATTTGCTACTGATCAGCCCATCTGACCAGCCAGTCTATATCCTCCTGTAATCTAAGGCTATCCTCCTCACTATTTACTAACCAACCAATTTTCGTGTCATCCGCAAACTTACTGAACAACCCTCCTACATTCAAGTCTAAATCGTTTATATATACCACAAACAGCAAGGGACCCAACACCAATCTCAGTGGAACCCCCCTGGACACAGGCATCCAGTCCCAAAAACACTCCTCAACCATCACCCTCTGCTTCCTGCCACTCAGCCAATTCTGGATCCCATTTGCCAAATTGCCTTGGATCCCATGGGCTCTTACCTTCGTTATCAGTCTCCACTGTAGAACCTTATCAAAAGCCTTGCTGAAGTCCAAGTAGACTACGTCAAATGCATTATCCTCATCTACACAGCTGGTCACCTCTTCAAAAAATTCAATCAAATTGGTCAGACATGACCTCCCCTTAACAAAACCATGCTGACTGTCCTAGATTAATCCCTGCCTCTCCAAGTGTAATTAATTCTGTCCCTCAGCATTGCTTCCAATAGTTTCACCACCACTGAGGTTAGACTGACTGGCCTGTAGTTCCCTGGTTTATCACTTCCTCCTTTCTTGAATAATGGAACACATTGGCTGTTCTCCAGTCCTCTGGCATCTCCCCTGTGGCTAGGGAGGTGTTGAAAATTATTGCCAGCGCCCTGCTATCTCCTCCCTTGCCTCACTCAACAGCCTGCGATACTTTTTATCCGGGCCTGGAGATTTATCTACTTTTAAGCCTGCCAGGCCACTTAGAACCTCCTCCCTTTCTATGCTAATTTCTTTAATTATATCACAGTCCTTCTGCCTGATTTCCATACCCACGTCGTCCCTCTCACTTGTGAACACTGATACAAAGTATTCATTTAGAACCCTACCTACGTCTTCCGGCTCCACACACAACTTACCACTATGGTCCTTAATGGGCCCTACTCTTTCCCTAGTTATCCTCTTACTCTTAATGTACTTGTAAAATAACTTTGGATTTTCCTTTATTTTACCTGCCAATGTTTTTTCATGTCCCCTCTTTGCTCTCCTAATTTCCTTTTTAAGTTCCCCCCTACACATTCTATACTCCTCTAGGGCTTCTGCTGTTTTGAGCCTTCGGCATCTACCATAAGCCTCCCTTTTTCTCTTTACCCAATCCTGTATATCCCTTGATGTCCAGGGTTCCCTGGATTTGTTGGTCCCACCCTTTGGGCAGAATTTTGCCCTTGATGGGCAGGCGGGCCCCACCAGCTCGGTGGCGGGCGGGCAGCTGATCGCCGCCTAAACGGGCCCCGCCACCATTTTGAGTGGGCGGGCCACCCGACGGGAAGCACTATGCGCTTCCTGTGCGGGGGGTGGTGGGGGGGAGGGATTCCCCAACTGTCAAAGTGTGCTCTTTCGCGCACAGCTCCCTGAGACTAAGTGCTGTCTTAGGGAGAGTGCTGAAAGATTTATAAATTTAAAAAATAGAAGAATAAAAAAATTATTAACATGTCCCCCTCATGTGACAATGTCACACGCGATGGGACATGTTAATAACTATCACAAAAACTTTATTAAACTTTTTAAAAACAGACATAAAACCTCATCCCGCCGGTGGATGAGGTTTCATGTTTTCTCAGAAGCCTGATGGCCTCCTGGCTTGCCCAACAGCCTTAAGGTTAGACGGGCAGAGCCTTTAAGTGGCTTAATGATCCTGTCAATGGCCTCAATTGGCCATCGACAGGCCGGCGGGTGGACAGCTGATCGCGCTGTCCGCCCGCCTTCCTGAATATTTAAATGGGGCGGGATGACGTCGGGGATTCCCCCGACATCATCCCGCATCATTTTCGTGTCAGCAAGCGGGCCCCGCCCCCAACTCACCAACAGAAAAATTCTGGCCTTTATCTTTACTGGAATATGTTGGCCCTGTACTCCCCCTGTTTCTTTCTTGAATGAGTCCCACTGCTCTGACGCAGATTTACCTAAAAGTAGCTGCTCCCAGTCCACTCTGGCCAAATCATATCTGATATTATTATAATCGGCCTTCCCCCAATTTAGAACTCTGATTTATAACCCATCCTTGTACTTTTCCATAACAACCTTGAATCTAATGGAGTTATGATCACTATCTGCAAAATGTTCCCCCACTGATAGCTCTACCACTTGCCCGGCTACATTCCCTAAAATTAAGTCCAGGATCGCCCCCTCTCTTGTAGGACCTTCTACGTACTGGCTTAAAAAGCTCTCCTGGATGCATTTTAAGAATTCTGCTCCCTCTATACCTATCACACAATGACTAACCCAGTTAATGTTGGGGAAGTTGAAATCCCCCACTATTACTACCCTATTATTTTTATAGTTCTCTGAAATTTGCCTGCATATCTGATCTTGTATTTCTCTCAGGCTGTTTGGGGGCCTATAGTACACTCCCAGCAATGTGATTGCTCCTTTTTTGTTTTTAAGTTCTATCCATTTGGCTTCATTTGAGGATCCTTCTAAGATGTCATCCGTCCTTACTGCTGTAATTGATTCCTTGATCAATATTGCGTTACCCCCTCTTCCTTTACCTCCTTCCCTGTCTCACCTGAAGACCCTATATCCTGGAATATTGAGCTGCCAATCCTGCCCCTCTCTCAACCATATCTCTGTGACAGCAATGACATCATACTTCCATGTGTTAATTTGTGCCCTCAACTCATCTGCCTTAGTCATCAGACTCCTTGCATTAAAATATATACCATCCAACCTTGCCAAACTCCCTTCTGCCTTAACTGGCCTATAATTTCTATGCCTTCCAGATTCACTTGCTCTCTCTTCTAATTTGGCTGTGCATCTCCCCCCTGCTGAACCTTCTCTCAGGATCCCATCCCCCTGCCGAGTTAATTTAAATCCTCCCCATCAGCACTAGCAAACCTTCCCGCAAGGATGTTGGTTCCACTCTGGTTCAGTTGCAATTCATCCGCCTTGCACAGGTCCCACTGCCCCCAGAAACAGTCCCAATGTCCCAGAAATCTAAAGCCCTCCTTCCTGCACCATCTCTCCAGCCACGCATCCATCCGAACTAACCTCCTATTTCTATACTCACTAGCGCGTGGCACCGGAAGTAATTCAGAGGTTACTACCTTTGAAATCCTGTTCTTTAATCTGCTTCCTAGCTCCTTAAATTCTGCTTGCAGTACCTCATTCCTCTTTCTACCTTTGTTGTTGGTACCAATATGTTCCACAATCTCTGTCTGTTTGCCCTCCCCTTTTAGAATGCCTTGCAGCTGTTCAGTGACACCCTTGACCCTGGCACCAGGGAGGCAACATACCATCCTGGAGTCATGTTTATGGCCGCAGAAATGCCTGTCTGTTCCCCTTACCATCAAGTCTCCTACCACTATTGCTCTTCCCCTCTTTTTCCTCCCCCCTAGGCAGCTGAGCCACTCACATTGCCACGTAGCTGCACTCCCCAGAGGAACCATCACTCTCACAGAAAAACAGTTCTCGAGCGACATGCACCCTGGGGATTTTCTGACTGCCTGCCTGACACTTTTCTTCTAACTGATGGTCACCCATTCCCTCTCTGTCTGCACTTCCGTAAGATGTTGGGTGACCACATCTAAAAACGTGCTATCCATGAAACTCTCAGCCTTGCAGATGCGCCTCAGTTCCTCCAGCTGCCGCTCAAGCTCTGAAACTTGGAGCTCAAGTAGCTGCAGCTGGTGGCACTTCCTGAACACACAGTTGGTCAGAGCGCAAGGAGCATCTAGGACTTCCCACATGTTGCAGGCGGTACATAACACGGGACTGAGCTGCCCTGCCATGCCTCTAGTTGAAAAAAACCCTTACTTTGAGCTAAATACAGTAAAAACAATTAAATTATTTATGTGCTTTAAATAAAAACTAGAACTCTTACATTTCCTTAGCTCAACCTATTTTAAACTGGAGAAAAACACTTATCCACTACTCACCAATCAGCTCTCACCTTTGTGCTGACCTCACTTTTTGAAGCTTCCCCGCACTCGCGCTGGTTCTGATCTCTCCGCCTCTCTCTCATGCTGTCTTGTGATATCACTCTAGTTATTTTCAACAAGAACTGACTGCAGGACACTTTTCCCAGACTGCTTCACCGCAATGCTGACTGCAGGACACTTTTCCCAGACTGCTTCACCGCGATGCTGACTGCAGGACACTTTTCCCAGACTGCTTCACCACGATGCTGACTGCAGGACACTTTTCCCAGACTGCTTCACTGCGATGCTGACTGCAGGACACTCTTCCCAGAATGTTTCACCGTGATGCTGACTGCAGGACACTCTTCCCTATCCTCCTTAAATACCTCACTTAAAATGTCCTCTCTGACCAAGATTTTGGTCACCCCTTCTAATATATCCATCTTTACCTGGGTGTACATTTTCTGACATCAAGGGCTGGATTTTTGGTGGCCTCTGGGGCTGGGAACACAGGCAGACAGGTGCTAAAATAAAAAGGGAAGCATACATAACACAATTGCACACTGAGGTATGTCAAACATGACAGGGATTAGGGACTGATTATGAAAAAAACATGCATATATTCAGAAAGAACTATGGGAAGAACTATGCACGCAAAAGAGCGCAGAAATCTCCCTGAGCGCGCCCACCGAACTGAAAATCTAAATGACGCGCAGTGTCGTCAGGATGCCCGCTTGACGTCACCATGCGTCATTTTACGATTTGGCAAGCGGGCCCCACTCCCACTCATCGAGATGAAAATTCAGGCCTATGAGATAGAAAGAAATAGAAAAGGGGAGAATATTAGGAACTGAAGTTTAAACTGCAAAAGCTCAATCTCCCCCTTCTTGATTCAAATTGATTTGGCTTAAAAAAATGGCAACCGATTCCACTGAAGTGAGTCATTATATTTATTGGTACTAAGTGAATCATTTGGGTTGTAGATTCTTGGTAAGTAAGTGAATCCACCTAAGTAACACAATGTAGTGCATTTAGAACTCTAATGTTTTCCAAGAAACTGATGAAATTCTAAAATGAACCAAAGTAAAAGCAAAAACAGAGAAAGATCATATCAAACAGTTCAAAAAGAAACTAGAAATATATGATAACTACCTGGGACAAAATAAAAATAATCAGTCCTATAGTTCATTACACCTACCCTTCCACCCCTTGGCATCCAGGGGAGACAAAAACACTTAGTAACCTGGA
Organism: Cetorhinus maximus; assembly: GCF_964194155.1. NCBI lineage: Eukaryota > Metazoa > Chordata > Chondrichthyes > Lamniformes > Cetorhinidae > Cetorhinus > Cetorhinus maximus. Next base: position 95,503,426 of record NC_135891.1, read on the forward strand.
GCTTATTCAGGGACCCTGTCAATGTTCCTATTTGACCTCTCAAAAGCAATAAAGCAAGCCCCAAGAGGTTCCACCGCCCCCCCCCCACCACCCCTCTCTCACCCACTGTAACCTGAGAAATGGCTTTAGATGTGGAGGTTTGGCTTGCAGCCAGGTAAGTCTGATACATTCCTTAGTCATACAAAGAATGACATGAATCACTTATTTACAATCAAGCTTCCGGCATTAAATTTTTAATAGAAAGACAGGCTGTATTTCAAGTTTTTCTCAATACTATAGAAGGTTGTAATCTCAAACTTATATTAATTATATTAATATTGTTAGGACCAGATGCAGACGGGTGCAAGGACTCCCTCTTTGTCTTCCACTCGTCAGTTGATCATAAAAGGTTTTTTGGAAACTTATAAGGATGAATGTGCCAATTCAGTGTATGTACTTAACTATTTACACGCTGAATGCAAAGAACTCAGTCCGACAGGCTTTCTTGAGTTTAAAGAAGTAAGGGTTAGTTTTATTGAGCTAAAAACCCACCCAAGTAAAGATATTAAAATATTTTTAAAAGTAAACACACGTCATGACTGCCACAACACACACACACGCATGTATATACACACACAAATATGTAAAAATATAAGTTACAAAGTGGAGGAGATTTTAGTTAAGTTAAGATTCAACGATAAAAGGCAGAGATATAAAAAATACACTGATTATGAGTCTATCGTTGTAGTATATGGCTGAGGCAGAGCTTAAAGCGGTAGACTTTGGCTTTTTCCTGGAAACGCTGCTTTGGAATCTGTCTGCTGTCCACACTATGACAGAAGCAAGCAAGGTCCAGCTCAGTTGAAAAAGAGAGGCAAACATGTTGTTGCTAACAGATGTCCAGATGTTTCTTCTCTGGACTGCCTCAAAGCCAAGGTTTTATAATAAAAAGACTTGCAAAAATCAGAGAGTTACAGTCATGTGATGACTGACCATTGATACATGACTGAAAACAATCGATAGTCTATTCATGGTAACAAAGGAGTTTCCACTGCTCATGGTCAAACCATCAACAGACAATAGATGCAATAATGGTCCTTAGCACTTCCCTTGTGCATAATCATTTTTTGAGTTCCCCTTTGTTACCTGGTAGTCCTCGAGACAGAAAATCTGAGGCCTTATTGTCCTTGCTGTTTTAGAGTAAGTCCTGACAAGGGCAGGTGCAACATTTCTCAAGGATGTGGTCCAGGCCTGCTCAGTGTAATCCGCTTTTAGGAGCTTCCAGATGCTTGGCCAGCTTGCAGTTCCAAACATCAGGTGACCTGTGGTAGCCATATTAAATCACTGTCTTTGTTTAAACAGTTTAAAATGCCTTTTTTAAAAAAAAAGGTCCATATGTGAGTTCAGTAGATGAAGTATTTGACATCAATGCACCTCCATAAACAATAACAATATATTAATTTTATATTCATTTGTTGTAGTGTTTTTATTTGAGATTTCTTTTCATATTATGTCAAATTATATTGGCAGCACTCTTACATGCAGTACATACTAAGAATTAATTTGGTCATCAAGTGTACCAGGGTCAAAAACACTTTATCAATTGTACTTAGTCATGTAACTTTGATGTTGCCCTGTTTCAGGCTTGAAGATGGTGTCACATCTCCAGAGGCAGTTCGCAGATTGAAGAAATTAACTTCAAACCTCTTCTCTGGCAGTGTCTTACCTTGGTTGTGTAGCAGTGGGGTGACTGGCAGGTGGGAGTTGGTGCCACATGATTGGGATGCCATGAAGTTGGGAGAACACTCCTACTCTTTCTAGCTCCATAGCAACAACTTAAAAAAACGCAATCTTTCCCAAGTGGAGCAGGACCGCCTGGATCTCCATTATGGGCACATCTGGAATACTGTGTCACACTGGGAATATTGTATACAGCTTTGGTGTTCTTATTTGAAAAAAATATATAATTGTGTTAGAAGAAGTACAGAGAAGGTTCACTCGATTCCATTCCTGGGGTGAGGGGCTTATTCTATGATGAAAGGTTGAACAAGTTGGGCCTATACCCATGGAGTTTAAAAGAACGCGAGGTGATCTTATTGAAAGTTATAAGATCCTGAGAGGATTTGATAGGGTGGATACTGGGAGGATGTATCCACTTGTGGGGGGACTAGAACTCAGGGACATAGTTTAAGAATAAGAGGTCTCCCTTTTAAGGCTGCGATGAGGAGAAAGTTATTTGTTCAGAATGTCATTAATATGTGGAATTCTCTTCCCCGGAGAGCAGAGAAGGCTGGGTCATTGAATTTATTCAAGGCTAAGTTGGACAGATTTTTGACAGACAAGAGAGCAGACAGAAAAGACACAACCAGGTCAGCCATGACCCCATTGAATGGCAAAGCAGGATCGAAGGGCCAAATGGCCTACTCCTGCTCCTAAGTCCGATGTTCCTACACGGTATTAAATTCCATCAAGAGTGCCTAAAACCAGCAACAAGCCAGTAAACTGGGTGCAATAATGTCCGATTTCTATCCTTGTCACAATTTCTCCTTACAGCAACCAGAGCAATTCTCCCCTATTTTAATCATAAGGGTATTTTCACTCTTAGATAACACATTTTGGTTTGATCATCATGACTTGAAGTAACGGGCAATCTGGCAGAGCGGAAGACTGCAAACTGGTTTCACGACGTCGTGAAACTGATTTTTGGCCTTCTCACCATATTGTCCACTTACACCGTCGAACATGCCCAACGCCAGTGGGCACAGAAAATTTTGCCCTATATCTTATAAGCAATTATGCTTTAAACCAAAACCCTGATCAGAACTCTCCCCATTCTACTTTTAATTTCAACTGAGAACTCCTTCTTACATTACAGATTCTCGAGTGGCCATTCAATTCTCCTGGGACCAAACTGCTATGCATTACAGTTCTCAGGGCTTCTCCTTTGTTTCCCAGTCTAGCATTCAGACTTCTAGGACTCACTCTCTTGGCGAGGATTCCACTGCCAATCTCTTCGATTAGCTTTACTAGGCAGATCTGGCAATCTTTACTTTCTCATAAAGTTGGGCTTATCATTCTGAGCATGGGTCCCACTCGCAACCCCTTCACAGTGTCCCACAGAAACTCTCCCGGTTTCTGTTCCTCTTGTCCTCAGCTTCTGGCAGACTTCTCATATACTGCTCCCAGGCTGCCTCACGGACTGAGATATATTAAAGCAGAGATATGTTAAATCAAAGGAAACCTTCTCTCTCAGCTCAGCTCCACGGCAACATGACACACAAGGCATGTCTTCAGATAGAAATGCAACTTATCTTTAACTTTAAATCTATCCTTTGATCCAAAAAGTATATGGATACTTTAAAACCTTCCTTTGTTTACCAGTGGCCTTCAAACCTTCTCTGATCTGGGAAAATGACACGAACGATTTAAATCCACCGGTTTACACCAGAACTTCAAACCCTCTCCCGAGGTCACAGACAGGCCATCTCCTCAACAGATATTTAGAGAGGCCACTGTAACTCTTATAGTGAATACAGCTCACCACTATCCCAACAACACAGTAGGACTTCCCCTTTAATCTGGAACTTCATACTGGGTGTTCTTTCATTTATCCTACATTTAAAAATGACAATTTCCAAAGTCAAAATAATTTTATAACATACATATTTGTAACTAGACACCTTCTTTATTATTTAAGATAACCTCATTCTTAGGATCTGTAGGGAGTTAGTGGTAGGCAGTAGCTTCACTGGAGCATCTTATGGCAGTGCATATCGCTAAAGGCACAGCAGGTTATAATTTCTACAATGAATGCAAATGCCTCCTAAGGCAAAAAACATTGTTTTTTTTCAGATACTATTTTGCCATTGTTTCTTTTTACTTTTGCCAATTGTGCTATCAAAAAATGATAAAGTAAATAGAGGTCTAGAGGTACTGGCAGCAGTGGACCTGTGATTGTAAGAATGAGGGAAAAATTAAGTTTTTAATTCATTTTGATCTGAATTTGTAATTTAAAAGAAAAAAAACCTTCTGTACATTGTAATGCAATTCTGTGTGATTTTCAACAATTCAGATTTGGAATTTGAAAAGGCACTTTAATTAGAGAATCGTGGGATTTTACAGCATAGGGGAGGATAATTGGCCTGTTGTGGTTATGTAGCTTTCTGGAAGAACTAAGCGTTCGTACCATTCACTTACTACTACACACGCTTTTTTTTTCAATCAACATTCCACTTAAAAAATTCCACGACAGATTCTGCTGTTATCATTGTTTCTAGTAGGGCATTCAATATCTTAACAAAGCTCTGCTATATAAAAAATAGATTTCTTATCTTCTGCCTTCATTCTATTGATGATAATCTTAAATTGGTGCATCCTTCCTGACTCAGTGGAAATAGCTTTTTCCACATTTCCCTCATTAAAACCCTTCAGGATTTTGAATATTGCTATCAGTTCTCTTTTAATCTTCCCTGTTCAATCTACACAATTAATTGTATGACTGAAGTGGAGAAACCAAAATTCATTCACAATATTTTTCTCCAAATTCCCAATAACTATTGTATGGGGCACATGCTCCTATGAAACTTACTTTTAATAATTTCTAATGGGAATGTTGATCTTAAAATGCCAACACTCACTTGTTACACTTACCCTTAAGCATGAGTAGGCATTGTGCCACTAGATGGTGTTGGAAATGAACATTCCAATATTAAGTGACAGCATTAGCTTGTAATGATGGCTTGCCACTCTATTAGATTGCACTGCACCATCTCTTCCCCTTAAATCACTGAAAATGCTTTCAAACATTTTCACGCACCATCCTGTTTCTCAGTACTTGGCAATATTCCAAACAGAGTTAACGAGCGGAGCCTTCCACTCCTGCCAGCGGCTGAAACCATGGCAGGCGGAGGCACTAAATTTGGTCTGATGGGAAAAATCAGTTTCCTGCCAGCGGAAAATTAGTTTGGTATTTTGGTCTCCTGACTTTGATGGCTTGTTGAGTTTCCTGCTGATCTGTGATGGGGACCACATTTGCATTCATTTGCATGTCATGAATACTCATTAAAAGGCCAGCTCAATGGAATTGGGTTCCCTCTCCAAATTAAGCACCCCGCCAGTGGATAATTAGAACAGTCTGTTCCCCGACTATACATAAATGAAGTGCACTTGTTGAGCTTCACTTCATCAATAATTTTGTGGTACATGGACACTGCTTTCACTTACTTCTAAGAGCGTCGTTGTGAGATTTTGGGTGCTTGTATCACAAGCTGCCCTAAGGCTGGGCATGGGAGGCAATACCAGCAGGGAGGGGGAAGACAGGGCTGGTCGGGGTGTGCATGGGGGACTGGTGGAACACAGGAGGAAAGGGGGAAGACAGACACAGGACTGGGGGCAGCGGTGGGGGTGGTGGGGGGCGGTGGGGATGCTGTCAAGGAACTGAGTGGAGTAGAGAAAGACTGTCCTTGGGCAAGAGTTATAAAACTGTCCAAGGAGCTGTCAAAGACTGTCCTGGGGCTGAGGCCATGATGTCGGGGACATATTGAAGAGACTGTCCTCGGGCTGTGCAGGCCATGTTAAAGGGCTCTGAATGGCATGCATGTCTTGGTCCCAGTCTTGAGCGGGGGAAGGCCTCTCTGGGCAGTGACAGTCGTGCACAGCATGGTGTGCAGGGTATGGTCAGTCATCTAAGGACTTTGGATCGTGGGGGTTAGAGGCATAGTACTGTGAGGTGAATAGCACAGTCACGGTCAGGGGAGGCATCCGCATCCTGTAAGTTGGTAGCTGAAAAGTCATGGCGGGGGGGTGGTTCAGGGAAAGTCAGGGTGCATGTGGCCTTGAGAATGGGAGGGGTCAGGTTGACAAAGGTTATGGGGACATCACCAATAAAGGGTTTAGGCGGGAGGACAGGAATATCAAAATGGATAACGATGGGTTCTAGGGTAACGGGGGAGGCTAGAAAGTGATAGGAGGATGGGGATTTCGGAGGTGGTGAGGATGGAGCAGGATGGGAGGGGTTTGGTGGGTAATAGTGGGAGGTTGGAAGCTGGTCTCCCACATGAAGGTCAGTAGCACTGTTTTCGAGTTCACATTGCAATGATGCAGTTTGAAAAGCAAAAAATCATTTGGAGAGGGGTCTCAGGATGAATCAGAGGAGTTCAGCACAGCAAATCTTAGCCAACTGAAGGGGTCTTGCTCAAACCATGAATAGGATGACTCAGCTGAGTGCTAGGCTGGAGGGTCTCATGCACAATGAATGAGCTTGGCTCCCTTGATAATGCTGCTCATTCAGGCAACAATCCATTAAGTTTTGGCGCTTTGGTGCATATAGTCTTAACTGACATCTGATCCTTATAGAGGCATATCAGAATGAATGCAGGCTCCAAGAATCAATGGTCACATCAGCTGCGGAGAGGCTGCATAGGCCATACAAGCCTCCATCTTCCCAGTGCATTGGTCATTGCTATCAGGGCCCATGCTTGCAGTCAGGACATAAGTGCAAGGAATTGGTATCCATTGCAGTTGTAAAGGCCACTCGGGGATAACCAACACAAGGCTGACTGTGGCTCCTAGGACTTGGGCCTTTTGACCCTAAAGAACGCCCTTATTGTGAATGCATCTTCAAGTCTGAGAGGAAAATCAGTCATCTGTCGTCCTCCAGGATGATATCATCCTGCAAGGGGTGGTCTTGGTATGTGATGTACAGACTTAGAGAAAGTCAAAGGCCAGAGAATGCATTGCTGCCTTGCATATGGAGGAAGACAATTCAACAAGAACTAACATTGATTGCTCAATTGTATCCGTTCACAGAAACAATGAGCTGTGGAGAATGAAAGCTGCAGGCAACACTACCTTCTCGATAGCTGTGATGAGAATGAGGAGAAGAATGGCCCTTCTCTGATTGGCGCAGCTAAGGGAAGACTGTTGCCCTCTGGAACAAGAGCCAGAAGGGCCCCAGGAAGACCCATATGCTGACAGGGAAGGGCCAAGTTCAAAAAGACTTTTGGTGTGATCAAGAGTCTACAGAAGATGCAGCACATACATGGGGATGAGTGAAAGGCAGTGCTGCAGACACCTTCGCTTTTCTAGGGATCTGGTAGCTCATATTTGTCACATTCTCCGTGAGGAACTTGTGCCACACGGACTTGGAGGGCACCCAACGTTAGGTCCTCTGAAGGTTACTGCCACACTGAACTTTTTTGCCAACAGATCCTTCCAAGGCTCCATGGGGGACCTTTGCAGAATCTCACAATCAGCAACACACAAATGCAGAAGGGAGGTGACCAATGCCCTTTTCAATAAAGCTCATCATAATGTGCAGCTCTGCATGGATGAATTAAGCCAGGGTGTCAGAACTGTGGGATTAACTGCAATCCCAGAATTTCTGCAAGGTCAGGGCACCAACAACTGCACACATGTGGCCTTGAGAGCTTCCTGGCAGCAGTCTGTGAGATTCGTTAATAGAAAACGATTTCGCTCTCTAAGCGTTCAGCTAATTTGTGATCACAGAAAGCAGATCATGCAGGTTTGCGCTCGGTACCTAAGGAGCTCAAACAAATTGTACATTTTGAGTCACTCCCAGGTGCCATAGATACTTGAGGGAGCTTGCCATTTAGAAAGTTGGTTTCTCTGTGATGAGGGGTACCCCCTAAAGATATGGCTTTTTAAAAATTCATTCATGGGATGTGGTCATCACTGGCTGGGCCAGCATTTAATGCCCATCCCTAATTGCCCTTGAGATGGTGGTGGTGAGCTGCCTTCTTGAACCGCTGCAATCCATGTGGTGTAGGTACACCCACAGTGCTGTTAGGGAGGGAGTTCCAGAATTTTGACCCAGCGACAGTGAAGGAACGGCGACATATTTCCAAGTCAGGATGGTGAGTGGCTTGGAGGGGAACTTCCACATGGTGGTGTTCCCATGTGTCTGCTGCCCTTGTTCTTCTAGATGGCAGTGGTTGTGGGTTTGGAAGGTGCTGCCTAAGGAGGCTTGGTAAGTTCCTGCAGTGCAACTTGTAGATGGTACACACTGCTGCCACTGTGCTTCGATGGTGGAGGGAGTGAATGTTTGTGGAAGGGGTGCCAGTCAAGTGGGCTGCTTTGTCCTGGATGGTGTCAAGCTTCTTGAGTGTTGTGGGAGGTGCACTTATCCAGGCAAGTGGGGAGTATTCCATCACACTCCTGACTTGTGCCTTGTAGATGGTGGGCAGGCTTTGGGGAGTCAGGGGGTGAGTTACTTGCCGCATGATTCCTGGCCTCTGACCTGCCCTTGTAACCACAGTGTTTATTTGCCTAGTCCAGTTCAGTTTCTGGTCAATGGTAACCCCCAGGGTGTTGATAGTGGGGGATTCAGTGATGGTAATGCCATTGAATATCAAGGGGCGATGGTTAGACTCTCTCTTGTTGGAGATGGTCATAGTTTGACACTTGTGTGGCGCCAATGTTACTTGTCACTTGTCAGCCCAAGCCTGGATATTGTCCAGGTCTTGCTGCATTTGGACATGGACTGCTACAGTATCTGATGAGTCACAAATTGTGCTGAACATTGTGCAAGCATCAGCGAACATCCCCACTTCTGACCTTATGATGGAGGAAAGGTCATTGATGAAGCAGCTGAAAATGGTTGGGCCGAGGACACAACCCTGAGGAACTCCTGCAGTGATGTCCTGGAAATGAGATGATTGACCTCCAAAAACCACAACCATTTTCCTTTGTGCTAGGTATGACTTCAACCAGTGGAGAGTTTTGCCCTTGATTCCCATTGACTCCAGTTTTGCTAGGGCTCCTTGATGTCACACTCTGTCAAATGCTGCCTTGACGTCAAGTGCAGTAACTCTAGCCTGACCTCTGGCATTCAGCTCTTTTGTCCATATTTGAACCAAGGCTGTAATGAGGACAAGAGCAGAGTGGTCCTTGCAAATCCCAAATTGAGCATCATCGAAGTCATTATTGCTCAGAAAGTGCCACTTGATAACACTGTTGATGACCCCTTCTATCGCTTTATTGATGATGGAGAGTAGACTGATGGGGCAGCAATTGGATTTACCCTGCCTATTGCGGACAAGACATACCTGGGCTATTTTCCACATAACTGGGTAGATGCCAGTGTTTTAGCTGTACTGGAACAGCTTGGCTAGGGGCGCTGCAAGTTCTGGAGTACAAGTCTTCAGCACTATTGCCGGAATGTTGTCAGGGCCCATAGCCTTTGCAGTATCCAGTGCCTTCAGCTGCTCATTGAGCGAATCGAATTGGCTGAAGACAACACCTGTGATGCTGGGGACCTCTGGAGGAGGCCAAGATCGATCATCTACTCAGCACTTCTGGCTGAAGTTTGTTGCAAATGCTTCAGCCTTATCTTTTGCACTGATGTGCTGGGCTCCCCCATCATTGAGGATGGGATATTTGTGGAGACTCCTCATCCAGTGAGTTGTTTAATTGTCCAACACCATTCATGACTGGATGTGGCAGGACTACAGAGCTTAGATCTGATCCATTGGTTGTGGAATCACTTGGCTCTGAACCAGACTCCAACATGGGTTGTGATAAATACTTATAACATACACAAAGAACACACTTCGGTGCGTCAGTATCAGGATAATCACTAAGCTTGATGAACAATTCTCATGAGGTCCTCCGAGTGCCAGAGGCTTTGCCTGTCACTGCTTCCGCCTGCTGTGGACATGTGTCCGTGAAGTGATCTTCAGGTAGTGATCCCGGGCTTCCTCTAGAACTAGAACTAGAGCCCACCAAAGTGTGTGTATCTGTGCTGGTGGAGGGTGCAGGTGGATACAGTAACAGGTCTTCATCTGATGGCTACTCTGCCTCCTGCCTTTCCCGGATGGTCTGGAGCAGAATCCCCAGGGAGGCCCTGCTGACCTGTGGAGTGGAGGGTTTGGTGCTTTTGAACATCATGATGATGCAGCAGTTCACAACACATCTAGACTGCAGTGAGTGAATGTTCAAATAAGGCACCAGGACTTTCAGCCCCATGTGGTAATGTTGGGGCGGATGAATCACTGTCCACCCTGCCATGAGATCAAAGAGCTCTTCGCTGATGCAGAGTTAATGAACTGCAAAGCAGAAAATTGGGCGGGAAAATCCCCCCTATCAGCCAACGGGAATCACACTGACTTCTTTACCCGCCACCATGCTTCATCTCCAGAATAGGAAATTCCACCAAGTGTTCAAACAATTACATATCTCAGGGTGAGGCAACTACACTTAACCATCGAATTGTTTATATATCATTTAATGCATACATTACTGAAGGGTTTCACCCTCTCTCAAAGCTTAGCCTTTGAGTTGATGTTTCAGTTGTGACTGTTAGCTGAACAAAGATTGCAAATTCTGATGTGTAATGATCTCAGAAACTCAGGATGTATCAGTACTATTTAGTCAATGGAACTGTTGAAATATTTGTACTTAGATTCGTACACTTACTTTTTAGTTGTTTTTCAAATTTATTTGTAGAAAAGCTAGAGAGAGAAAAATTCAAAAGGTTTACTAAAGTAGTTTTTACTGTGGGTGGAATCATCCCAGATTTGCACTAAATGCAGTTGCAGGCAGGTAAAATAACGTTTACCCGCCGGCCGCAATGGTGGCTTTTCACACCATATTGTCCCAAACCCGGCACATTATTTATACATTCCCGGGAAACACGCTGTTTCGATGGTGAGCAGGCTCTCATCCACCCGCCTGCCTTCACCTCGTCGCTTCATCACGCTGGGCACCATATTTTAAGTGTGGCCACACGCACACATCTCAGTGCTTCCAGGCCACAACTACAGCGGGGTAGATGTCCATGAAAGGCAAGAAGACTTCAGGCCCCCAGGTTTAGCGACGCATCACTGGAACACCT